>NC_083691.1:16663484-16966515 GCF_033118175.1 Dama dama | reverse complement strand
AGATTGATTATGTTCTTTGCAGCCAAAGATGGAGAAGCTCTATACAGTCAGCAAAAACATGACCCGGAGCTGACTGTGGCTCAGATCATGAACTCCTTATTGCCTAATTCAGACTTAAATTGAAGAAAGTAGAGAAAACTACTGGACCATTCAGGTATGATATAAATCAAATCCCTTAAAATTATACAGTAGAAGTGAGAAATAGATTGAAGGGATTAGATCTGATAGACAGAGTGCCTGAAAACTATGGATGGAGGTTAATGACATTTTACAGGTGGCAGGGATCAAGATCATCCCCAAGAAAAAGAAATGCAAAAAGGCAAAATGGTTGTCTGAGAAGGCTTTACAAATAGCTGTGAAAAGAAAAGAAGGAAAAGGCAAAGGAGAAAAGGAAAGATATACCCATTTGAATGCAGAGTTCCAAAGAATAGCAAGGAGAATAAGAAAGCCTTCCTAAACGATCAACACAAAGAAATAGAAGAAAACAATAGAATGGGAAAGACTAGAGAGCTCTTCCAGAAAAACAGAGGTACCAAGGGAACATTTCTTACAAAGAAGGACACATAAAGCAGAAAAGATACGGATCTAACAGAGGCAGAAGGTATTAAGAAGAGGTGGCAAGAATACACAGAAGATCTGAACAGAAAAGATTTATCATGACCCAGATAATCACAATGGTGTGATCATTCACCTAGAGCCAGACATCCTGGAATGCGAAGTCAAATGGACCTTAAGAAGCATCACTGCAAACAAAGCTAGTGGAGGTGATGGAATTCCAGTTGAGCTATTTCAAATTCTGAAAAATGATGCTGTAAAAGTGCTGCACTCAATATGCCAGAAGATTTGGAACACTCAACAGTGGCCACAGGACTGGAAAAGGTCAGTTTTCATTCCAATCCCAAAGAAAGGTAATGCCGAAGAATGCTCAAACTACCGCACAGTTGCCTTCATCGCACACACTAGTAAAGTAATGTTCAAAATCCTCCAAGCCACGATTCAACAGTATGTGAACCGTGAACTTCCAAATGTTCAAGCTGGTTTTAGAAAAGGCAGAGGAACCAGATATCAAATTGCCAACATCCACTGGATCATCAAAAAAAACAAGAGTTTAAGAAAAACATCTACTTCTGCTTTATTGACAATGCCAAAGCCTTTGACTGTGTGGATCACAACAAACTGTGGAAAATTCTTCAAGAGATGGGAATACCAGACCACCTGACCTGACTCCTGAGAAATCTGTATGCAGGTCAGGAAGCAACAGTTAGAATTGGACGTGGAACAACTGACTGATTCCAAATAGGGAAAGGAGTACATCAAGGCTGTATATTGTCACCCTGCTTATTTAACTTACATGCAGAATACATCGTGAGAAATTCTGGACTGGATGAAACACAAGCTGGAATCAAGATTGCCAGGAGAAATATCAGTAACCTCAGATATGCAGATAACACCACCCATATGGCAGAACGTGAAGAAGAACTAAAGAGCCTCTTGATGAAAGGGAAAGGGGAGAGTGACAAAGTTGGCTTAAAACTCAACATTCAGAAAACTAAGATCATGGCATCTGGTCCCACCTATTCATGGCAAGTAGATGGGGAAACAATGGAAACAGTGACAGACTTTATTTTTTTGGACTCCCAAATCACTGCAGATGGTGACTGCAGCCGTGAATTTAAAAGATGCTTGCTCCTTGGAAGGAAAGTTATGACCAACCTAGGCAGCATATTAAAAAGCAGAGACATTACTTTGCCAGGAAAGGTCTGTCTAGTCAAAGCTATGGTTTCTCCAGTAGTCATGTGTGGATGTGAGAGTTGGACTATAAAGAAAGCTGAGCACTGAAAAATTGATGCTTTTGGACTGTGGTGTTGGAGAAGACTCTTGAGAATCTCTTGTACCTCAAGGAGTCCAACCAGTTCATCCTACAGTAAATCAGTCCTGAATATTCATTGGAAGGACTGATGCTGAAGCTGAAACCCCAATATTTTGGCCACCTGATGAGAAGAACTGACTCATTTGAAAAGACCCTGATGCTGGGAAAGATTGAGAGCAGGAGGAGAAGGGGACGACAGAGGATGCAATGGTTGGATGGCATCACCGACTCAATGCACATGAGTTTGAGTAAACTCTGGGTGTTGGTGATGGACAGGGAGGCCTGGTGTGCTGCAGTCCGTGGGGTCACAAATAGTCAGACATGACTGAGTGAATGAGCTGAAATGAACTGAACTGATCACCGGGGCATAGTTTCTCAAAATGCTTTCTGGAGCAGCTGCAGATGACTCTACAGATTCTTGGTGGCTCAGTCGGAGTGAATGACCATAGAGTCAACCTGGTTTAAACACACCCGGTCAGCTCCCATTTCCCCCAAAATACAGCATGTATGTTCCTTAATGTACTATAGGTTTTGAGAAGGCAGTTTTGATACTTTTTGTAACTTCATAAAAATCAAGATTGACATTTTTCTTTGTCAAGGAAACCTAAGGAAGAAGGAAGCTGATTAAAGTGAGGACATGAATGACTGAATCCTGATTCTAGAGAAAGTTGACTCTATGGAAGCCTTCTTCTTTGCAGTAATTAAAAGCCAAAATATGACAACTCATATTGTCACTATAGTAAATTACAAAGTGGTGAAATACAATAAAACACTGTGTGCAGAATCCAAAGGAATGCAGTTCAAATTAAAATATCAACCAAGCATTCCCTGTGCACCTCATTCATCATTCACGTTGGCCATGGGTCAACCGAACAGCCTAGTCCCTCCACTCAATCCCATCCCATCAAGGACGTAGAGTGCCCCAGGAAAGAACCAAGAACTGAACTGAACTGAGGTCTTTTCTTGACATTTGCTGTTCATTCTTCCCCAGACTCTGGGGACAAATCCAGGCTGCAAATCAATTGAGTGCTTTTTGCTAACTGCTAGAAAGAGGAGCCTGGTGGGGCCAGGGGGCCAGGGCCCCCCAATGTCCATGGGGCCACAAAGAGTTGGATATGACTGAGGGACTGACCACATATAGAATTAAAGACCTACCTCTGGGGCCCATTCTTCATTTCTCAGAACAGTCCTGCTAACAAGATATTGCTTTTGCACAATGTTCTTCTTTTTAATTTTTTTCTCCAGTGAAAAGATATAAAATACTTTGTTCTTAATATTATGAATATTATAGGATCACCCTAGAATATAAGAGTGATGATAGGCTTGATCGGGAGACTGCAGATAAATTGCTCATCAGGTTAGAAGCTGGCTGGTCGGTATGTAGAATTACATTGTGTCCTGTATATTTCACTTTGTTTCCCAGCCTGAATGAGGTTGAGTTGCCATGTTCACTTCGGGGGCAGGGTGGGCTTTAAAAAAAAAGTTGTAATAGTAGATGCAGTGCAGGAAGAATGGCAGTGATGGTGACATAATTAGCTGTCAAATCAAGTCTTCCAGGTGTACATTTCTCAGCCCCAAACACTGAGGTCCGGATGGGCAGGCTTTTGGCTCATGCTCAGAGATGGACGCACCCTGTATTCTGATTCTAATGACCTTCCAAGTAAATGGAATCCCTTCTGTTATGTCTCACTACCCTCCACCCCCAGCCCAGAGCAGAGACTTGGTAGAATATATGTAAGAACAGCAAACAGGGGTTAGAAAGAACAGGAGTCAGGGTTCAAAAGCCCAGTCTAAAATGCTGCTTGTAGGTGTCATTAAAAGAAGCCACTCCTTTTTTTTTCTGTGCTTCTCACATCTATCTGGCTAAATTTTCAGCTGAGACCTGACACACCTTTCACATTTGAAGCATTAATTTTCAGTTGCATCGTATTGTATTTGCTATCCTGTGGTATCCGTTTCTGGTCCAGAGGTTTCCTTCTGCTCCGGGAGGTTTATGTAGATTGTTTTTAATGTAAGAGGGGAGAGGTGCAGGTGTGTTTTTTTCTCTTTTTTTTCAGTAGATAAGCCTGTTTGTTTTGTTTTGTTTTCATTTAGTTTTACTAGTTTTACAATATTGTAGTGGTTTTTGCCATACATTGACATGAATCAGCCATGGATTTACATGTGTTCCCCATCCTGAACCCCCCCACCTCCCTCCCCATGCAGGTGTTTTTTAATACAGAGAATTACATGTCTTATCCACTTGTAATTTGGTCTGCATCATGCCTTCCTTGGCTTTTAGAGGACACTTCTTCAAAAACACTTAACAGCATCAGTTTTCCTCACAGTGTCATAATGTAAGGAAGAAGTACTAAAGTGGCTGCCTACATCACCGGCAAGACACTAAAACAAACGGTAAGTGAAATTTTGAAGTCAGCCTATTGACCATACACATGTAGATTAAATACTTGGTCTTCTATGATATAGGTGCATGCTCAGTAATGTCCAACTCTTTGCAACCATGGACTGTAGCCCACTGGGCTCCTCTGTCCATGTGATTTCCCAGGCAAGAAAACTGGAATGGGCTGCCATTTCCTTTTTCAGGGGATCTTCCCAACAGAGAGATCGAACGCATGTATCCAGTGACTCCTGTATTGGCAGGCAGATTCTTTACCACTGAGCCACTCGGGAAGCCCTGATCTTCTATGAGTTTAGATAAACTATGAAATATTACATATGTCAGAGAATCCAAAGAGATAAATGGCAATTAAGAATATTTTTAAAACCTACATAAGATGTGCAATAAATTCACATTTTGGCCAAACCAGCATCAATAAATTAATTTTCCCAAGAAAAGGAGTGGGATACCATCCTTTTTATGGCCATACTGTGGACAGAGAAAAAAAAAAAAAAAACTGCTGGCCAGAGAACACAGACAACATTCTCTAGGTGGAATGTGCTATATATTGTAAAAACTTTTATTTTACAGGCTTAAAAGGAAATACCATTTAAAGCTACTCCCACTTACCTTTGGCTTCATCTCCTCATTATTGATTTGAGCAATTTGGCTTAAGTTATCCTTGAAGTACCTGTGCACTAACAACTATTAGACTGTGATCCTTGGAGAATATGGAACTGATCATTGAGGACTGAGAACAGAACTGTGTTATTTTTGTAGTGAGAGGGTGAGGCACTTTGGCTAAAAGGCTATAATGAAGATTTATCTATTTCGACCAGTCCAATTTGGCCTTCCTACTAGGGTCTGTTCAAATTCCCTAATTCTGAAAGTTAAGAATATCTATTTTCCTACTTGTAAATGTCAAAAAAATTGTATGAATCTCCAAAAATGAGCTCACAGTCCTGCCTTGACCTTCTACCACAACAGAACATAAATCTGGCTTTCAGCTTCGATTTTCCACTCCATGTTTTCCATGTCCTCTGGCCAAACAGGGCAACACAGTATCTCCTGAACACCCCCCCCCCCGAGTTCTTCTGCAGATGAAGAACTAATTATAGTCACTAATTACAGTCTCTCCCAAGATGCCTCCTTCATCCTGCCCGAATCCATATACTCTTGCTGTCCATTTTTGCTATTTAGCCATCATACAAGATCCATTTAAAATATCATTCATTCCTGAAGAAGCTCCTGACTCTCCAATCAAAAGTATTTTTTTTCTCTTCTTTTAAATTCCAACAGAAAAAGGCAAATATCATATGATATCACTTGTATGTGGAATCTTTTTTTAAAAAATGACAAAAATGAACTTATTTACTAAACAGAAAATAGACTCATAGACCCAGAAAACAAACTTCTGGTCACCAAAGGGGAAAGGCAAGGGGAGGGATAAATTGGAAATTTGGGGTTAACAAATGCACACTGCTATACAGTAAATAGATGAACAGCAAGGACCTACTGAAAAGCACAGGGAACTATTTTCAATATCTCATAATGGCCTATAAAGGAAAAGAATCTGTAAAGGAATAGATAGACGTATAACTGAATCACATTGCTATTACTGTTGTTGTTTAGTCTCTAAGTCATGTCTGACTCTTTGTAACCCCATGGACTGCAGCACGCCAGACCTCCCTGTCCATCACCAACTCCTGGAGCTTGCTCAAACTCGTGTCAATCGAGTCGGTGATGCCATCCAACCATCTCATCCTCTGTCGTCTCCTTCTCCTCCTGCCTTCAATCTTTCCCAGCATCAGAGTCTTTTCTAAGGAGTCAGTTTTCACATGCAGTGGCCAAAGATTTGGCACTTCAGCTTCAGCACCAGTCCTTTCAATGAATATTCAGAGTTGATTTCCTTTAGGATTGACTGGTTTGATCTCCTTGCTATCCAAGGGACTCTCAAGAGTTGCAAATCTACTCCAATAATAAAAAATCACAGATAAATAAAAATACTAATAAAGTCAAGCCTTAGCGAGAGCTCAGGGTGTGCCTTCTGGAACCTTCTGCTGCCTCTGCCCTTCACTACTGTCATTCCCTAACTGTGGATTCCTGATTTGGGTTCGCTCTATATCCTGAAGCTCAGCTTCTTTTTCTTAGTAGCTGTTAATGCATATTTATTAATGAAAATAAATATGTGGTAACAGATTTGATGAGATTCTGTGAGCAGAGTAGTGGATGATGGAGGCCACATGGTGCAGTGGGAAGAGGCCCAGCTCCCATCCCTCCGTGTCTAGGGGATGTGGACATTGTCTGTGCATGGTTCTGTCTCCTGGCCGGGACTGTGAACTCTGATGAGTGGCAGGAGGACTTTTGTTCTTGATACCCGAGAGCTCTGTCCAGGGCATACTGCAGGGAAAGCATTCAAATATTTGCAGTGCCAAATTGTCACTTACTGACATTTTAATCTGGGAAAATCCCTGCAATTTTCTCAGCCTCAAATTTATTCCTGCTAAAATGAGGGACTTCTTTTCAACGTATTTTCAAATTTTTGTTTCATACAGTATTTTTTTTTTTCACTTGTGCATGTAACTACAAGTTGTTTCTTCAGTAATAACTTAATCAACTTTTACTGTTGGGCGGGTTGGGTTTCTTATTTTTGTGTTGTTTGTTTAATTAAACCCTGCGGTATAAGCACGTTTAAGCTTAACGTTATTAAGTATTAACGTTATTAAAGTTTCAGAGCAAATAGAAGCGATCACAAGGCAGAGGAACATCTTAGGGGATCACAGATCAGACATATGTACAAGCACTGGTGTGCCACATTCTCCACCCTCTCATGACGCACACTGCCAGGATGGATGGATGGATGGATGGATGGATGGACAGACAGGGATGAAGGAGAAGATGACCACTCCAGACCCAACTTTGTGGCATGAAACCCAGAAACAAACTTCCTCTCCAGAAAATGACGAACCATTATACATCCTTAGATAAAAACCTGCAATTCTCAGTAGTTATCTCTGACCTGTCAGATTGAATACCCTCTCTTTGATGATGATTAGATGGAAAATACATTCACCAGGTGCTGGTTTCTGTGCACTGCTTAAAAAAAAATTAAAAGCAAATCACTAAGCTAAGGTTGCTGTTGTGGCCTAATCACTAGTTTTCTGCAGTAAATGACGAAACCATCATCCTTAAACGTGGCGACCACAGTGGTCTTGCTGCCTATACAACTGTACAAAGCAAATTACTCTTTAGAGTCTGACAGTAGTGGAAACCACGAAGAGCCTAGCTCTGGACTTGAAAAATTTAGGTCACCTTTTGCACAGACATTTCTGCTTTAATGCTCTTGGCTCAAAATTAAGTCACAGAAAGCTCTCCAGGTAGATCAGAATTAAGACCCAGGTTCTCCACTGTACAAAGGAAGATATATGTCTGTGTTAAATAATTTAGAGTGTGGAAGAGGAGATTTTACAAGAGCCTAGGAAATCTGATTTGGAATCTCATAAGGGGCTTGCTGAAAAGTGCCGAGATGCAGTGTAGCATTCAGACTTGGAAGGAAGGCAGAGGGCTGATTCATCCAAACTGTTTTCCACAGAATTATTTTTTTTTATAATGCCTTCCCTCTGGCCCTACCATATTTAGTGCAATGCCACTTATATTTGAAGTCTGTTCTCTGCTACAGTGAAATAGCAGAGAAAAATAAGAAAAAAAAAAATAGAAATACATTTCCCAGGAATGATATTTAATTCCCATTCATTTTAGACAAAAAGAAAATAAAAACATTTTTCTGTGTTCTTCTTTACCTTTTATAAGGGACAGAATTCTTAAGCATATAAAATTCTATATGTATGTAGATATAAATATTATAATGTGTGACATTTCCTTTTGGACCTTGGGTGAGAAAGTTTTAAAAAGTCAGCATTTTACGGGGAAAAAAAGCAAAACACAACATTACCCCAAACATTTAGGTTGCTGTGTTATAATGTGTCACTATATAGCAGAGTGTTGATTTCAAATTCTTTTTAAATAATGGATTATAATGTTTATAATTCTCCTCTAAACAAAACTCTCCCTCTGTACATGCATCCTTATTACTGATGATGACCTTGGCTGAGCACCCTTGTGCCCTTGTATCTTCCTCTCTCTTATGTTTCTCATACTTTATTGGGTTCATCATCAAATGTGCCTTCTGCCTCCTTTCAGAGCTTTTAACATCTCTAGTCTTCATTCTCTGTTTGCCCTGTTTATAAAAGGTGGATCCAATAGCATGCCTGCTAAGTTGGTTCAGTCGTGTCCGATTCTTTGCCACGCTATGGACTGTAGCCCACCAGGCTCCTCTGTTCATGGGATTCTCCAGGCAAGAATATGGAGTGGGTTGCCCACGCCCTCCTCCAGGGGATCCAACAGACTCATGCTTATTTTCCAACATGCCCCATTACAAACTCCAACCCAGTTCTTAAACAACAAGATTACAGCAGGAAAGGATCACCAGGAGCACCTGATCTTTATTCCTTCTCCATTTTCAACTAGCCCTCGGGGACGCCAGTGGTGCGCAGGCAGCCATCAACTACACTCTGAGCAGCAAGCAAGTTCCTAAGGCTGAACTCTCTGTGAGTCAGCACTTGGCTTCTCAATGTGATAAAAGGATTTTTATCTGCTTGATCCTCAAATCCAGGCCCCTCTGCATTCCAGGAGAGGATGTATCTTGGTTCCATGTATCTAAAGATTGACTGTTGTTCATTAATTATGTCCAGTCTTTTCCCAGGGCTGATCTGCTTTGCTGCTGTTTGGTAGTTAAGTTGTGTCCAACTCTTTTGAATCCCAATGACTGTATCCCCCCAGGCTCCTCTGTCCATAGGATTTCCCAGGCAAGAATACTGGAGTGGGCTGCCGTTTCCTTCTCCAGGGGATCTTTCTAACCCAGGGATCAAGCCTGTGTCGCCTACATTGACAGGAGGATTCTTTACCACTGAACCACCAGAGAAGATCCTGCCTACATTGTGTAAGACTTGTTCCAAAATCAAGAAAAAGTGCCCTCAATTCCAAAATGCAGTGTGAGGGACTTTGATGTCATATGACAACATCTCTAGCCTATATTTTTATAGTAGTCCCCAGTTAGTCCCTGGACCTTTTTATCTCACCTTCCATACTTTTACACATACTTCCACATTCACTGTCCATTTCAAAAAAGGCCTGCAAAATAGAGATCATCTATGAGACAAAGTATATACTTCTTAGGTGGTATTAAGGGTCATCCAGATCTGTCCTCAAGTATAGGACAGGTTAGATCTCTAGTATAATCTGTCCTTAAATTATCTCTCTAATACAACTTCTATTAGTAATATAATCTTCTGCAAGTATACTGTCATAGGCTTCATAAACACTTGCTCAAACATCATATTAATAATTATTTCAGCCCTGTGAGTTGAGCTGGCACTTGTAACCTTGGTTTATGATTCTCCTTTATGAATGACAAAGCAAATGCACATAAAGTGGTATGAAATCCACAAGTCTACATCACTACTTTACTCCATGTCACATTAAGAATCAGAGAAAGAAACAATCTACATGCCACACCCTGGCTGTTCCACCCATGAGAGCTCCCTGGCAGTCCACGGGTTAGGACCCGGAGCTTTCACTACCGAGGGCCCAGGTTCAATCCCTGGTCAGGGAACAAAGATCCAGCAAGCCGTGTGGTGAAGCCAAAAAAAGTAGAGACTTCTAATTGTTTTACCCGTTTGTAAACGTTCCAAGAAATGTCATTTCTGAAAACACCTTGCCCTCTCTTTAGCCAGAGCAAGCTCCTCCTTGCCCCAGGTTCCCAAAGGCCTTTCTACTAACTCTACTAGGACCTGTATCACATGCAGGGTGATTATTAGTTTTCATCTTAGTCAACAGTGAGAGACTTGCAGACAGAAGCCATGCTTTTTTTGTTTGTTTGTTTGTTTGTTTTTGCTTGATGTTTTGTCGTTTGGCAGTATCTGACTAATGCCATTTCATTATCAGGTGGTTTGGATGAACTGGTGTACTGGCTCCAGTGATTTATTGCATTCCCGTGCACTTAGAGAAATCACAGTCATATCTGGATTGTGGTAGGGAAGACTGTTTGTTCTAAAGCATCTATAAATGTGAGTCTTGCTAAACTTGAAGCTAGAATTCACATTGGAAATTCAACTGACCATTCTAGTCATACAATAAAGACTAAATTTTTTATGACTAACCTAAACTATTGCCATGAGACACAGGGCATAAGGCCTAAAGTCATGTCTGGTTTTGAAAGAACACTGCACTCTTATTCAAATGCCTTTATTAAGAATTTAGCTAGTACAGAGCATGAGCTCTTCAAATATTTAATAGAAATTGAACCAATAAGCTTATTCAACCTCTGGATAGTACCATAAAATGACTAATCTTGAACATATTAATATTTTATGAGTGCTACATAACATCTTGAATATATTTGCTGGTGGAAGATATTTTAACTGGGAATTACAATAGGAAACCGGATACTTTAGCTATGGTTTAATATGTTCAATCTAAATTTTGAGAAGATGATAAATAAGTGTGAAGCAAATATATTATGAATGTTATGTATTAAAAGAGTCCAGGACCAGTGGCAAGAAATAAATTAGAAAAATAAACATATATCTATATGTATATATACACATATAGATATATAGAAAGAGACATTCAGTGGTCCATTTCACTGAAATGAGCATAATATAGAACATTTTATAACTGATTTAAATGGTGGTCATCAGCTATCATCTGTTAGTTATTTATAAAAGCCTCAGGAAGTAAGAGTATTCTCATAGGTTTTTATTAAGGGTGACTATCATGACACTTTTTCTGAATAACTTTGATTTCATGTCTTCCTCATTGTCCATGTATAATTAGCTCATTGAGTTAGAACCAACTGTTAATATGGCCCAGATCCCTGGTTCAGTCATGTTGCCCATTTGAATGGAATGGTGAACTTGAAATGCTTTTAATTCTAAGATTTGAGTTTTCAGTTTCATAGCCAGGAGCCAGTGTATAGTGTATGACCTCAGCCTCACTAAGCAATTACTCTGGGGAAAATTGCTGAATTTTCTTTTAAAAAATGAGGGACAAGGCAAGTATATGCCTTACTGGATATCCAGCTCTTAAGTTTAATATTTGGATCACACACTCAAATCAGTAGATTTGAGCACAAGTATCTTTTCTTCTTTCTTTTTCTTTAAAAAAATTTATTCTTTCTTCTTCAAATTATTAAGATTATTATTGATGATTTTGAATTGCTAAGCAACTGAAAATATTTCTGAAAAAATATGGTGGTATGTATTCCAATTCAATAGACTCACTCAATTTGAATAAAATTAAAGGTCAGGGTGAGATATTTGAAATCAAAGATACATTTCTCCTATCCTGTCCTGAATTTTCCTTTTCCTCTTATACTGTGTATTATCCCAGATCTGCCTTCATTTTCTTAAATTACTTTCTTACTCCCCACTTGCAGCTGAGGTTCTTCAATGCCTCTAACTGCAGGGCTTTACTGTGGGCCATGCCTAACCCAGAAAACCAAACAAGACCTACAAATAGAAGTGACATATGTGGTTTTTACACTTGAGGGGCTCATAGTCCAATGAAGGAAACAGAAACAAACAAACCAAAAACCCCAAAAATACAGTGAGGAAAGTTCCCACTGAAACTTTCAATGTGTAATCAGAACACCAAGGAAAGGGGAGTGACCTGAGGCTGGGTCTTTGGGAAGAGAGAAACAATAGAGAAACCAGCTTCATGGAGAAAAGCTGGTATCAGAGACGGACTAACACTTTAACTTATGCTCTTCCCTAAGAATCCTTGATTTATGATTTCATGAATCAAGAACTCTCCAGCTGCTATTGAGATTTTCTGTTTCCATGAAATCCTTCCTTACATGTATTGTCTGAGCAAACATCATTGAGATACTGGTGTAATTGCCAAGTAATAATTCTAATGCTTGGTCGTAGAAGAAATTGGAGTTTCAATGTCATGTAGATATTTATAACAAACAATAGGGCTTGATGTAATAGACTTCAAATTATTCTCAATTGTCCTATTGTGTGAATTATTTATGAACTTTTACACATCTGTAAACTATGAATAAACCACTTTTAACCATTCCATACATAGAAAAAAAAATTACCAAAGATCTTTCCATGTGATTTACTAACACTTCATAGTGCGATTTCAGAATAGCATTTCATGTGTACAAATTATAACATCTTATGTAGGCTTAACATAGGCTTAACTATTCAACATTTCAATTGTGTATATTTATTAGTGTCCAGAGGTAGGTTCAGAACCTTTGAGAATCACCAGGTGGACATTAAGGAGTATGCTGCTCAGTTGCTCAGTCATGTCCAAATCTTTTGTGACCCCATGGACTGTAGCCCACCAGGCTTCTCTGTTGATGGGATTTTCCAGGCAAGAATACTGGAGTGGGTTCCCATTTCCTTCTCCAACTAAGTGGTACACATCTCCCTACTGAGTAGGCATCTGTATTATTTCTCCCATATTAAAAAAATTATTTCATGGAAGAAAATAACAATTGGATTCTTGTGAGAAAAGAGAAGGAGAGAATGAGAAGGAACTAATATTTGCTTCAATTCAGTTCAATGGCTCAGTCGTGTTTGACTCTTTACGACCCCATGGACTGCAGTACGCCAGGCCTCCCTGTCCATCACCAGCACCTGGAGCTTGCTCAAACTCATGTCCATCGAGTCGTGATACCATCCAACCATCTCATCATCTGTCATTCCCTTCTCTTCCTCCCTTCAGTCTTTCCCAGCATCAGGGTCTTTTCTAAGGAGTCAGTTCTTCGCATCAGGTGGCCAAAGTATTGGAGTTTTAGCTTCAGCCTTCCAATGAATATTCAGGACTGATTCCCTTTAGGATTGACTGGCTTGATCTCCTTGCAGTCCAAGGGACTCTCAAGACTCTTCTCCAATACCACAGTTCAAATTCATCAATTCTTCTGTGCTCAACTTTCTATATTTCTAAGATTTGCTTAGCACCCACTATGTATAAGATTCTTTACATGCATTATCATATTAGGTATAGAATGTTAGTTACGCAGTCATGTCCAATTCTTTGTGACCCCATGGACTATAGCCCACCAGGCTCCTCTGTTCATGGAATTCTCCAGGCAAGAATACTGGAGTGGGTTGCCATTTCCTTCTCCAGGGCATATTAGGTATATGTCATACCATATAAGACATCTGTAAAGTATACCATTATTCTTTAGATTATCACTTACTGAATTTTTTTACCTCCATTTTATCTGAAAGAATAGCAGACTCATTTCCCAAAGATACACGCAAACAAGTTTGTGTCAACATCAACATCCAGACTTGACTGGTTTGTAGCCATAGAGGAAGCGGAACCTAACTTGGGTTTTGATGACACAGTAAGCTACACGGCTTGGGCTAAGTCTTGGTTTCCCACGTGGGAGGGTATGTCCACCACCCCTGCCTCTGGCTCTAAATCATGGTGAACAAACACATCTGGGAACCTTGTGCTAGGCATGGCCACTGCCTCTCTGGAGTGTGTCCTTGCTGAGCAGAATGATGGCTTCAAAGGTATCTGTGTTGCAGTGTAAGTATATGCTACATGGTATGGGAGAAAAAAGACTTTGCAGGTATAATTAGCTTGTCTACTTCAGGACTGGATGACTGCCCTAGATGACCCGGTGGGCCTACTCTAACACATCAACCCTTCAAAGTGGAGAGGCTTCTCTGGCCGAAATCAGAAAGGAGAGGAGAAGGAGAAGTCCCAGAGATTCTGAGTTTGATGAGGTTTTCATGCAGGGTTGCAGGCTCTGAGATAGAGGTCTCAGTGGACAAGGACTGGAGAGAGGCTTCCCGAGGGTGAAGGTTGTCTTTCAGATGGCAGTCATCCAGGACACAGGGATCTGAGCCCTAAAATCAAAAGAAAATGGATTCTGCCAATGATGTGAATGAACTTGGGAGCAGATTCTTCCAAGAGTCTCTTGACAACCAGCTGACACCTCAATTCCAGCGGAAAGAAACCAGAGGTGAGTATAGAGAGGGGCCAATCCAGGCTGTGAGATAGCATGTCTACATTTTTTAGTCACTACATCTGTGGTGATTTCTAACAGTAGCAAAGGAGACTGTTCAGCAGCCTGTGAAAGTCTGTGTTGTCCCTCAGTCACGTCCGACTCTTTTTGACCCCGTGGACTATAACCCGCCAGGCTCCTCTGTCTGTGGGGTTCTCCAGGAAGAATACTGGAGTGGCTTGCTCTTCCTTCTCCAGGGGATCTTCCTGACCCAGGGGTCAAATCCAAGTCTCCTGCATTGCAGGCAGATCCTTTACTATCTGAGCCAGGGAAGCCTCATGCACAGCAGCCTCCCACCCAGTTAATAGCTGAGACTTGGTCCCCCTGCTGGATTTGTTTCTTCCTCCTGCCTTTCCATGTATTTGTCTGTTTCATTATCACAGAGCTGCATCTGCCATGATTAAGACATTATGTATTTTAAACACAAAGTTCAACTCCCAAATGGTCAACTCTCAAGAGGCCTACCACACCTTCCCTAATCCGAGCGTGTGTGTTAGTCACTCAGTTGTGTCCGACTCTTTGTGACCCCATGGACTGTAGCCCACCAGGCTCCTCTGTCCGTGGGATTTTCCAGGCAAGAATACTGGAGTGGGTTGCCATTTTCTTCTCCAGGGCATCTTCCCAACCAAGGAATTGAACCCAAGTCTCCTGCATTTCAGGCAGATTCTTTACTCTCTGAGCCACTGGGGAAGCCACCTAATCCATAACTGAGGAGAACCTCTAGAAAGGAACAATGTTTCTAGCGTAATAACAACCCCTTCCGAATACCCATGTATCTTACTTTATTCTGCTTTATTGGACTTCACAGAAACTGGTTTTTTTTTTTTTTTATAAATTAAAAGTTCGTGGCATGTCATGGGCCTCATTTTTCCAACAGCGTTTGCTCATCTCTTGTTTCTGTGTCAAATTTTGGCAACTCTCACAATGTTTCTAACTTTTTCATTATTATATTTATTATGGTGATATGTGATCAGTGATCTTTGACTACTACTCCATCTTGCTGAATGCTCAGATGATAGCATTCTTTAATAATAATTAAGGTATGCAGTTGCATGATTAATAAGTACAGAATAGACACAACTTTTACATGCATGTGACTTCCTTTAATGTGATATTCACTTTATTGAAGTAGTTGAGACCAAACACACCATGTGTCCATAGTATGCCTGTATGATGGATAAAATTTTAATTAAGGAATTCTGCAATCAGTAGGATTACTATCTCTAGGTCAGTTACATAACTCTATTGCCAGATCTCTTGTCCCTAAAGAGCAGAAAGTAAGAGAGTTCAAGGGGAAGGAAAGAGTGTATCTCAGGGAAACTCTCTGGTGATCAAGTAGTTAAGAATATACCCTCCATTGCAGAGGAATATGGATTCTATCTCTGGCTGGGGAACTGAGATCTCATATGATGCAGGGCAACTAAGTCCGCATGCCTCAGCTAAAGAGCTGCCCATACTACAACGAAAATCCCACATGCCGCAAATGAAACCCACTGCAGCCAAATAAATAAGTAAAAAAAAAAAAAAAAAAGTGTCTCAGAAGCCCTTAACACATAGTAGTTTCCCATAGTGATTATGAACCCAGGCTCTGGACTCAGACATACTGCATTGGAATGCCAGCTCTATTATTGACCGTGGTGTCTTAGCCAAGGTTTTCCACTTCTTTAATAAGGCAAACACACTTCTTGAGCATTTTCCAGGAACTAAACTAAGCTCTTCATTTAATTTATCTAAATTATTAGTTATAGTAGCTCTATGTGGCAATCGCTTTTCCTCCATATCCTCTTTGTAGACACTGAGGCTCAGAGAGAGCATGCATTTGACAGAACGAATGCAAGAGTGAAGGCAGAAGTTAACCCCACGGGTGTGACTCCCAAGCCTAACTTTCCCACCAGCTGTGGTCGTCTCTGAGCTCCTGCTGCCTCTGCACACCGATGTAGTGAGCGCGCCCACCTCTGAGGGCCATGGTCTAGATGGACTGAGATGAAGCATGGCCTTCACCGGACACAGAACCACATGATTGCTTCTGGGTCAGGAGCTGGCAGACTTCTCTGTAAAGAGCCAGAGAGTAAACATTTTGGGTTTTGCAGGTCATACAATTTATGCTGCAAGTATTCAGCTCTGTTGAAGTGCAAAAGCATCCACAGACAGTAAGTGAGAAAATGGGAGAGCTTGTATTCAAATAAAACTTTATTAACAAAGAAGACAGAAGTCAGATTTGGCCTTTAAGTCACAGTTTGCCCACCCCTGCTCTAGGACAACAAATAAAAAATAAATATCTTGACTCCCTATCTTCTATTTCTGCTGGAAAAAAATGCACTTTTCAAAATGAGGCTGTGATAATTTCTTAAGTATGCCTCAATACGAATTTTATTAAGTTAACACTATTTAGCTTTCTTTTTGCTATGCATGAGATACTTTCTGACACTGATATAAAAATGATTTACTCATGATAAGTGAAAGAAGTCAAACAAATACTGTATGATATCACTTATATGTGAAATCTAAAAAACACAAGCCAGTGAATATGACAGAACAAGAGGCAGATTCACAGTTAAAGAGAACAGACCATTGATTATCAGCGGGTAGAGGCAAAAAGAGAGGGGCAATATATGGGTAAGGGAGTAAGAGGCACAAAAGTTAGGTAGAAAATAAGCTACAAGGGTATATTATACAACACAAGGAAATGTTTTAATAACTATAAATGGAGTATAACTTTTAAAAATTATGAAATAAATTTATTTAAAATAAAAATTAAAAATTTTGAACATACTGTAAACCTATAACTCACCATATTGCTTTAATATTGTAGGGCAACTATCCATCAGTAAAAATGAATAAAAAATTTTGAATGAAAAATAAAATATTAATTTCTAAATAAATAATTTACTCATTAAAGATTTTTATTGTTTTGTTCAACCATAGGAAGATCTTAATTCACCTTCTGTAGGTCATGGGTTGTATATGTGGCCAATCTTTTAATGCTGATTTTATGTTGTAATTTTATGTTCTTTACTATCTCACAAGAAGATATAAATTTTCCATTTCAGTTTCCATTTCCAGGCATTGCTTTCTTATTTTTTTTTTTGCTCATTCTTGTTATGCCTTTTCCTGAATCCCTAGTGACTCATTATATTAGTAAAAATTAAATAAGAAAAGTCACATTGTAATTTGAACAGAAAAAGTATAATATAAAGAATTATTCGATATAATAAAGGCATAGAATAATGCGTGGTTGTGCGTTCTGTTCCTCAGTGGTGTCCGACCCTTTGAGATCCCATGGACTGTAGCCCGCCATACTCCTCTGTACCTGAAATTTTCCAGGCAAGAGTACTGGAGTGTATTGCCATTTCTTCCTCCAGAGAATCTTCTCCACCCAGGGATCAAACACAGGTCTCCTGCATTGCATCTCCTGCTTTGGCAGGCGGACTCTCTAACACTGAACCACCTGGGAAGACCCCAACTGGGGATAAAGAGGACTCAGCAGAATATAAAAACAGAAGGTACAGGGAACCATTTCTGACCCTCGGGCTGAGTGTCCAGCGAAAAGCGCCTCCTGTCCCCAGGCTGAGATGCAGACTTTGTTAGAGAGGCCACAGCTGTGGTCCCCTGGGTGACAGAAGAATGACCATGACACGGTGCCGGCAGGACTCGCTGGACATCTGTCCTCAAAGATTTGCCGTGCATGCACCCCCTGGGCTGCAGGAGAAAGCTGTTTGTGGTAAGCTGCTCAGCAGAGGCACACTGCTAAAATATGCCCAGGGAGGGGGTGCCAGGGGAAGCCGTGAGCCCCTGTGTGCTGCAGGACCCAGTGGTGAACCGGGTGCCCTGCAGAGAGGCTGCCCAGCAAACACCAGGACCAGACAGAAAAATCCTTCCTCCTGCAATATCTGATCAACACCTTTCACCGAAAAAGCTTAACACCATGCCAGCTGGCAAAAGAAAAAAATTTAAAGGTCCAGATTCATTTTTCACAAAGCAGGCAAAAAGTTTGAATTTGGAGCTGAATCCATAAGCAGCACATTCACTTTCTATCTCATCTTTTGCCTTTTACACTTAATGCTTATCCATTTTGTCAACTTAAATGAGTTTTTGCATTTACTTGGTATCTATACTCCACTAGGCAATATTGCCAGTACCTCAGGAATTCTGTGAATGAGGGTACAGTTTCTTGGAAGGAGCTGATACTGCTCACCTGGCACCTATGAGATGGGCGCTCTTTCAACAAGCAATGCCATTGACGCACCAGGCCTCGGGTGTCACAGGGAACGTTTAGGTCCTGGTGTCCTACTCCAGGCACTGACAACACCCCCATCAAAAATCACAGGCAGATGCCACTGCACAATGAGGGAAAATGCATCTCTCTCTACCAACAACATGTTGCATGTAACCCACTAACTTCTGAAGAGCCTTATCTGCCACATTGCTACCCTGAAAAAACATACTTGAATTCTAACTTACCTTGAAACTTTTATGTAACAGTTAAATAAACTCTTATATGGCTGCAAGATAAATTACTAAGTATCCATGAATAAATATTTATGAAAATCTAACATGTGTGTGTGTGTGTGTGTGAAAGTCGCTCAGGTGTTTCCTACTCTTGCAACCCCATGGACTGTAGCCTGCCAGATTCCTCTATCCATGGGATTCTCCAGGCAAGAATAATGGAGTGGATTGTCATTCCCTTCTCCAAGGGATCTTCCTGACCTGACCCAGGGATTGAACCCCTCATCTCCTGTATTGTAGGCAGATTCTTTACTGTCTGAGCCACTGTGGAAGTGAAAATCTAATAACATGTGAAAGTGAAAGTCGCTCAGTCATATCCAACTCTTTGAAACCCCACGGACTCTACAGTCCATGGAATTCTCCAAGCCAGAATACTGAAGTGGGTAGCCTTTCCCTTCTCCAGGGGATCTTCTCAACCCAGTGGTCGAACACAAGTCTCCCACATTCCAGGTGGATTCTTTACCAGCTGAGCCATCAGAGAAGCCCAATAACAGTCCAATAACACATGATACACCCACAAAATGAGTTTAAGTTAAAAAGTAAGGATGTATTTTATTCTGCACAAACACAGGCACACATACACAGACATAACCAAAATATGAACACCTTAATAAAAATTATTTCCCATAGAAATAATCTCATATTTCCTTCTTTATATTTATTTGTGTTCTTATAAATTTTCTCTCATGAACATTATGTTTGGAAAGAAAAAAAAATATTAAAACAACATTTGGCATCTCTTCTCTGTGTTTCTCCCTTCCTTTCCGAAATGACTGCAGCTCCATGAAGAAGCCATTCCCCAGGATTCTGGTTCATGATTCACGCAATGGATTCTCATTGCATTGAAATTATCTTACCAACTAAAAATAAATAAAATAATGCACCATTATTATTTTTATCAATTATGAAAACAAAAATCATTCTTTCATTGTTCCAGTCCCCTCCTTAGCTCATGTACATCAATGTATAAGTTCAGTGCAAGGGTCTAGAGTTCTATTTCCAATGATAAAGAGACAATAGAGTGTTCTATTTGTTGCTAGAGGTTTTTCCAAATATTTATTAATGTTCTAAGAGTTTCAAAAACAATCCATTATATTTTTAGTTGAGATGACAATGACCTTCCCATTTATCAACTTGGAAAATCTATTAATGTGACCAGATGACCCTAGAATAAAAATTCAAAGCCCATCTCAAAATTTACACTCGGTAGTGAATGTTTCAAGTTCTTTATTAAAGTTCATATACATTTTCTGCCACAACTGAAAGATATGGGGGAGGCCGTGGGCTAATGGGGACTATTTTCTACCCTTAAATGCCTTTGTCACTGGGGTCAATAACTGAAATTCTATATTATTTCTAAAATGAAAGATGATACATAAAGGTTATAGCGTGATGTACATGTGGGTGATTCTCCTTGTTGTACGGCAGAAACTAACTCAAAATTGTAATGCAATTATACTTCAACAACAACTTTTTTTAAAAAAGAATAAAAGAAAAGACTAGTTTTGACTCAAAATCATCATAGTTGTCAAAAAGAAACCTGGCGTATCTATTAATAATATATAGTATACTGATGTGCTTCCCTGGTAGCTCAGTGGTAAAGAATCTGCTTGCCAATGCAGGAGACATGGTTTCAATCTCTGGGTCAGGAGAAGGAAGTGACAGCCCACTCTAGTATCCTTCCCTGGGTAATCCTATGGACAGAGGAACCTGGCAGACTACAGTCCATGGGGTCACAAAGTGTTGGATACAACTTAGTAACTCAGCAACAACAATCCTATTCTAACAGAATGTTAAAAATATATTGTCATATCACAATAAAACTATAAAACAACAACAAAAAAGATGTCCTTGGGTACTTTTCAGCCATCTATGCTTCACAGCATAATCAATCAATTAAACATTTCTGAAATTAAAGTTTTTTGGCAAGCATAGTATGTGGAGTGAAATATTTGAATAACTGGGATCCATAAATGATCCTATGTAATATGAACCATTGGCCTTGTTTTTAAGCCACCCTTTTAAAGGATTGGCGAGGAACTAGCAAGAAACACAGAAATGTTGATATGGGCTTCCAGCGAGGGCTGCTTACAGGTTCCAGTTTAATGCTGTAATGTTTTACGTTCAGACAATTTAACTAGCAAGGCTTACCTACCACCTTCAGAGACTCACCAGTGAAAACTATTTAATATCATTTTACTCTTAATCTTTTAACATAAGACATTCTCAAATTACTTTTCCTAGCTAACTGCTATCCTCTGTGACATTGCTAAGTATACACTGGCACCGAATTAAAAAAATACTACCTAACTCTCTTTAAACACTTTCATTCATTCACTTCTTCACAAATATTTATTGAGCACTTATGTATGCCAAGAATATGCTGATCTATGAAGATACAAAGGAAAAAAAAAAGTAGTCTACCCCTGGCTTCAAAGAGCTTACAGTCTAGAGGGAAGACATGTACAATAAGCATAGTATAAAAGGATGTTAAAATAAGACTCTGGTTGAGAGCCCTCAAGGCTGAGAATAAAAGGAATGAAGATTACTCACTATCTGAAGCAAGAGCTTGATGAAGAATTTTAAAGGTGGTTGTGGTAACGTGTCCTCTGTACCCTGGAGAATCTAGCTAACATTCTTTGACCACTTACTGTTCTTCCAGTTTCCAGAGCATTGACTTTATTACTCAGAACAAACCTCTCTCTACAGCAATACTACCTAGAATTTCATCACCCAAGATGCCTTAGTTGCTATGCAGAGATTCCTTTGGAGAATCTGGGGCTGCAAATATAGCAAGAAAGAGAAAGTCAGTTAGCAACCAAAAGCTTTTAGCAAAGCTGAATGAACAACACCTCTGCCCTCTAAACTGGCTCAATGGCTAAGAGCTGTGGTTGTCACGGAAGGCTTCTTGTATCAGAGTGTATTCTTTGTGCTAAATATACCTATGTTAATTTGCAATGCAGCCACCTTCTCAACTGAAAGGCAGAATGTTCCAAAAGAACATATGTCCAGCACCTTCTTTAGCTTTCGCTTGAGAAACAGTTTGTGTTTTCCTTTTTCTATTCTTTTCTTCTCCCCCTTCATTTCTCCTGTTTTTTCTCTTTAATCAAGACAGCAAATTCATACTCTCTTCTGTAGAACAGTCATATTTTCCTGAACTCCAGAACCACAAATCCATCTATGGAACATAGCACAGGACACACTAGAATAAGAACATAATGTTTGCCACTCTTAAGCAACTTTTTGAGATAAAGAATTAAAGATGACTAATGATAAAGATTTGTTAAATACATTAATGAGATGAACGGACAGAAAAAAAGGGGAGATTAATATTGATCTGTAGCTTTCTGGAAAGTCTTCAGAAAATTATAAGGAAACCTACTTCAGGAGAACCGTGGTTTTCTACATGACAAGAAGCAGGGAGAAAAGCGGGGAGGGAAGACTAGAAAGGGTAGTCTGGTTAGAGAGACCAAGCTAGCAAGATACAAGGAGCCAGAGGAAGCTCCTTGTCCATATTGGAATTGTTATAGGTTGAATTATATTCCTTCAAAATTCACATATTGACATCTTATGTCCTGTACTGCAGAATTTGACCTTATTTAGGAATGGGGTTGTTGTAGATTTAATTAGTTAAAAGAGGGTCCTACTGGAATAGGGTAGACCTGTAATTCAATGTGACTGGTATCCTTATAAAAGGCTTCCCAGGTATCTCAGCAGTAAAGAATCTGCCTGCCAAGCCAGAGACACCAGTTTGATCCCTGGGTCAAGAAGATCCCCTGGAGAAGGGAATGGCAACCCACTCCAGTATTCTCGCCATGGACAGAAGAGCCTGGCAGGCTACTGTCCATGAGTCTCAAAAGAGTTGGACATTACTTAGCGACTGAACAACCACCACAAAAGTCCTTATAAAAAGGGGAAATTTGGACACAGATAAGCACCCAGGGAAAACGCCATATACAGATGAAGGAGAGATTGGGCGCTGCTACTACAAGTCCGGGAAACCAGAGAAAGTCAGCAAACCATCCAAGGTAGGAGTGAGGAAGGAAGCAGGCTCTCCCCCACAACCTCAGAAGGACCCTCTCAATCTCTGATTGCTGGTCTCCAGACTGTGAGGGGGTAAATTCCTAATATTGAAGCCAACCAGACCATGGCACTTCTTTACAGCAGCCCTGGCATATCCGTACAGAGAGGCAGGGGGCACCCCTTGCTTCTAGGACACTGGCTGCTCAGGGACTGTTGTTAGAAAAAGCCCTCTCTAGAACCATCCCTAGAACCATCCGGACTGGATAATGATTGCTGCCTGTAGTCACACTTTGCAGAAGTTGGGAGGAATAGCACATTCCAAAATAGTCTTTAAATATGTACTACATGCTATTAGAGTGCCAATAAAGGCTAACCCAGAAGTCTCTATACCTCATTAACGGGCCCTCAAAGAGAGCATTAATTAAATCCTGGAAACCACAGGGTTTTGAACAGTTGGAATTTATATTTTAAAAATAGGCAACTCTGCTTCCTCCCAGCTCTAAAATCTATAATTCTGGTGGGGACACACTATCTCCCACCAGCTCTTATGTTCATTTGGCTCTTTCCAGATTTCTTAGAAAGTGCCAAGAAAACATTTGCATTCTGGTATACATACCAAACTGGACAAGGGCATGAGAGCTTTAATAAAATAAAAGAAGCACCTGATTCCCCAAGCTCTACAAGATCTTGACACCTCCTCCTGTTTGAGAAGAAATGGATACTGCTTTATAAAATTCTAAATTGTGGCTCATGGCATTTGTGAGATTTTGTTTAAGAGATGATACAGAAATTTTGTAGTCTTAATAGGCTACAGCGTTTAATAGAAGTAGGACCTCTGGAAATTCTGTGGCTCTACAGCCAGTGTTTACCAGCTACTGAGACAGTATTTCACGTCCACTCCCTTGAATAACCACAATCTCAGTTTCCTTAGGCTCATCTCTCCTCTCCTCTCTTCTGCCGCCTTACCTTGTTATCCTCTGTAGGAGAAAAACTAGGAAGCATGTCAGACTGAAACAAAATCTGAGTCCAGAAACATGAATAAAGTCAGATATGTCATCTGAGATAATGACCTAAAATTTAATTTTGAGGGTTGTTTCTGGGGGTTTTTTTTATTGTTATTTAATTTTTTTCCTCATTTTTCAAATCCCAGGCAACTTGCTGTATCATGAATTTCTCTAAATACTCTCTTCCCACTGTGGAATAAACTGGATACTTAATAAGAATGTTGACAAATAATCCATGCAAGATGAATGACTTAGACAAACTGTGTGCCCTCTCTGAGCTAATATGCAGGTAAACACATTAATACCCACCTTAGAGCCTTTGTGCAATGACTCAGTGATGTAGTGAAAGTGCAGCCCTCATGGGGATTCTGCATGGTCCCACTGTCAGGTCGTTTTCAAGAGTTCAGTTGTTTAAATGTCTCCTCTGCTGTCCCTTTCGCCCAAATCACACACAAGGCACTAAAAAGTCTGCTGATCTTTCTCAGGATGTGCTGCATATTTTTAAATAAGAGTTCTCAATTCCATCTCCAAATTAAAATCCTTGAAAAGTTCCTTAGTCCTTAATATAAAATTAAAGATATCCTGCAACTTGAATACAATTTATCTTTCCAGACTAAATTTTCACTTTTTTCAGTTATCTCCTGAGGGGTCTATTTTGGAAAAATTATTTGGCTCATTTCAGTATATATGTTGATATGTTTAAAGGTCAAACCACTGTCCATACAGTTTGCCTTTATCTTCAAAGACCCAGACTCATCCTCTTCTTCATGACCAGATGTGACTTACACTTAATTTCAAATCTAAATTTCCAAATAAGCTGGACCTGGGTTTTCCCACCTGGAAATTATTTCTGTTCTTTTCTTGCATTCTTTATATTATATAATTTATTAATAATTTTATGTTAGATATTTATGTCACATATTATATATAAATATGTAAGTATATTTATATAATATATTATAATGGCATATTTAAATAATATATCTAAACCTTATTGTGATGGGAAGTGACAGACACTTGTGAACACAGTCACATCTTTTTGTTTATTGATTTGTTTCTTAATTATTTTCCAAGTTGCAAAATTCTCTACCACATCAATCTGTTTGGGAGGTAGAGTTTGTCTTTCTGTAGAAAATGAGACTATTATACTCAATTTCCTGGACTTCCTTGTTGCAATGGTAGGAGCATGTGATCAGGTTTAGCCAACCAGACACAGCCACTCAGGAATTTAAATCAGGACCAGGCAATGCAGAGAAGCAAGCAGAGTATGTGTATTAATTACTCAGTCATGCCCAACTCTTTGCAACCCCACAGACTACAGCCCACCAGGCTCCTCCATCCATGGGATTCTCCAAGCAAGGATACTGGAGTGAGTTGCCATTTCCTTCTCCAAGCAGAGGGACAGAATTTATTTCCTTTGTCTCCAAAATCACTGTGGATGGTGACTGCAGCCATGAAACTAAAAGATGCTTGCTCATTGGAAGAAAAGGTATGGCCAACCTAGACAGCGTATTAAAAAGCAGAGACATTACTCTGCCTACAAAGGTCTGTATAATTGAAGCTATGGTTTTTCCAGTAGTCATGTATGGATGTGAGAGCTGGACCATCAAGAAGGCTGAGCACTGAAGAACTGATGCCTTCAACTGTGGTGCTAGAGAAGACTCTTGGGAGTCCCTTGGACAGCAAGGGGACCAAACCAGTCCATCGTAAAGGGATCAACCCTGAACATTCATTGGAAGTACTGATGATGAAACTGAAGTTCCAGTACTTTGGCCACCTAAGGTGAAGAGATTACTCATGGGAGAAGACCCTGATGCTGGGAAAGATTGAAGGCAAAAGGAGAAGGGAGTGGCAGAGGATGAGATGGTTAGATAGCATCATCAACTCCATGGACATGAATTTGAACAAACTTTGGGTGATAGTGAAGAACAGGGAAGCCTGGCGTGCTGCAGTCCATGGGGTTGCAAAGAGTCAGATATGACTGAATGACCGAACAACAACAGCAAGCAGGAGGAAGATTTCAATCTGGCAGAAATGGCATCAGAAGTAGCAATGGCAACATTGAGTGCATTAGCAGATGGAGACAATAATTTCAGCAATGGCATCATTGTCCACCATCAGTAGCTCTGCCCAGGGGATTCATCTATCCCATTTTGTAGAGTGATTGTTTTTTAGTAAAGTTCCACTTATCAATTCTTTCTTCCATGGATCTTGCCTTTGGTATCATTGGCAGACCCAAGTTTATCTAGATTCTCTCTTATTATCTTCTAGAAATTTTATAGTTTTAAGCTTCACATTCAGTCTACAATCTACTTTGTGTCAAAGCCAATTTGTGAAAATATTTTACCAATGCACAATCAAGCTGATAGTCTCCTAAGGGCTCCTAATTTATAGATGCTTGTCAGAGAAACAGGAAATTCCATTTAGCTGTGTTGAGCTGAGTAACGTGTGCTGATACACATACCATTTAGCCCTGGGTCCCTCTGAACATACAGATAAAAGCATGTCATGCAGCCGTTCTTCTAAACAACATTAATTCAGAAATACTTACCAAATTGTCTCTTTGTGTCAGGCTGTTTTCAAGGCACTGGGGATATAGTCAACTAAGCAAATGCATATTTTTATCTTCAAGGAGCTTATAATCTAGTGGGAGAAGGCATATAGACAAAATAAAACAGGAAACTATAAAGCATATTAGCCACTGGTAAGTGTTAAAGAGATAAATTACACAGGAAAGAATAGGAAATTTTGAATGGAGTGTGCAATTTGTTTTTAATGGTCTAAGCACTATTATAATTTATTAGACTGATTTGAATTTTAAAAATGATTTGGAATATGTCTTACATTTTCTTTTTATTTATTTATCTTTTTTCCATTTATTTTTATTAGTTGGAGGCTAATTACTTTACAATATTGTAGTGGTTTTTGTCATACATTGACATGAATCAGCCATGGATTTACATGTATTCCCCATCCTGATCCCCCCTCCTACCTCCCTCTCCACCCAATCCCTCTGGGTCTTCCCAGTGCACCAGGCCCGAGCACTTGTCTCATGCATCCAGCCTGGGCTGGTGATCTGTTTCACCCTAGATAGTAGACATGTTTCGATGCTGTTCTCTAGAAACATCCCACCCTCACCTTCTCCCACAGAGTCCAAAAGTCTGTTCTGTATTTCTGTGTCTCTTTTTCTGTTTTGCATATAGGGTTATCGTTTCTATCTTTCTAAATTCCATATATATGTGTTAGTATACTGTATTGGTCTTTATCTTTCTGGCTTACTTCACTCTGTATAATGGGCTCCAGTTTCATCCATCTCATTAGAACTGATTCAAATGGATTCTTTTTAATGGCTGAGTAATATCCATGGTGTATATGTACCACAGCTTCCTTATCCATTCATCTGCTGATGGGCATCTAGGTTGCTTCCATGTCCTGGCTATTATAAACAGTGCTGTGATGAACATTGGGGTGCATGTGTCTCTTTCAGATCTGGTTTCCTCAGTGTGTATGCCCAGAAGTGGGATTGCTGGGTCATATGGCAGTTCTATTTCCAGTTTTTTAAGAAATCTCCACACTGTTCTCCATAGCGGCTGTACTAGTTTGCGTTCCCACCAACAGTGTAAGAGGGTTCCCTTTTCTCCACACCCTCTCCGGCATTTATTGCTTGTAGACTTTTGGATAGCAGCCATCCTGACTGGCGTGTAGTGGTACCTCATTGTGGTTTTGATTTGCATTTCTCTGATAATGAGTGATGTTGAGCTTCTTTTCATGTGTTTGTTAGCCATCTGTATGTCTTCTTTGGAGAAATGTCTGTTTAGTTCTTTGGCCCATTTTTTTGAATATGGTTATATAGAGGTCATGGATAAGATGACATGTTGAGTAAAGACTTGAAGAAAGTCATGCTGATATCTGGAAGAGAATGAGGGGAGAAAGTAGGCGGAAATAAAATCAGAGAGGCAATGGGTTAAGATCATGAAGGACTTTGTAGGATTTTAGTCTGAATGAAATGGAAAGTCACAGAAAATAAACTAAAGTAAGTATGGATGTTGCATAAATATGATCAGTTCAGTTCAGTCGCTCAGTCGTGTCTGACTCTTTGCAAACCCATGGACTGCAGCATGCTGGGCTTCCCTGTCCATCACAAACTCCTGAAGCTTGCTCAAACTCATGTCCATCAAGTTGGTGATGCCATACAACCATCTCATCCTCTGTTGTCCCCTTCTCTTCTTGCCTTCAATCTTTCCCAGCATCAGGGTCTTTTCGAAAGAGTCAGTTCTTCACATAAGGTGGCCAAAATATTGGAACTTCAGCTTCAGCATCAGTCCTTCCAATGAATATTCAGGACTTATTTCCTTTAGGATTGACTGGTTTGATCTCCTTGCAGTCCAAGGAGGTCTCGAGTCCTCTCCAACACCATAGCTCAAAAGCACCAATTCTTCGGCACTCAGCTTTCTTTATGTTCCAAGTCTCAGACCCATACACGACTGCTGGAAAAACCATAGCTTTGACTAGACAGAACTTTGTTGGCAAAGTAGTGTCTCTGCTTTTTAATATGCTGCCTAGGTTCATCATTAGCTTTTCTTCCAGGGAGCAAGCATCTTTTAATTTCATGGTTGCAGTCACCATCTGCAGTTATTTTAGAGCCCAGGAAAATAAAGTCTGTCATTACTTCCCCATGTATTTGCCATGAAGTGATGGGGCCAGTTGGAGAAGGAAATGGCAACCCACTCCAGTATTCTTGCCTGCAGAATCCCATGGACAGAGGAGCCTGGTGAGCCTCAGTCCATGGGGTCACAAAGAGACAGACACAACTGAAATGACTGAGCACACACCCACGCAAGATAAGACTGGATGCCATGATCTCAGTTTTCTGAATGTTGAGCTTTAAGCCAGCTTTTTCACTCTTCTCTTTCACTTTCATCAAAAGGCTCTTTAAGCTCCTCTTCATTTTCTGCCATAGGGTGGTATCATCTGCATATCTGAGGTTATTGATATTTCTCCCAGCAACCTTGATTCCAACTTGTGCTTTCACTTGATGTACTCTGCATAAAAGTTAAATAATCAGTGTGACAGTATACAGTCTTGATGTATTCCTTTCCTGATTTGGAGCCAGTCTGTTGTTTCATGTCCAGTTCTAACTTTTGCTTCTTGACCTGCATACAGATTTCTCAGGAGGCAGGTAAGTTGGTCTGGTAGTCCCATCTCTTGAAGAATTTTCCAGTTTGTTGTCATCCACACAGTCAAAGGCTTGGCTTGTCAATGAAGTAGAAGTAGATGTTTTTCTGGAATTCACTTGCCTTTTCTATGATCCAACAGATGTTGACAATTTGATTTCTGGTTCCTCCACCTTTTCCAAATCCTGCTTGAATATCTCTGGAAGTTCTCAGATCATTTACTGTTGAAGCCTAGCTTGGAGAATTTCCAGCATTACTTTGCTAGCATGTGAGATGAGTACAATTGTGTGGTAATTTGAAAAATCTTTGGCATTGCCTTTCTTTGGGATTGGAATGAAAACTGACCTTTTCCAGTCCTGTGGCCACTGCTGAATTTTCCAAATTTGCTGGCATATTGAGTGCAGCACTTTCACAGCATCATCTTTTAGGGTTTGAAATAGCTCAATTGGAATTCCATCACCTCCACTAGCTTTGTTCATAGTGATGCTTCCTAAGGCCCACTTGACTTCGCATTCCAGGATGTCTGGCTGTAGGTGGGTGATCACACCATCATGGTTACTTGGGTCATGAAGATCTTTTTTGTATAGTTCTGTGTATTCTTACCACCTCTTCTTTATATGTTCTGCTTCTGTTAGGTCCATACCATTTCTGTCCTTTATTGTGCCCAACTTTGCATGAAATATTCCCTTGATATCTCTAATTTTCTTGGAGGATCTCTAGTCTTTCCCATTCTATTGTTTTCCTCTGTCTCTTCACATTGATCATTTAGGAAGGCTTTCTTATCTCTCCTTGCTTTTCTTTGGAAATCTGCATTCAGTTGGATATATCTTTCCTTTTCTCCTTTATGTTTCACTTCTCTTCTTTTCTCAGCTATTTGTAAGGCATCCTGAGACAACTATTTTGCCTTTTTGCATTTCTTTTTCTTGGGGATGGTTTTGATCACTGCCTCCTCTATAGTGTCATGAACCTCTGTCCATAGTTCTTCGGGCACTCTGTCTATCAGATCTAATCCTGTGAGTCTATTTGTCACTTCCACTATATAATCATAAGAGATTTTATTTAGGTTATACCTGAATTGTCTAGTGGTTTTCCCTACTTTCTTCAGTTTAAGTCTGAATTTGGCAATAAGGAGTTCATGATCTGAGTCACAGTCAGCTCCTGGTCTTGCTTTTGCTGACTGTATAGAGCTTCTCTATCTTTGGCTGCAAAGACTGCAAAATCAACTGATTTTGATATTGACCATCTGGTGATGTCCATGTGTAGAGTCATCTCTTGTGTTGTTGGGAAAGGGTGTTTGTTATGACCAGTGGATTCTTTTGCCAAAACTCTTTTAGCTTTTGCCCTGCTTCATTTTGTATTCCAAGGCCAAACTTGCCTATTACTCCAGATATTTCCTGACTTCCCACTTTTGCATTCCAGTCCCCTATGATGAAAAGGACATCTTTTTGGGTTGTTATTTCTACAAGGTCTTGTAGGTCTTGATAGAACCATTCAACTTCAGCTTCTTCAACATTAGTGGTTGGGACATAGGCTTGGGTTACTGTGATGTTGTATGGCTTGCCTTGGAAATGAACAGAGATTATTCTATAGTTTTTAAGATTGCACCCAGGTACTGTATTTTGGACTCTTTTGTTGACTATGATGGCTACTCCATTTCTTCTAAGGGATTCTTGCCCAAAGTAGTAGATATATTGGTCATCTGAATTAAATTTGCCCATTCCAGTCCATTTTAGTTCACTAATTACTAGAATATCAATGTTCACTCTTACCATCTCGTTTGGCCACTGTCAATTAACCTTGAGTCATGGACCTAACATTCCAGGTTCCTATGCAATATTTTTCTTAGAGCTTCAGACTTTACTTCCATCACCAGTCACATCCACACCTAGGCTTTGCTTTTGTTTTGGCTCAGCTTCTTCATTCTTCCTGGGCTATTTCTCTACTCTTCTCTAGTAGCATATTGGGCACCTGTCAACGTGGAGAGTTCATCTTTCAGTGTCATGTAGTTTTGACTTTTCATGCTGTTCATGGGGTTCTCAAGGCAAAAATACTAAAGTGGTTTGCCATTCCATTCTCCAGTGGACCACGTTTTGTCAGAACTCTCCACCATGACCCATCTGTCTTGGGTGGCCTACATGACATGTCTCATAGTTTCACTGAGTTAGACAAGGCTGTGATCCATGTGATCAGTTTGGTTAGCTTTTTAAATAAGTGTTCTCATATTACCCTATAGGTGAGCTCAGACTAAATAACACCATCAGCTCTCCTAGGTCTCTTGCTTGCAGATGGTAGGTCACGTGACTTCTCAGCGTTCACCATTGTGTAAGCTGAATCGTCATTATGTCTCTCCCTCCCTCTCTCTGCCTTATGTACTATATACAATATATAATCAATCTTTCTCTCTCTCATATATATTGTATATAATAGATACAACATGTAATATATAAAATATATAGTCTTCTCTCTTTTTCTGATAGTTCTTTTTTCTAGAAAACCCTAAATAAAACAGAGTTTAAGTATAGATTTGTTTCAGACACAGTGAGTGAAGATTCTTGCTTCATTTCCTCTATGTAGAGCCATAACTGCTGTGAATATGCATGCATGTGTGTGTGTGTGTGTGTGTGTGTGTGTGTGTGTGTGTGTGTGTGTGTTGGGAAACCTGAGTGTTAAGTGTTAACACTTTCTGGAGAATATTAGAACAAATTACCTAGGAAAATGTAATGTAAATATGACTGCTAAACTATGAGCATGACAGGGACCCTCTTGAGACTTTTGAAATTGTGTCAACGGAGTAATTATAATGATGGACATTAGACTCTAAGGAAGGAAGTGAGACAATAAGGAGTGGGACAAATGGTGAAAGCTCATGAGGTCATTTACTGGAGAGGGGTAGTATGCCAGAAAAAAGGAAGAGGAAGCAGAGGGTGAGAACAGAATCCATCAAAATGTACATGTGTATCTCTGTGTATGTGTGTTTGTGTACGTCTCTGTGTTTCTGTGTAGTGTGTGTCTGTGTATACCTCTGTTTCTGAATGTCTGTGTGTCTTTGCACGTGGGTTCCATCCAGCAAAATCCATCTGTACAGGGGCAGTCATGGACACAGCAGATTTGGACTTAATGGGAGGTTCAGGTTCAGTTTACAGCAGAGAATACAACAACAGTAGAAGGTGCAGTACAGTTGAAGGCGTATTAGAGAAGTAAGGGGCTGAGTATGGAGGGAGTGAGGCTATTTATACTCCCCTCCATAGTGTATTGCAAAGCTACCATTTTTATAGTAGCATGTAAGGTTGAGAGAGCTGGGCCATAAAGAAGGCTGAGCACCGAAGAATTGATGCTTTCAAATTATGGTGCTAGAGAAGACTCTTGAGTCCCTTGGACAGCAGGAGATCAAACCAGTCCTTCCTAAAGGAAATCAATCCTGAATATTCATTGTAAGGATGGATGATGAAGCTGAAGCTCCAATACTTTGACCACCTGATGGAAAAAGTCGACTCACTGGAAAAGACACTGATTCTGGGAAAGACTGAAGGCAAAAAGAAGGGGGCGGCAGAGCATGAGATTGTTAGATAGCACCACTGACTCAAAGGACATGAATCTGAGCAAACTCGAGGAGACAGTGGAGGACAGAGAAGACTGGTGTGCTGCAGCCCATGGGGTCATAAAGAGCTGGACACAGCTGATCGACTGGGCAACAACAACCACAGTGTATGAAAATGCTGATTCCTTGTACATCCATTGGATGGTACAGATCGTCTGAGCTTCCCTCTGGGAGGCAGACAGTGGCACCAAACCTACGGTTTCATTTGTATTTCCCTGCTTTCTCACTATGCTGAGTTTCCTTGACTACTTACAGACCTTGATTTCTTTTCTTATCAAATGCCTCTCCTATTGTCTCGCTATTTTCCCAATTATACTTGCATTTTTAAAATTAATCTTAGGAATTTACATATATTAGGGACATTAATTCTTTATCCCCATGTTATGAATGTTTTCTCTAAACACTATCTTTGACTATGTTCTTGCTATGCTCTGATTTTCAGAAATTTTAATGTTTAAATATTAAATCGGCCATTATTTGTCCAACAGCTTTCAGTTTTCCTATTGTGTTTAGGAAAACTCTCACAAATTCTTTAAAATAATTTCATGTACTACTTTTATTATTGTTCACTGTTGTTCAGTTGCTAAGTTGTATCTGACTCTTTGCGGTCCCAGGAGCTGCAGTATGCCATTTTTTGAACAGTTTAATTTTTATAATTTGTTTATGTATGGTATAAAATAAGCATAAAACTTACTTTTCCTATTTTATTTGACAATCAGCCTATTTTCACACATCAATTTTGAAAACCCTGTTTCTCTTCCGATTTGTTTGCAGTGCCTAATGTACGATGTATTAAATCCCACGCATTCTTGTTGGGCTGCGCTTAGTTGCTGTTATGTCTGACTTTTTGTGACCCCAAGTCCACCAAGCTCCTCTGTCCATGGGGATTCTCCAGGCAAGAATACTGGAGTGGTTTGCCTTGCCCTCTTCCAGGGGATCTTGCCAAACCAAGGATCGAACCCAGGTCTCCCTCATTGCAGGCAGATTCTTTACCAAGAACTACCACAGAAGCCCAAGAATACTGAAGTGGGTTGCCTATTCCTTCTCCAGTGGATCTTCCTGACTTAGGAATCGAACCAGGGTCTCCTACATTGCAGGCGGATTCTTTACTAGCTGAGCTATCGATATCTGGATCTATCTTCTGTCCTTCTGAAATAATCACATTTTGTTATAATTGTAGCTTCTTAGCATATGTTAATATCTGATAGGACAAATCCACCTCAATTATGCATGTATTTCATATTGTTCTTGGCAACCTTCACATATGTATTCTTCCATCTAAGTTTGATATTCAATTTGTCTATTTCCCAAATATACCCTTGTTAAGGCTATGATTGAAATTTTTATTAGATTTTATTCCTTTGGAGAATTGGCCTTTTAATTAGAAGTAAGACTTGTCACTCTCATCTTTGTATTTCTCAATAACATATATTTCATTTCAAATCAGAGGTACACATTTATTGCTACTTTTAATTATTAAAATTATTTATTAAAGTACAACAAATATGTACCTACCATTTGAAATGAAACATATTTTACTGAGAAATACAAAGAAGACAAGAATGACAAACCTTACTTCTATGTAATCTTGAATAATTGGTGTTCTTTTATTTTTCTTGATTTTAATGGAGGCTTTTTTTAAACAATTCTCCATTTAATACCATAGCTGCTCTTGGTTTTTGATAAATACTCTGCTACAGGCTTATTTTTCCTCTTTTTAAGCTGGAATTTTCATTTAAAAAATCAAAGAGAAATAAAATAGTGTCTGCTTTTACTTTTACTGCCCTGGCTTTTGGTTTATTTTCCCCTTCTTCTTGAGCATCACAGGTTGACAGTGTCTTCACCTTCATCCTCCCTTCAATGCAGGAGCTTTGCTATGGGATGGAAGGGTCTTGATATCCATTCCTTGAAGCCATCTGGTTCTACCACCGACACCCTCATCCCTCCCTGCAGACCTTCCATCTCTCAACCTTCCATCAAGCAAGACTGTGTGTCAGAATCTTCCATTTTCCACAAAAAGAACGAGTTGTTTTCTCTCAGCTTGGGAGAGCATATTGATCTTCTTTCTGTCAATAACACAAAATGCCTGCCCTTCTGGTTCTCCCAAGTGACAGCCATTTGAGGAGTCTGGCATGCTATTCTTGTCACAAGCCCATCTGAGACAACTGGTGTCCCAAAGGCATCATCTGAGAATCACATTGACTCCACTCTTCCAGATTCTCCAGGCTTTCTGCGTAACTTAAGTCAGTTGAGAGAAACAACTACCCTCCAGAGGCAGACATCCCTAGCTGCCTCCACACCGTTCATCCCAACATAAAGCCCCGTCAGCACCAGCTCCAGAACTTTCTTAACAGGGTCACTGTGTCCTGACCATTGTTCATCGGCTGTCATTGGAGGCCAGTTAAGAAATAGACCCATGCAGTTTTTCTGCACTGTTGATGAATGATTAGTGAAAATTATTTCTATCATATTCTAAATATCACATACATAAACACTTTTGCATGGCATATTTATCCCCAGGACTTTGGGACTGATAAAATTTCTCTCTCCTGTGAAATGGAATGCATTCTAAAGAGTGACTAACTAGAGAGTGTTGTTCTGAGTGAAATAAGTCAGATGGAGAAGTATCCTATGACATCCCTTAATGTGGAATCTAAAAAGAAATGACACACAGACTTAGAGAACAAATTTATGGTTGCTGGGGTGGGGGAAGGATGGGGGTGAGGGGTAGTTAGGGAGTTTGACATGGACATGTGCAGACTACTATATTTAAAATGGATCATCAACAAGGACCTACTGTATAGCACATGAAACTCTGCTCAATGAATGTGGCAGCCTGGATGGAAGGGGAGTATGGGGAAGAATGTTTGTTTATATATATAAGTCTCTTCGCTGCTCACCTGAAACTACCACAATATTGCTAATTCGTTATCAGTTCAGGACAGTTCATTTGCTCAGTCGTGTCCAGCTCTTTGCACCCCATGGACTGCAGCACACCAGGCCTTGCTGTCCATCACCAAATCCCGGAGTTTACTCAAACTCATTTCCATTGAGTCAGTGATGCCATTGAACCATCTCATCCTCTGTCGTGCCCTTCTCCTCTCATCTTCAATGTTTCCCAGCATCAGTGTCTTTTCAAATGAGTCAGCTCTTCACATCAGGTGGCCAAAGTACTGGAGTTTCAGCTTCAACATCAGTACTTCCAATGAACATTCAGGACTGATCTCCTTCAGGATGGACTGGATGGATCTCCTTGCAGTCCAAAGGACTCTCAAAAGTCTTCTCCAACAGTTCAAAAGCATCAATTCTTCGGCACTCAGCTTTCTTTATAGCCCAACTCTCACATCCATACATGACCACTGGAAAAACCATAGCCTTGACTAGATAGACCTTTGTTGGCAAAGTAACGTCTCTGCTTTTTAATATGCTGTCTAGGTTGGTCATAATTTTTCTCCCAAGGAGTAAGCATCTTTTAATTTCATGGCTGCAATCACCATACGCAGTGATTTTGGAGCCCAAAAAGTAAAGCTTGTCACTGTTTCCACTGTTTCCCCATCTATTTGTCATGAAGTGATGGGACTGGATGCCATGATCTTAGTTTTCTGAATGTTGAGCTTTAAGCCAACTTTTTCACTCTCTTCTTTCACTTTCATCAAGAGGCTCTTTAGTTGCTCTTCACTTTCTGTTATTAGGGTGGTGTCATTTGCACATCTGAGGTTATTGGTATTTCTCCTACCTCAATGCAAAATAAAAAGTTTTTTTAAAAAGAGTGAATGTTATATAATTCATGAAATTTTATCTTTTGCCATGGTTGACAAGAAGCTCAGTAATTCTGCTTCTATCTTCATCATCCTTTCTTCATCCCTTATTTCTTGTTTTTATTCTCTTTCTTCTCATGTAATGTGTTGCCTTTAGGAGAGTTCATCATACCTGTTCTTTTATTATACACTGCCTTTGTGAAAAAACAGGTATAATCAAGGCAGATCATGTGTAAATAATGGAAAAAAGTAAGTTAAAGACACTTCAAAATTTATAAAACTATGGAAAGGAAACTAGTGTATTGGCTCTTTATTTTGTGGGTTTTTAATACTTGAGTTTTCATTTGGTGGAGTTCCAATAGTTGGCATAAATCTGGAAAAAAATATTACAGAGTCCTCCTGTTAAAAAAAAAAGAAATACTTTCAGAAACTACACTCCATCTCTGTTACATGTGGGAGGGTCAGGGTTGATATGACTCTTGAATCCAGGAATGGTAGAATAGAAAGTGGATTAGAGGAAGGGCTTTTTATTTACATATTTTGTTACTGTGATGTAGAGAGACTCAAAACCCCAAATTAATGATAATTTATTTTCCTTTAACCTATTTCCAAGGAGCTTCTAGGTCCTATACATGGTTTTCAAAGTTTATTCTGTGGGATAAAAGATAAATTAATTATGTAATACACCACATTAACAAATTGAAAGATAAAAACCATATGATTATCTCAATAGATGCAGAGAAAGCCTTTGACAAAATTCAACACCCATTCATGATTAAAACTCTCCAGAAAGCAGGAGTAGAAGGAACATACCTCAACATAATAAAAGCTATATATGACAAACCCACAGCAAGTATCACCCTCAATGGTGAAAAATTGAAAGCATTTCCCCTGAAATCAGGAACAAGACAAGGATGCCCACTCTCACCACTACTATTCAACATAGTGTTGGAAGTTCTGGCCACAGCAATCAGAGCAGAAAAAGAAGTAAAAGGAATCCAGATAGGAAAAGAAGAAGTGAAACTCTCGCTGTTTGCAGATGACATGATCCTCTACATAGAAAACCCTAAAGACTCTTCCAGAAAATTACTAGAGCTAATCAATGAATATAGTAAAGTTGCAGGATATAAAATTAACACACAAAAATCCCTTGCATTCCTATATACTAACAATGAAAAAACAGAGAGAGAAATTAAGGAAACAATACCATTCACCACTGCAACAAAAAGAATAAAATACTTAGGAATATATCTACCTAAAGAAACAAAAGACCTATACATAGAAAACTATAAAACACTGATGAAAGAAATCAAAGAGGACACAAACAGTTGGAGAAACATACCATGCTCATGGATTGGAAGACTCAATATTGTCAAAATGGCTATTCTACCCAAAGCAGTCTATAGATTCAATGCAATCGCTATCAAGCTACCAACGATATTTTTCACAGAACTAGACCAAAGAATTTCACAATTTGTATGGAAATACAAAAAACCTCGAATAGCCAAAGTAATCTTGAGAAAGAAGAATGGAACTGGAGGAATCAACCTGCCTGACTTCAGACTCTACTACAAAGCCACAGTCATCAAGACAGTATGGTACTGGCACAAAGACAGAAATATAGACCAATGGAACAGAATAGAAAGCCCAGAGATAAATCCACAAACCTATGGACACCTTATCTTTGACAAAGGAGGCAAGGATATACAATGGAAAAAAGACAACCTCTTTAACAAGTGGTGCTGGGAAAGCTGGTCAACCACTTGTAAAAGAATGAAACTAGAACACTTTCTAACACCATACACAAAAATAAACTCAAAATGGATTAAAGATCTAAATGTAAGACCAGAAACTATAAAACTCCTAGAGGAGAACATAGGCAAAACACTCTCCGACATAAACCACAGCAAGATCCTCTATGACCCACCTCCCAGAATATTGGAAATAAAAGCAAAACTAAACAAATGGGACCTAATGAAACTTAAAAGCTTTTGCACAACAAAGGAAACTATAAGTAAGGTGAAAAGACAGCCCTCAGATTGGGAGAGAATAATAGCAAATGAAGAAACAGACAAAGGATTAATCTCAAAAATATACAAGCAACTCCTGAAGCTCAATTCCAGAAAAATAAATGACCCAATCAAAAAATGGGCCAAAGAACTAAACAGACATTTCTCCAAAGAAGACATACAGATGGCTAACAAACACATGAAAAGAAGCTCAACATCACTCATTATCAGAGAAATGCAAATCAAAACCACAATGAGGTACCACTACACGCCAGTCAGGATGGCTGCTATCCAAAAGTCTACAAGCAATAAATGCTGGAGAGGGTGTGGAGAAAAGGGAACCCTCTTACACTGTTGGTGGGAACGCAAACTAGTACAGCCGCTATGGAGAACAGTGTGGAGATTTCTTAAAAAACTGGAAATAGAACTGCCATATGACCCAGCAATCCCACTTCTGGGCATACACACTGAGGAAACCAGATCTGAAAGAGACACATGCACCCCAATGTTCATCACAGCACTGTTTATAATAGCCAGGACATGGAAGCAACCTAGATGCCCATCAGCAGATGAATGGATAAGGAAGCTGTGGTACATATACACCATGGATATTACTCAGCCGTTAAAAAGAATTCATTTGAACCCGTTCTAATGAGATGGATGAAACTGGAGCCCATTATACAGAGTGAAGTAAGCCAGAAAGATAAAGATCATTACAGCATACTAACACATATATATGGAATTTAGAAAGATGGTAACGATAACCCTATATGCAAAACAGAAAAAGAGACACAGAAGTACAGAACAGACTTTTGAACTCTGTGGGAGAAGGTGAGGGTGGGATGTTGTGAAAGAACAGCATGCATATTATCCATGGTGAAACAGATCACCAGCCCAGGTGGGATGCATGAGACAAGTGCTCGAGCCTGGTGCACTGGAAAGACCCAGAGGAATCGGGTGGAGAGGGAGGTGGGAGGGGGGATTGGGATGGGGAATACGTGTAAATCTATTGCTGATTCATGTCAATGTATGACAAAACCCACTGGAAAAAAAAATAAAAAATAAAAAAAAATAAATAAACCAAATCTATCAAAATTTCCTCTAAACACTTGCTACTATTTTCTCTCAGTCAAGAGCGGTGAGTCATGAGACCCCATGCTGTTGTTTCTCAGGCGTTCTTTCATCTTTCAGGAGAGAGATGTAGTCTGAAGGGCTGGGACAGTCCTCACCTGAGCTGGCTTCTGTCTTGATTCACTCAGGGAAGATGGGAGAAGGAAGTCGCTGCGTGACCCTACAGCCTGGCCATGTTACAGCGCGGTCCCCGCTTCTTAGTGCTCTCAATCTGGGCCCTGGGGGTCCCAGCTGGACCTGCCACTCCTGCACTCACTGGAGTTCCAGATTACATTAAAGGGCTTCCCACCAGCTGCCCAGCTCTGTGCCCCTCTCCAGAGAGACCCAGGCACTGCAGAGAGAGCTCTAGGGTTCATCACTTTGCAACAAGAGAGCTGAAGTCAAACCAGTGACTCTCAGAATGACTATTCATACATGAACCCAGTTGCCCTAGGTTTGGCAGCATTCCCAGGGTTAAGGTTGCTAGGACAATCCTATATCTGCCTCCTTCAACCTTCTTCTGCAAGACAAGAACAAGACGTAATGGGGATAATATTTCTGAACTCTTTTCTGATGTACTTTTTATTCCCAGTGCAATTCTTGCTCTGAGATTCACAACTCATGGAATGAGTGGCTCCCACTTATTTAGGGGAGGGAAGGAGACAGCCTAGAACATTGGAAGTTGGTTGGAAGATAGTCTTTGTTCCCCAAATATGGGAGGAGGGGATTGTTTTGAATGGCAAAACCTGCTCTTACAGGCAAGGGCAGAGCTATGAAGTAGAGAAGCTTTTCCAACAAAGGGGAAAATATTTAAAGTATAGGCAATAGTTAAGAGTGACAAAATGTAACACAGTCAGTCTTCACAAGAGGGAAGATGATTCCTCACTCCAGCGTAGGTTTGTGATGTGACCATGCATTTTTTCTGGGACTGAAATGTACAGAAGGCTAGAACAACCTCATTTCTGGCAACCCTTGGTGTTCATGGCTTGTAAAACACCATGATCTCTGTCTACTGTTCTTGTGATGCTTTTCCTGTGTGAGTATCTGTGTCCATGTGTCCTTTTTCTAAGGACAGCAGTCATATTGGATTAGGGGCCCCATATGACCTCATCTCATCTGACTATGCCCACAACAACCATATTTCTTAATAAGGTCACAATCAGAGGTCAAAGGGATGAGTACTTTAACACTAATTAACAGGAATTTTGGAGGAACACAGTTTGACTCATAACAGTTGTTTTGGCTTATTTTTAACTTTTATATCAAAAAAGCAAGAAAGAGCCAGAAAAACATCTATTTCTGCTTTATTGACTATGCCAAAGCCTTTGTGCGTCTGGATCACAATAAACTGTGAAAAATTCTTAAGGAGATGGGACTACCAGACCACCTGACCTGCCTCTTGAGAAATCTGTATGCAGGTCAGGAAGCAACAGTTAGAACTGGACATGGAACAACAGACTGGTTCCAAATATTAAAAGGAGTACGTCAAGGCTGTATATTGTCACCTTACTTATTTGACTTCTATGCAGAGTACATCATGAGAAATGCTGGGCTGGAGGAAGCATGAGATGGAATCAAGATTACCAGGAGAAATATCAATAACATCAGATATGCAGATGAAACCACCCTTATGGCAGAAAGTAAAGAAGAACTAAAGGGCCTCTTGATAAAAGTGAAAGAGGAGAGTGACAAAGTTGTCTTAAAGCTCAACATTCAGAAAACTAAGATCATGGCATCCAGTCCCATCACTTCATGGGAAATAGATGGGGAAACAGTGGAAACAGTGTCAGATTTTATTTAGTTTTTGGCTCCAAAATCACTGCATATGGTGATTGCAGCCATGAAATTAAAAGACGCTTACTCCTTGGGAGAAAAGTTATGACCAACCTAGATAGCATATTAAAAAGCAGAGACATTACTTTGTCAGCAAAGGTCCATCTAGTCAAGGCTATGGTTTTTCCAATGGTCATGTATGGATGTGAGAGTTGGGCTATAAAGAAAGCTGAGTGCCGAAGAATTGATGCTTTTGTACTGTGGTGTTGGAGGAGACTCTCAAGAGTTCCTTGGACTTCAAGGAGATCCAGTAAGTCCCTCCTAAAGGAGATCAGTCTTGAGTGTTCATTGGAAGGACTGATGTTGAGGCTGAAACTCCAGTACTTTGGCCACCTGATGTGAAGAGCTGACTCATTTGAAAAGACCCTGATGCTGGGAAAGATGGAGGGCAGGAGGAGAAGGGGACGACAGAGGATGAGATGGTCGGATAGCATCACCGACTCAATGGACATGGGTTTGGGTGGATTCTGGAAGTGGGTGATGGACAGGGAGGCCTGGCGTGCTGTGGTTCATTGGGTCGCAAAGAGTCGGACAGGACTGAGTGACTGAACTGATACTGATACTGATAGAAGATTACGAGAAAATGTAAGTAGAAGCAATTTTGGGTCCTGATATTAAAGAAACATTAAGAAGTCCACACAACTAAAAGCAAATTTAGCTCACAGCCTGTCTGGAAAGAACAGAAGTGAATTCATCCCTCTTCTGATCTTCTGTGGCTTCACCAATCAGGAGATAGAGCAATAAACCCACTTACCCCCAGAGGCTCCAGCTATAGGTCACTGTTTTCTGTATTTTATAACCACCTTGTTCTTAGTGCTTTTAGTCCTGACACTCCATTTCCACATGCGACTGTAAGAACGTGTGAAAGGCAGGTATCCTCCCTCAGTAGCAGAAGTTTCAAAAGGGAGATTCACTTTGCATCTTTGACAGACAGACCCATTGAAAAATACCTCTTAAAGAATTAAATGGATAGTCTCTTTTCTCTGTTCCCGGGACCAAGAAAGAAAGCAGTGGGGACATGACATACATGAACAATAGTAAACTTTGAGGCCAAGTAGTTTTACTGCCTTTCTTGATAATTCAGAAAATTCAGGGTAGAAGCAGCCAGCAACAAAAATTCAAGCATATTTTTTTCAATTCATGATATACCATGGCCTCTAAACAAAGGTTTCCAAGAAAAATAGTAAAAGTCTGTTCATTTCCACAATAACGATATTCCCAAATACGTGTTTTTAAAATAAATCTCAGAGGGCAATTCTATTTTATTATCAGAGTATTTCTTTTCTTTGAGTTTTAATTTTTTTTAAATGTTTACAATGTTGTGTTGGTTTCTGCCATACAATGAGAATCAACCATAATTATGCACACGTCCCTCCTTCTTGAGCCTCCCTCCCCTTCTCCGCCTCACCTCTCCAGGTCATCACAGAGCACCAGCCTGGGCTCCCTATGCTACAATGCAAGTTCTCACCAGTTATCCATCTTACACCTGAAAGTGTATGTACATTGATGCTACTTTCTCCCTTAGTCTCACTCTCTCCCTATTTGCAGGGAAGGAATGGAGACCAGATGTAGAGAACGGACAAATATTTCTTAAGTACCCATCTGAGGAGTCACAAGTGATATTTATAACATGGTCCTCTGCTGATGGACTTCCCTGGTGGCTCAGTGGTAAAGGAATTCGCCTGCCAAGGCAGGAGACACCAGAGACAGGGGTTCAATCTCTGAGTCGGGAAGATCCCCTGGAGTAGGAAACGACAAGCCCACTCCAGTATTCCTGCCTGGAAAATCCCATGGACAGAGGAGCCTGGTGGGCTACAGTCCATGGGGTCACAAAGAGGTAGACAAGATGAGTGACTCTGAACACTTTCTCTCTCCTCCTCTGCAGATGGTGAAGTTCTATAAATATTCGCTGCCCCATGGAAGTGTGCATTTCCTATGTGTTCAAACTTCGACTGATAACGTTCAAGCTCAGGGCTTACACACTGATGAGTACTTGATAGAAATTAACAGTCTCTGTTATTGTGACCAAGGTCATGCTCCCAGGAATCTATTGATTTCCAAGCTCTGAAGAAAGCAGAGGAAGGGGACCAGGGAGCAGGAGACAAAGTGTTGATCCCACCTCTGTGGCTTCTACCACTGATCTCCCCCTTCTCTTCTCTGAGCTGTCTCTTCAAAATGAGAAACAGACATAGTCCATCATGTTTAAGGCCATTCCAGGTTTAGAGGTGGTGGCATGGTGAGGCTGGCTCTCTTGTTTTAGGTTTTTTCTTTCAGTAACAAACCACTTCCTTATTTATACTTTCCATGGATTGAACTGTATTCCCATTAAGAATTAGATTCAACAGTTTTCCATTTAGCTTGCTGATTCATTTTTAAGGGAAACAGACTAAGGGCATTTCTTACACTTAAGACATTAGAGGTTAGGAGGAAATAGATTTTCAAAGTGACTTTTCTGTTTTACTTTTTTTCTCCTAAATACGTGAGTGGCAGCTGGAGATTGCTAAGGAACACCATGCCCAGTCAGATTTGTCTAGGGGCAAACTCCATTAAGATGCCTCACCCTATAAATATCTCAGAAAGAAAACTTCATCACAAGTCAAGGTAATGTGTCCAAGGGGGCCATGATTCCCCTAAATCCTCAGGTCAGCAGTGATCTCCTCTCCAACTCTTTCCCTTCAGTCAGCAGGAATTACACTCTATGGGAAAGGCTGGCAATCCTTCCATCTCAGTGTTATACAATAGGTAGCTCTGGAAATGGTTTCCTTACTTAAGGATCACAAAAACCTTCCCAACTGATAAATCTTCTAAATTCATCTCCAAACAGATAGCACGACCATGCGTGAATCAGCACTTTGTTTGGCGTTTGAACTGACTTCAGAATTGGACAATCAAGGAAAAGAGAAACAGGCTCAGAAATAGAGAGCCTAATAAATAGCACTGGGAAACAGGGGCAGGGAATTAAAGCTAGAAGCAGAAAACAATAGCTGTTTTGCCCTTGTCACCTCATCATCAACTCAAGAGGGAAGTGAAAGTATGTTTATGAGAATCTACCCCTTGGGTGAAGCCATGAGATTTCAAAGGGGTGATAAGCTTCCAGGATCATTCCACTTCTCCCCTGAAGATGTGTGCACACACACGTGTGTGTTGTGTTGTGCGTGCACACACATGCTTAGCTGCTTAGTTGTGTCTGACTCTTTGCAGCCCCAAGGACTGTAGCCTTCCAGGCTCCTCTGTCCATGGCATTTACCAGGTAAAAATACTGGAGTGGGTTGCCATTTCCTCCTCCAGGGAATCTTCCCCACCCAGGGACTGAATCCATGTCTCTTCCATCTCCTACATTTGCAGGCAGATTCTTTACCACTTAGTCACTTGGGAATCCCACCCCTGAAGATAATGGTCCCCATTCTACAGCCTGCAAACAGTAGGTTCTAAATAAATAGTGGATGAAAGAACTGGACATGGAAAAACAGCTTGGTTCCAAATTGGGAAAGGAGTACATCAAGGCTGTATATTGTCACCCTAATTATTTAAGTTATATGCAGGGTACATCATGTGAAATGCCAGGCTGGATGAAGCACAGGCTGGAATCAAGATTGCTAGTAGAAATATTGATAGCCTCAGATATACAGATGACACCACCCTTCTGGCAGAAAGCAAAGAGGAACTAAAGAGCCTCTTGATGAAAGTGAAAGATGAGAGTGAAAAAGCTGACTTAAAACTCAACATTTAGGAAACTAAGATCATGGCATCAGTCCCATCACTTCATGGCAAATAGGGAAACAATGGAAACAGTGCAGATTTTATTTTCTTGGGCTCTAAAATGACTGCAAATGGTCACTTTAGCCATGAAATTAAAAGACACTTGCTCCTTGAAAGAAAAGCTATGACCAACCTAGAGAGCATATTAAAAAGCAGAGACATTACTTTGCCAACAAAGGTCCGTCTAGTCAAAGCCATGGTTTTTCCAGTGGTTATGTGATATATCTGAGACTTGGACCATAAAGAAAGCTGAGTGCTGAAGAATTTATGCTTTTGAACTGTGGTGTTGGAGAAGACTCTTGAGAGTCCCTTGGACTTCAAGGAGATCAAACCAGTCAATCCTAAAGGAAATCAGTCCTAAATATCCACTGGAAGGACTGATGTTGAAGCTAAAACTCCAATACTTTGGCCACCTGATGTGAAGAACTGACTCATTGGAAAAGATTCTGATGCTGGGAAAGATTGAAGGCAGGAGAAGGAAACGATAGAGGATGAGATGGGTGTATGGCATCACCGATTCGATGGACATGAGCTTGAGCAAGCTTGGGAGTTGGTGATGGACAGGGAAGCCTGGCATGCTACAGTCCATGGGTTCATAAACAGTCAGACATGACTGAGCCACTGAACTGAACTGAACTGAAAGGATGGGGGAAGGGACAACTTATACATGAGTTAATAGCTTGAAACTATCTCTGAGGTTAATTTATAGTAATTTTACAGTAGCGTAGGAAAAAATAGACATAAAATCCTCTTTAAAGAAAATGGATTGGAAAGAAATTAAAGCACTAGTGAACATAAGAGAAGCTGAACTATACTGTGGATTACATTTGTCTTTTAATCCACTTTGTCCTCTATATGAAATATGGCATAGAGACATCTGCCAATATTTTAAAGGCTTCTGCTAGTGCCTGAATTATATTTTTAAATGAGACCCTAAAGCTGTGTTCTAATGCATTACTTTCGTTTACTGAAACTTGCATACCACCTCCTTCTGCTCCCACGGCATCCATCATTTAATCAGTCTGAGAGCAGCACAGACCATGCTCATCTCCAGACGAATCTCTACTAGACACTGCTGACATCCACCTTTCACCTCCCGGGCAATACCTGACCTCCTTGAAGGAAAAGAACATAGAGACACAATTGAACAGGAGATGTGGGAGGAGAAGGAAAAACCCCTTTCGATAATCAGCAAAAAGTATGCAAATCTGATTCTTTGCATCTGATGTGACACACGTCATAGAAAATGCCTCAGTACACTCCACTAGCCTTCCTCCGTAAAGGTCAGCACTGTGATTGATAGGTTTGACACCAAACTGAAGGTCAAATGTAGGAAAAGCCATCTATTATGTGTTACTTTTGTGAAGGGAAAAGTATTAGTTGACCTCTCATGGCAATAGTGGTGATGACAGTGGATGTTTCCTTTGAACCTCTAAGAAACAGTTGGTTCAAGTCTTGATTTCAGTGTGTAGACAGAAGACAAACTGGGGACCTAGGAAGACTGGAATCTCCCAAAGGGCAGAAATGCAGAGCTTTAGGGGGCAAAACCATCACAGGGTAGTGGATGTGAACTCAGGACTCTGCTACTTCAGTAGATGTTATCTGTTCATCCTCATGCATGGATGGTGCAAAGGGCATGGACAATGGGGTCTGGTGAAATTGGGTCCAATTCCAGTTGCAGCTGGGCTTCCCAGGTGGCTCAGTGGTAAAAAGAATCCACCTGCCAATGCAGAGGTGCAGGTTCTATCCCAAGATCAGGAAGATCCCCTGGAGTAGGAAATGGCAACCCACCTTGCCTGGGAAATTCCATGGAAAGAGGAGCTTGGTGGGCTACATGGTCAGCTGCCAAGAGTTGGACATGACTGAGCACACACGTCACCATACCATAGTCCTTTGACCCCCTGCCTAGCAGCCAGGAGATCAGAGGGAAGATGGAACATTTGATGACCATTCTTTTGGCCATGGTAATTTTCACTCATGAAGAACTCCCTTCCATACTGTTTAGGGGAGGAAAAAAAAGTCAAGTTGACTTAAAAGCAAAAAGAGAACATTTAATAAATAACGTATGCTATTTTTCACAATTTAGGTGTTATTGACACATCAATCCCCTATCAGTTTACCACCAAATAATAAATTTGACTAAATTGTGTCACTGCAATTTCAGCCAAAAGTTGAGAAATGTCAGCTCCTTCCTCATATACAATACCACTTAAACTTTAGCTGCTTTGGCTGCTCCATGGATACCAGCAATCTGATTTCCATTAGTCTTTCTGAGAAAGTGATAATAGCCCTCATATACCCTTTGCCAATTTTTGGCCTTCCAAGGGTTGCAAGGAGTCTGGGCTGGAAAGCTGGACATAAGCTGTGTGATGACCCAAGACTCCCTTCTCTGATTTGGTCCTCACCTTCACATCTGTAAAATGAGGTATTTATAGTACATACTCTAGGGACCTTTCAACCTCTAATGTCAGACCATTCTATGGTTATTTTTAATAAGAATTTCTGTCTGGAGTGTATAATGCTGATGGAATTTCCCCTGGCCTCCACCAAAGTGTTGGATTCCATAGAAACCCAGGAGATCTATGCCTGCTTCTTGCCAGATTAACCACTTCTGATATCTACAGTGGGTGAAGCCAACCCCTTTCAGATGAAATGACACTGACAAATTCCTCCAAAAGCAGTGCTCAAGGGGACTGCCCTGATGATGCAGTGGGTCAGAACTGCCTGCCAACTCAGGAGGCACAGGTACGAAGCCTGGTCTGGGAAGACCCCAGACTACTTGGGACAACAAAGCCCTTGCACCACAACTATTGAGCCCACACTCTAGAGCCCACAAGCGGCAAATATTGAGCCCAAGGGCTGCTACTACTAAAGGCTGCAGTGCTCTGAGGCTGGTGAGCCCCAACTACTGAGCCTGTGTGCCCCAACTCTTGAAGCCCGCGTGCCCTAGTGTCTGCCTGCTGCAACAACGAACAACCGGTGTGCTGCAACTACTGAAGCCTGCGTGACTACAGCCTGTGCTCCACAACAAAAGAAGTCACCGTAAGGAGAAGCCCGAGCACCGCAACTAGAGAGCAACCCTCACTCACTGCAACTAGAGAAAGCCCGGGCGCAACAACAAAGACCCAGCACAGACAAAAACAAATAAATAAATAATTAAAAAAAAAAAAAGACAGTGCCCAATTCTATTGACAATACCCTGCTATTCTTTGTTGTTCAAAAACTTGACTATTTGAAGTCATGTCCTACTTTCTTCGCTTTAGGACACCCTTTTGTCCTTTAAATAAAATCCACATTTTCAGTGTTTTCTGTTGCTTGTAAGAGGAAATCATTCAATTTGCCCCAGGAATTCTGAGCCTCCATTGACTCAACCCACACTTCCTAAGATTTCACTGTCTCAGGCCTCCTGTGAACACAGGGATAAGAAAACAAATGAGATAAATCTTCCCAAGGAGCACACTGTCTGCTCTCAGGAAGAAAAATTGGTGAAAAACAATGACCATACAGCATGAGAAATATAAAGATGGGGAAAGAAAAGAGTGATATGTGATCTTTGGAAGCAAGGAGTTTTATAATAGGTCAGGCATAGGTGCTGCGGTTCTGAAGCAGGAGGTAGGGCCCCTCTGGGTAAAGCAATCGGAGATTCCTTCTCTACTGCTTGAAACTCCAAGATGAGAAGAGCAGGACAATTAAGGAAGGAGGCTGAGCTCTGCCCAGACCACATATTTCTCATTCCCAAAGTCAGGAAACCTCCCAGAACACACGTTTACAGAAAGGCTCCTTGGATGTCAACGGGGTGTAACGTAAAGGGATGCTGTACCCACAGGCCTCTTGGGTAGAATCCATCTTGGCTAAGAAATGCTTGGCACACATGGGAAGATCCTGAGATTTACCAAATATGGACGGTGAACCAGGGAAATCAAAATGATAGGCCAAAGGAAATCTGGACGAAATGCCCGATAAAAGTGATTCAAACCATCATGAGGTTGCAACTCAGTGGCTCTCTCTGAGTCTGTCCCTGTCCCTATCCACACGTACTGTACTTTTTCCTCTTAATAAATATTTAATCTGTTTCACGACTTTTCATCTTTGTGGGAATTTTTTTCTGCAAAGCTGAAGGGCCAGGGCCCTTGTCACTGACCACTGGTCTAGTGGCCAGGATCTGGTGCTCCCACTGTCCTGACCCAGCCCGATCTCCAAGCCCCGCTCCAAGCCACTGTAGGTGTGGGCCACTCGAGATCAGTTCCCAAGCAATAGGAGTGTGGGAATATGTGATGACGGTTCACTCAGCATCACCCCATCCATATGTAACGAGTCCTGTAGTGGCACGTGGCCATGTTTCAGGTCACGGGAAGGAATCTCAGGGTGAAGAACCGTGAAGAACCACATTTCCCTCAAAATCACAATTGAGCAAATGTGTGGGATATTTAGAATGAAATATGTGTCACAAATGCTAATTTTGCCAGGAAGAAATTCAGAGATTCTTGGGAGGGTAAAGAGGAGGATGTCTTGACTTTCAAACTGTCTTCATCTCTTCCTTTACTAACAATAGAAATGGGAAAGACTAGAGAGTTCTTTAAGAAAATTCGAGATATCAAGGGAACATTTCATGTGAGGATGGGCACGATAAAGTACAGAAACAGTAAGGACCTAAGAAGAGAAGAGATTAAGAAGAGGTGGCAGGAATACATGGAAGAACTATACAAAAAAGATCTTAATGAGTGAGACAGCCATCCTCCAACACCTAGAGCCAGACATCTTGGAGTGTGAAGTCAAGTGGGCCTTAGGAATCATTACTACAAGCTTTTTTATCTCCCCCTGCTGATTTTGCAGGTTTCTTTCTTCGTTGCATTACTATGACTTTACCCTGCCTGTCCCCATAGTCCTTCTTCTTCCTTGGGTGAATTTGTTCTCAAAGGCTCTCCTTAGATCACCTTGTGTTATCAATATCATCTACATCTTCTAAATGAGTTTTACCCTGATATTTCAAAGCATCATGAATGACAGTTAGCATGCATTTCTCTGCCTGCTATGCTTTTCTGAAACACAAATTCAGTTATTAGGGGCAGGGGCCATTGCACCAGACATGGTATATATCCCTGGAATGTCGATCCAGGTGCCAGAAAATTGCAGGCCAGTAGGAAAATGGTGTAATCTGTGCTTCCATCTGGCCCATGAATTTCCAGTGGCCTTGCTTATAGATTGTCAGAACTGTTCATTAAGTTTGTTGTGAAACCAAAGGCTTAATATCTGTAATTTAGAGGGTTCAATAGGCAGTTAAATTGAGTGAAACTATTTTTGAATGACTACTCCAGTTTCAGAGAAATAGCCGACATTGCAGCTCAGAAGAGCTACATTTGAGGCAGCACCAGGAATTTAAATTTATTTATAGGTCCTTTAGAAAAGGGCTTTGCTCTGCTAACTTGAGAAACTTCTTTTCTCCTTTTATTTTATTTTTTTTAAACAAAAGCCAGAATGCTGACAAAAGGAAACATTTCTAATGCAGATTGGTTATCAGCCACAACCACATAACTTTAAATGTTTCAAAGGAAGCAAAAGTTGATTGTACTTTCTGTTTTTGTCTTTTCCTCTTCGATATGTCGTTATCAAAATTTTAAAATTCATGTGCCATGTTGAAACGTGTTTGCCTGTAATATGCAATAATACAGTGTGAGTGTGGTATGTGCTACAGGGTGGCTATGACACGCTGGAGAAGAAAAAAAGGAAGTTACTTGTAGCTTGCCCAGCTCCTCTGTCCATGGAATTCTCCAGGCAAGGTTACTGGAATGGGTTGCCGTTCCCTTCTCTAGGGGATCTTCCTGACCTCGGGATCAAATTCATGTCTCTGGTGTCTCCTGCACTGGCAGGCAGATGGATATCATTATCCACACATAAAAGAGAAGGTTCCTGAATTCAAAGTGTGGCACAAACAGCAGATGAGAATATGACATCGGTCCTGCGCTTGCCACGAACAGAAGATGCAGATGTCAGGGTGATGCCCAAGAACAGGGGGTGTGGACACATGCCCTCCTGAAGAGGAGCCTTGAAGAGCAGCAGGTCCTCACAGGTGCCGGGGTCTATTGGCTACTGGACATTCAGAGGGTTTGCCAAGGGGCTCAGTCACATTTCTACAAGGTGCACAGGGACACCGGGAGGTCATTCTTCAAGGCTTGGATGGATTTTTATGCACTAAAGCCATAAGAACTCTGATGTGTTATGCAAACATTGCTAGTTCTCACCCCCACATCCATCTCTCCTTCTCCCAACACAGGTTTTCTCCAGAGCAGCTACATGCCAGGACAAAAAAACAAAAGATTACATTTTACCTTTCTTACAGCTAGGGTGACAGCTCACGGCAAAGGAGAAGTAAGCGTAAGTGAGCCAGGAGTTTCTGGGAAGGTTCTACTTTCCTGGAATAGACATCACCACTTTTTTTCTTGTCACTTTCATCACCTTCCTTCATCATCTTCCTTCCTGGAATGAGGGCGTGAGTTGGAGACAGAACATTCCCTTTGCCTTGAGAGGCAATCAGGAAGATAAAAGCCATAGATAATGACGATAGTGCAGAAAGCAAGAAGGAGCCTGGAACATTAATGGCATTGTAGACTGTCTATTGTGACAGTCTACAAGATGTGAAAGATGTGAAGCCAACACCACTATTTGTGCTGAAAAGAACCTCCTCAGTTAGGTTCCAGAAGGCATTCAAATGCCTTCCTAGGAATTACAAGAGAGGGCAGCTTCTGTGGGGTATCTCCAGTGCAAAAGGCAAATAAACAAGCAAATGAATAAACCAACAGCAAAGCATGAAAAAACCCAAACTAAAATGTTCAGTATGTCAAAGTGTAAGTAGTCATTTCTGATAAGTGAAGGGATGTAAATTAATATTTAAACTGTAATTACAGGGAACACCTTTCTTTTATATGATTTACTCTGGTATATAAATTTTGACCAGACATTGGTGTCTGTTAGCTGTAATAATAAAGGAAATGATGAAACGAATTTAAACTTTGTCCTGCGATGAATGTGTGCTGTGTCACTTTAGTCATGTCTGACTCTTTGTGACCACATGGACTGTAGCCCGCCAGGCTCCCCTGTCCATGGGATTCTCCAGGCAAGAATACTGGAGTGGGTTGCTATGCCCTCCTCCAGGGGATCTTCCAAACCCCGGGATCAAACCCTCATCTCCTGGGGCTCCCACATTGCAGGTGGATTCTTTACCACTGAGTCACCAAAGAAGCACCCGGCAATGAATGCCTTTTTGCAACTGTATAAGAAAACAAACTTGGGATATCTTCATATTTTCTAATCACTCATACAATGTAATTTTGCATTCTTTTTCATTGATGCCTGCATTATTAGATATCACTTTCAAGGAGTACCCGATCACTCAATTTCATTATGTCCTAACCCATCACCTCCTCCTTTAGTTTCTTCAGTTTCTACCCATCACACAAATGATTGACCTGAAAGAATGTAAGTAGAGCCAAAATAAATCCTTTTCTTGAGTAAGGCACTTTCACAACACTCTGTAAAAATTTTATAAGATAGTTTGTGTGCCAGGACATATACAAATGAAAAAATAAACTAGTAATGTACCATGCATGCATGCTAATTAAGTCTTTCAGTTGTGTCCAAATCTGTGCAACCCTCTGGACTATATAGCCTACCAGGCTCCTCTGTCCATGGGATTCTCCAGGCAAGAATACTGAACTTGGTTGCCATGACCTCCTCCAGGGCATCTTCCTGACCCAGGGATGGAAACTGCATCTCTTATCACTCAACTCTTGTGCTGATAGGTGGATTCTTTACCACTAGTGCCACCTGGGAAGCCTATAATGCACCATGAAAGTGAAAGTGAAAGTTACTCAGTCATGTCCGACTCTTTGCGACCCCATGGACTATATAGTCCATGGAATTCTCCAGGCCAAAATACTGGAGTGGGTAGCCTTTCCCTTCTCCAGGGGATCTACCTGACCTAAGAATCAAACCAGGGTTTCCTGCATTGCAGGCAGATTCTCTATCAACGGAGCTCTCAGGGAAGCCCATAATATACCATGTTACATGCTAAAAGTATGCTTGTAATAGCATAGAATTCGAAAGTAGTGAAAGATTTCTGTGGTTGAGCAAGACTTTTCAGTAAAATGATATTCAAACAAGGCTTGTATGGGTGAAGGGAGTGACTGAATAGAAGAGAGCTCTCTGGGGAGAAGGAAACAGTGTCAGCAAAGACAAGGCATAGCCTGGACACAGGTGGACCTCCACAAATCACCTACCTGACTGCAGCAGAGAGCACATGGCAAAGAGAGGTGGAAGGAATGGAGAATTTTGCTAGGCACAGACTGTAATGGTCCTTAGAGGGTCCCCTTAGAAGAATGGACTCCATCCTATAAATGGTGAGGAGCCTATGTCTGTGTGTATCAGCAAATAAATAGATTCTATGAAGGAGAACTAGAAGGAAATTACACAGAATTGAAAAAAAAAATTCAATAGCCAAAATAGAAAACTCAGTAGACGGGTTATAACAGCATACTAGGGAGACTGAAAAATCAATGAACTTGAATATGGACAACACAAATTGCCCGATGCTAACACCAGAAAACAAAGCAGACTGGGGAAAAAAAGAACACATAAATAAAAACACATAAAATAAAAAATAGTGACATTAACAAATGTTGGTAAAGACAGAGAGGTCTTATATTGCTGGTAGGAATATAAAGTGATATAGCCACTCTGAAGACAATTTGACTTTTATTTTTAAATAAAACTAAACATGTAATAACTTACCAGTAGTTTCAGTAATGGATATTTAATTGAGAAGTAAACTTGTATCAGCACAAAAAGTTGAATGTGATTGTTCATAACAGTTTTACATGTAATAGCTAAAACTAGGAAGTGATAAAGCCCTAGAATAATAGGTGACTAGTAAACAAATTGGTATATCTATACAGTGAAATACTATGCAGTGAGAAAGCAAACTGATTATTATTGTTTACACACATTAAGTTGAATAGATCTCAAGTGCAATATGCTCAGTGAGAAAAGTAAATCGCTGCGTGAGAAAAGGTCTCATACAGTGTGATTGCATTTATAGTCTCAAAATGTTAAAGTTATAGAGACAGAAAACAGATTTCTCCTTGCCAGGGTTTCAAGGTTGTATATGTGGTGGGGGGGGGGGCGCTTAGGGGACAGACTATAAGGGGGTATCATGAGGGAAATCTCTGTAGTGAATCTCTGTAGTTCTGAATCTTGATTGGGCTGGGTGGTTACACAAACCTACACATGTGGATAAAATGGCATAGAACTATATACACACATTGTACCAATACCAAACCTTACTTTGGATATTGTACTAAAATTATGCAAGACATAGACATTGGGAGAAATCACTGGGTGAAACATACACAGGATTCCTTTATACTAAGTTTGCAGCTTCCTGCGAGTCTACAAATATTAAAAAAGAAAAAAAAGTCTTGTCAAGGGGGCAGGGCAACTGGTGCATGAACACTAGAATGATACGTTGATACCTTCTAATGCAGTACATAGATGTCCCCTCTGTTCTCTTACACACAGTCTGACATGGATGCACAGATTGGTGAGCGCATTGTGACTTGACCTGAACGGGGCATGGACCTTCACGCTCGGGTGCTTTGGAACCATGGCCAGATGCGCAGCTCGGATTGCTGAGCTTTTCTGAGGACCCGGAAGGTGCTGGGGGAGGGGGAGCTGCTGTCAGCACGTAACTCCACACCGCCTGGTGCAGCGTCACTTGGGCTGCTGTGGCATCCTTCATCTTTATGTTTAAGCTAGGATTTGACTCAGATTTCCCATATTTCTTCAGTTTCGTTCAATACATAGTCACTGAGCATCCGCTACTCTCAGTCAAGCACCGTACAGTTCAGTTCAGTTCAGTTCAGTAGCTCAGTCGTGTCCGACTCTTTGCAACTCCATGAATTGCAGCACGCCAGGCCTCCCTGTCCATCACCAACTCCCGGAGTTTACTCAAACTCATGTCCATTGAGTCGGTGATGCCATTCGGCCATCTCATCCTCTGTCGTCCCCTTCTCCTCCTGCCCCCAATCCCTCCCAGCCTCAGGGTCTTTTCCAATGCACCGTACACGGTACAAGGCCCCTTAAAAGCCTTTGGCCATCTGCAGAAACAGTGCACTTATTAATGGAGGATCCTGACTCTGGTTTCACCATTTCAGATTTGATGTCCTCCTATGTTGTTGGCAACTGGTGAAGAATCAATGTGTTCCTCACCAAGCGAAAAAAAACAAGTAAGTTAACTGAATTCTCTTAGGATCTGAAATAAGTCACAACTAATGAAATGTTTCTGTCCATCTTTGACTTGAAGCACTAAATTCCTCATGAAATACAAAATTTAAAAAAAAAAAAACACACAAAAATGCACATCACATAGTTTTTGACCTAATAATAGTTCAGAAAATCCTAAAGAAATTCTTCAAAAAAAGTAATCAAGCTATATAAAAAATGTTTATGTAGTTTATTAGGCTATAAGACACAAACTAAATATCCATGAAAAGAATTGTTACATAAATCATGGCACACTCTCAGTTATGGATACTGTGTAACAATATACTAAAACATTGAATGAAAAAATGAGCAAAATTTTATATAAACTATAATCATATCTATAATTTTTAAATGGCGAAAAGATTGGAAGAAGTGTACAAAATTTTCATGGATTTTGTGTAATGGTGGTAGAATCATGAGGCTCCCAACAGTCTCTCTCCTTTTCTATTCTTTTGTTTTCTATTATTATTCATGCAACTAATACACAGTATAGTAATGTGACTTTAAACATTAAACCTTCTTTGATGACCATTCCCACTTATTCCTACATCTTGACCATTGCACAAACACACACAAACACACACCCTAGAGGTAACTTCTCATCAGTTTTGTGTACTTCTTCTTGAAGTCCCTTTCATGTGCATTTATAACACATACTATTGTACGTTTACAAAAATGACACTCTGTTATGTAGATTGCTTTGTTACTTGATTTCTGTACTCTATATTGACTATGTTAATACATCTCTTTATGTTGAGGTCTGCCTCATTTTTTTAGTTGTCAGATTATATCTTACTCTAGATTTTTTTTAACCATCTTTCCACTATTGGACATTCAGCTGCTTCAGTCATTTTCTTGTGACAAAATTCTGCAATGAACATTCAAGTCTAAATTTCTGTGGTTCATGGATGTCCTATAATGTGGTTACAATAATTTTATAATGAAAAGCACACTTCAAAACAAAATTATTTGATTATATTAACAAAAAGAAAATCAATCATGCATTCCATGAAACATTAGAGAGGAAAATATACTTTGGATGGGAAATTCTAATTATTTTATATTACATGTGAACCCAAATGACACTCAAGTGTTTTCAATATACTTCCAATATATTTTAATTTAAATTTTAGAGACAATGTCTCTTGCAAAGACAATGTATTATTCTCAGAAACTTTCAGTAGTAAAATTATCCCAGAGATATGGCTTTGCCAAGAACACCAACAACAAAAAAATATATTACTTTAGACTCTAGCAATGGTGCTTTTTTATTTGCCTGTCATTTCAGATCTCAGTTACTCTATTGTATTTGTAGAGAAAATCTATCTAATTGTTTGGTTTCAAAAAGACACTATTTCAACCTTCTAAGCTCCAGACATCCTAAGTTTTCTATCCCTGAAGTAAATTTACAATTAAACTTGCCTTTTCCTCTACTGACCCAACAGTAAGAGACACTTCTTGACAAAGATTAATAATCCTTTGGAGAAATTTAAAATTATTATTTTATCTAATTAACACAAAAATTAATCTGGTGATAAATGTGCCTAATATAAAAGAAAAAATTGGAAAATAGTTATGTTCTATCATAAATTATCTATAAATTAACTCAGCCTTGGTGCCTTCCATGTTAGGACATCTAAGAGACAGTCTATCACATGAGTAAACAGACATTTCTTGAAATAAGATATTTCAGATCTAACTACTGAAAAATAAAAATTTGAGCCTAAACTTACAGATAATGATATTATTTGACTAATCTAAGTGAAAAGATGGAACTGAAGGCAAGTTATGAATTGCATGAAATCTGTAACAAGTTCTTTTCCATCCCAAGTTCTAGTGCACTGTTTACATGCTCAGCAAACCTTGCCTGGACGATGACAATGGCCTTTGAATGCATCTTATTGTCGCTGCTCTTAGCCATTAAAAACTGACACATGCCGCAAACTCGCTCACATGACCTACTGAAATGCAATTTTCTTCACCTGCTCAAGTCACAAGAGACATGTGCCACGGTTTCCGCAGAACTGCATGCACCTTCACAGGACCAGCAGCTCTTCCAGAATCCACACAGCCCCAGTCCCTGGCCACATTTCTTCCTCCTGCTTCACCCATGCAGGTTAAGCCCCACCCTCAAACATGAATCTGCTTGTAGCTTTCCACAGTCTATGTTCCCTCTCCCTTTTATTTCATTCAGGCCTTCTCCAACTCAAATGCTTTCCCTCTGTCTGCCTCAGCCTGGTAAGGATTCTCTTCATCCTTTAGGACTCAGTCACTGCCTCCAGGACACTTTCCCTGACCTTGCCCTCCAGACTGGGTTAAATGTCCCTACGGTCATTACTTGCATAGCCTAGCCCCATGTCACAACACTGCTTTATATTACTCATCCCTCCTACACCTGTGATTGTGATTCCTTGTATTTAAACCCTATAACAAATGTCTGGCACCCAGTTATAATTCAAAACTGTTTTTAATTAATGAATTAGTACAAAGGAAAGCTATGACAAACCTCATATGGTCAAAGTTACGGTTTTTCCAGTAGTCATATATGGATGTGAGAGTTGGACCATAAAGAAGGCTGAGCACTGAAGAACTTATGCTTTCAAACTGTGGTGTTGGAGAAGACTCTTGTGAGTCCCTTGGGCAGCAAGGAGATCAAACCAGTCAATCCTAAAGGAGATCAGTCCTGAATATTCACTGGAAGGACTGATGCTGAAGCTTCACTACTTTGGCCACCTGATGAGAAGAGCTAACTCATTGGAAAAGACCTAATATTGGGAAAGATTAAGAGCAGGAGGAGAAGGGGGTGACAGAGGATGACACGGTTGGATGGCATCACCGACTCAATGGACATGAGTTTGAGCAGGCTCTGGGAGATAGGGAAAGATAGGGAAGCCTGGTGTGCTGCAGTCCATGGCGTCACAAAGAGTCGGACATGACTTACTGACTGAACAACAATGTACTCATGCTAAGAATATTCCAATGTAATGAATAATTTGAACCTAATAAGATTTCATTTGTCTTTGATTGTTTTTGAGTCTCTCATTGATTTCCTGCATAAAATTAATATGAGAAAGGCCCAAGCTTACAAGCACAGAATTTAGCATTGGCTGCTCGAGCTCTTATTGTTGTTGTAAACAGCTGCGAAGTCATGTCAGACTCTTGGCGACCCCATGGACTGTAGCCCACCAGGCTCCTCTGTCCATGGGATTACCCAGGCAAGAATACTGGAGTGGGTGGCCATTTCCTTCTCCAGGGGATCTTTCCAACTCAGGGATTGAATATTAGTCCCTTCAGACCTCTTGTTTCAGTGATTAGCAGATACTTATATTTAACTGGAGCTTACCAGGTGGCACTAGTGTTAAAGGACCCACCTACCAATGCAGGGGATGTAACAGGGGCGAGTTCCATCCCTGGGCTGGGAAAATCCCCTGGAGAAACCCATGGCAACCCACTCCAGTATTCTTGCCTGGAGAATCCCATGGACAGAGGAGCCTTGGCAGGCTACAGTCTATGGGATCTCAAAGAGTCAGACACGACTGAAGTGGCGGAGCTTTTGTGTGACTGTGACACATTTAACTGAGCTGAACACAAAGGCTAAGTTCCCCCTACTGATCTGGTCCCATACAAGGTGCTGAGCAGACAAGATTCAGTCCCTGTTCCTCAGGACTCAATCAGTCTCATCAGAGAGAGAACCACAAACAAAAAAAAAGCTGCAGAGTAGCAAGATGCATATCCAGGATGCTCAGGCCGCCCAGGGGGAGGAGGTGTTAAGGTGCGTGGGAGTGGCGGCAGGGCAGGCACTGTGTGTAGATGATGGAAGACTTCGGTGAGACCTCTCACTGAAGATGAATCCAAAAATTAACTTTAGCTTGTTTGTCAATTTCCTAGATGCAATTATTTTTCACATGATTGATAATACTGTCAACTGGATGAAGCAGGTTGTACAACAACAAACCTAATTCTTATAATAAAGTACAAAATAATAAGTGCATTAAAATGGTGCAAGGAAACATTTACGATCTTTCTGCACAGACTACATGATCCTGGAGGGAACCAGGAGAGCTTCCTGGAGGAGTTGGCATGTGAGGCAGGTCTGAATAATATCATATCAGGGCATGCAAGAAACTCAAGAGCCAGAGTGAGTGATTAAGTGAAAGTCGCTCAGTCATGTCTAACTCTTTGCGACCCTATGACTATACAGTCCATGGAATTCTCCAGGCCAGAATACTGAAGTGGGTAGCCTTTCCCTTCTCCAGGGGATCTTTCCGACCCAGGGAGCAAACCCATGTCACCTGAGCCGGAGTAGTGCTGTATTACAAGATAAAAATGAATAACAGGATAAGATAAACACACAATTAAGATAAAAGCATGGATGCGAAGACCGAGAGTAAATGTGATGAGCACAATGCTTACAAATGTTCCACACCAAGGATGTCAAGAATATCTTTTTGCTAGTCACACAACTTGGCGTCCTTCTGTTGCATACAATTTGTGATTCATGTTCTCTGCTACCAACTCCAAACCTCCTGTCCCAAATTCCGAGTGATAGACATTCTTTCCTCTCTTCCCTTAAAGCTTCACATATATCATCTTCTTATTATGTCTCAGTTAATCATGTAACTCGTTTGTGCAGTTTCCTATTTTCTCTGAAACTGCTTGAGCTCAGTGAGGATGCTGAAACATTCAAATGTTTCCAGAGCCAAACACAATGCCTGGTACATAAAGGGCTCTTGATGAGTTTGTGTGGTTTGGATGTTGTAGAATAGTTATTAGGTTTATTAAAATTCATAAAACTACTTGCAGATGCCCATCACCACATCCTTATTGAGCCACTGGGGATAACAGGATGTGGCCCAGAATCTCACATACAGGGTCCTGGAATAAACTAAGTCACTGCAAGAAAGAAGCAGCCCTTCATCCTGAGCAGGTCTTGGACTAACGAGCCAGCTGACCTGCAGTGTGACTCAGACTTGGGAGCGTCCAGATGCTCCCCTGTCTTCACAGCAGGTGTTGAGATGCCAGGGTAGACATCCACCATGGCAGCCTGGGTGTTCTGCCCCACGAGGCTGTAGAAGAAGGGTTACCACTGTATGCCAGGAGCAACCAGCATAAGTCACCTACTGACTCTCAGCCACCAGGTTCCTCCTTCCTGAGTCCTCACCCCAGGCCATCACTCACACCTGAATGTCAGGAAGCCCAGCCTCACTCTGCAAGTACTTTTCCTGCCCTTCTCATCCCTGGAACTTGCCGGGGTGGGAGGGGTGGGGGGGTGGTTGGCATCATGCCTCTCTGCAGGCTTCCTGAGTGGGCCTTAAAGACTCAATTAGCGGGGCTGGGTCCATTTGAAAATCACCAGGCCAAACTGGCACCTGTGGTCTGAGTCACTGCCTCTTAGCTGTTTATTAAGTGGTGACAGACAGCTAAATAGTGATGAGGAAGGGCCTTTCCCTGCGTGTTCCGGTAACGTGATGCTCCAGTGAAAAGGCAAGCACATCATTAACAGGGGTGGCGCCCAGAGAGGAGGGGCTGCGGTTACCACGGGCCAGAGGACCCGCGCACAAGCAGATGGACCTTCTCTCGGGTCTCCAGGGGGAGCGGTTTGTGAGAAGTCAACCCCATCCGTTGCCGTCTCCTCTGGGCCTGAGCTCTAGGCTGCTTCACACAAGCATGTGTTTGCAGGAGGACAGAAGGCTCACTTGGCAGAATGAAAAGTTGCTCCTGAATCTGAGAGGCGTCAAGTTTCTGCTGAAAAGCTGTCCTATGGGTGGTTGTGATGCGTCAGAAAAGAGGATGGGCCTCCATGGGAACCAACGTCCCTTGAGAGGCCTGGCAGCTTTCCCCAGTGGCCCGTGACCAGGGGACCCAGCTGATGCAGAGATCGGGGCTCATAGACCCCTCACCCGCTGGTGGGTGGGACTGAACGTCCTTGGCCAGGAAGTGATGCACAGCGGGTGGGGTCTGTAGGGGCTACTTCATTTCGGGCTCTGGGGGGTGGGGCCAAAGGTGATGCAGCTTGCTTTGTCTTTTTTCGTCTGGGGTCGGACATGTCTGGCTCCCAGAGACCAACTTCTGGATGTCAGGAAAATACATGTGCATGCACACACACATACATGTACACTTTTGTACAGCACGTATGTGTATTCTGCAACCAAAGCCAAGCTCGCAGTGTAAACAGGACTTGTGAAGGAAGAGGGCTGAGGCAGGTGCGCAAGCAGTTAGACTCTAAAGACCTGAGTTCAAGCCTGGAGTTCAAGCCCTTTGCGCTGTGCAATTTTATCTTGGATTAATCTCCTGGCTCATCTGTGTGTTATGTTTTTTCATGCACAAAATGAAGGAAATAATAATGATCCCTGCCTTCCAGGATGGTTATAAAGATTGATAAGCTAATTCAGGCTTTCTTAGCCTCAGCACTCTTAGCATTTGGGGCCAAATAGTTCTTTTCCAAGGGCTGCCCTGTGCCTTGTGAGGTTCTATCAGGACATTTAGCAGAGAGGTGAAAGGTGACAACAAAGAGCAAATAGTTATTTCCATGTCCTCTAAGTGGGCATTAATAATCCAGTGGCCAGTTTCGAAGTTATGGGGTAGGACATTAGATTAATCCGGCGTGAAACATTTTGGCTCTATACTACTGTGGAAATGCCATATGAAATTAAACAAACTCTGTTTCTTTCTTCGTAAGAAACGGGAGGGGGGAAGAAAAGAAAATGAGTAACACATTAAATTGCCAGGATATTAATTATACAGAACTCCATATTAAATGTTATGCATCTAAGCAGCTAATTTTCTTCACAATGTTATTATTATTTGTTACTTATATAGCACCGTTGATGTAAACATAACTGTTTTATAAATATTCCCGTAAAGTGTATTGCTCTTGAATGAGTGTGCCGTGTAATTATGCATTTACCTTCTAATGAGCAATGTGAGAGACACAACTCACAGCAAAGCCTCACTGCTGTCTCTTCTCTCCGACTTTCTAAAAATCTCTGGGCAGCAGGTACAGTCAGTCGCGTTGTGCTGGAAGCAGCATTGATATCATCTGAGTAAATAAGAGGCTTAAGTAAAGTCTATTTTTGTTATTTTTTTTTTTTTCTACTTTAAGGAAACAGGCCACTCTTTCTCAGAAAGAGTTTCACACTGTGGGGTATTTTTTGGAGGAGGGTATTTTTGGTTTTTTGTTTGCTCCTCTGTGGGGCTGATCTATCCCCGTCAAGTCTGCAAGGCGAGTTGTGCGTGGGCGGGAAGACAAACCACACAGCGTTCTCCGCGCCAGAGTTAGGTCACCTTAAATACCACATGGCAAGTCTCTTCACAAGGGAAAAAAGGCAACAAAAAGAAAACAACACACACACACACACAAATGATGGAGATGAAATATGAACTACTGTTCTCTAAAAGCTTAGATGCTTCAGCTCAAATCACTCACGTCAGCAAAAGCCCTGCTTGCCCCCTTCAGCCCTCAGCAGCTGGAAGATGGATCCAGAAGTGGGGTCCACTCTGGGGCCAGCAGCTGGGCTCCCTCTGGGGACAGAGCCATCGGTCCACCCTAAGTGACTGGCCTTAGATGGTTTCTAGCTCAGATACATGAGCGGAAAGATCCTTGGGAAATGCAATATCATCCCTCCATTAGTCAAAAACATTAGTGACTTTATGGCTTTTTTTTCCTTCATATTTTTCACATGGTTTGGAGCATTAAACGCATAAGACCTGGACATTTTTCTTTGAAAAATGCATCAACTGTGTATATGAAACACAACAGCAGGCAAGAAATCATCTTCCATGTCCATTGGTAGGATTGTAGTCCTCAAGTTTGACCATAAGGGCAGCTCTGTTTATGTATTTGCCAACTTAGACAATGTCTCACACCATCTGGCCCGGCAAGGATGGGGTCACTAGAGGCCACTGCAGTTGCTGACCTCCAACACCGTTTCAAAGGACTTCAAGGTAGAGCTCAGGAAGGAAGCACTCTTTGCACTCTGGAAAAATATGGCATAACAGGCCTTCAGATAGTTAGATATTTTCAGGAGTAAATTTTATGAAGCCAGTTTCTTTCATCTTCTCATATCCAGAAAAGCACTAAAATCATTAACAGAGACACTTTCTCCTTGTCACTAGCAGCAACTTTCTACTCAGGTGTATGCTTGAATGCACGTACCACCTTCACCAAAACCTCATATATACTGACCTCCCCACCCACCTCTTTGGAGCAGGTTCTCAGAGTTAGACAGGAGCCTGTCTCCCAGGCTACAGTCCTCAACTAAAACTGAACTCACAGTTCTCATGCTCTATGTGTGTGTGATCTATTAAAGAAAATGGCTCCAAAATGAAAACTACACAACTACACATTGCAGAATCTGAGGTTAGTATGCAGTGGGTGAATTTGTCAGTTGGATAAGATCACAAGGCCTGAAAACCTTCTCCTAACTTGTTTCTTTGCACATTCCAAAGGAACCCATGGTAATGGGTATCACTGTTCTTAAAAAAAAATGTAGACTTGAAATAAGAAAACAAGAAGAGGTTTTATTTATCTATTTTTTAAACAATCACCATTATCAAAGTTTTCTCAAGTCTTCCTTTTTTTCTAATCAAAACTCTGCAGATATCTTAGTCTGGAGAAAGATTTTAGAAAACTCTAAAACACTTGTCCATACAACAGAATTCATCTAAATACATTTAAAATCTCTATGTATCAATGGTTTCACCTAATTTTTTATTTGAGAGCTCATCTATTTTATATATGGTTCAATCCAATTTATCTGTAAAGGCGATGCATTCCTGGTGAGATGGGTCAGTAATTCTCAGCCAAGTGAAGGAACAGGTCAGAAAATGGGTCGTATGGGCCAGGGGCACAATACTTGGGTAAGAGGCAAGTGTTTACTTCCTTGCCATTCCTTAGGCAGGGAGCCACAAATGGGGAAGAGTCCTGGGATACTGTTATTCTCTAAGGCAGACATCTCACTCAGAGTTGTGACTTAAGGGTAGGTTTTTAACAGTTTAGAATACATACTTCAAGACTTTACCAAAGCTTTTGATCACCTCCAACATAAGCTGAGATAACTTGACACTTGATATCGTGAGAAGTGCATTGTTAAGGAAAATCATATAAGACAGAAAGTTTGCCTAAGTACTATGAGATGATACCTGAGATCAGAAATTGAAACATTTCACAGCAAAGTGACTTCAAAAGAAAGGAAAGCAAGTTCATTGCGGGTAAATTTTCCCTCTTGTAAGGAAAGTAGCAATCTCATTCAAGTCATGTGGGAATCACCAGACATTCCTTTGATAGATACAGTTACCTGACCAGTGAAAATTACATGCATGAGGGTTCTCTCCTCATGCTTTTAGGACTCACACAATCAGCTCAACACCACAATATCCAAGACCCAGTCTCTTCTTAGCATTAAATTTTCTTGGGAAATGAATGGTGCTTTTATGAAATAACTAAGCAATAGAAGCCAGATCCTCACCACCTTCTGTGCTCTCATCAATTTGAGATGCATGGGTGCTAGTCGTGACATCATAGAATCAACTGTTGGCGTGTTTTAGGTTAGTCCCCAGGTACAATCTCCTGGCCTGTTGAAGGAGATTTTGGTAGTACATAGAGGGTGAGGAGTGCTGAGATAAGGCGCTAAAGAAATTCAGCGGGGGCATCTGACCCAGACTCCGAGGCTGCAGTCAGTTTCTTACAGAAAGTGATTTCCATCATAAATAAAGGTTAGTTTGGTGAAAGTAAGTTGGAGAAGCAGAGTTTCAGGCAGATAAGATAATAGCAGGTGGGAACGACTGGAGTCAAAGAGAATCTAGAACATTCTAGGACCTTTAAGAACTTTTGTTCATCTAGTGCAGATTAAGGGAGTGGAGATGGGATAGGAGGGGAGATGGAATGCCTCATGATGGGCGGGACCAGAGAGTTGACCAGGAGCCAATACTGCTGTCTAAGAACCTTGTCATAGTTGTCAGGTGTCATATTTCTATTTTACCCTTGGAGGGTCCATGGAGATTAAGGGGGGAATCCAAAGAAAGGAAAGCTGGCCCTTGTCCTAGGAAGAGCATCTTGCTTCAATAGTGATCTCTGTCCCATGACCTCCATTCAGAAGTCCACATGCCTTTCATGCTTGGGACATGAGTGGCCTTAAAGGAAGAGATTTTAATTAATAAACATAATAACTGAAAGAACATGACATTAAAAAGAAGAAAAATGCTTGTTTCCAATTTAAATCTAGAGATTAATGTTTAATTGAAAAAATTAATATATCATTCCAAGCATTTGTTTTTTAACCTTATACATATTTTTCATTTTAAAAATCAAACCGTGTGTCCAAAATGTTTGGAGAACTGTGATGAGAAAAAAAAACTCTCATTTTTCATGCCACTAGTCCAAATCAACAAGCGTATACAGTATTCGGTGAATTTCCTGTGAGCTTTTGCTCCCCCTATGACTGGGTATTTTACCACATTTGTACTCATGTTATATACACTTTTAACCCTGATTTTTCACATAATCTTACATCATAGATATTTTTCTTATAGTGGAAGTATTCTATAACCATCATTTAAAATTAAAAACATAGCATCTTATCAAAAATTAAACCATAATTTAGTTAGCTATTTTCCTGTTCTTCAGATTATGATCATCATTTTGTTATTATAAATAATCCATTTATGTCAATTTTTCCCAGTGGTTTCCAATTATTCCTTTGGGATTGAGTCCTAGACCTGGAATTTCCATTCAATGCATATCAATACACTTATGTCTCTTTGTTCATATTGCCAAAGTATTTTCCAATTTACACAGCTCAGACCAGCTGCTCCAGAAAAGGAGCTCTTTGCAACAGGTGGCCAAAATTTCGGAGTTTCAGCTTTAGCAATAGTCCTTCCAATGAATATTCAGTGTTGATTTTCTTTAGGATTGACTGATTTGATCTTGTAGTCCAAGGAACTCTGAAGAGTCTTCTCTAGCACCACAGTTCAAAGGCATCAATCCTTCGGTGCTCAGCCTCCTTTCTGGTCCAAACTTCAGGTAGTGTCGACTGTCAACTTGCAAGGACATCCTTGTGTATCTCAAACTGTTTCCAAGAACACGTACACAGCAGTCCTGGGCGTTAATGTCTGCTTCCAGAGCAAAGGGCAGACTTTCCCACCAAGATAACAAAGCTAGGGTGTCCCTGGTGGCAAAGGTGGGCAGTTTTGCTAGAAGCCCACTTACACAACTGGGGCTTCACACACTTAGTGTTTCAAGGCTGTGCATAGACCTGTGTGTGCCTGTGTGCACCTGGGCCCACCTCAGCATGACCCCCATCAGCCATGGGGGACCATGGGATTCATGCAGACCAATGTGGCCTTGAAGCTCATGAGGCCTGAGGTGCCGCGGATAATGAGCTCTCAGTGGCTGTGGGATCACCTTGTCTCCACTGAATCTTCGGGAGGTAAGTCAGCCAGCAGCCACAGTGGTCACTCTGTACTTGACAATGAGCGGAAGGACAGAGCACCAGTGTCTGTGCAAAAGAGGTTCCATGTAACGGCATAGAGAATGGCCTGGATTTTGAGGAGAATTACGGTGCCTATTGGGCTTTGTGGTGCCTCAGCAATAAAGAACCTGCCTGCAGGGCAAGAGACACAGGTTCCATCCCTGGGTCGGGAGGATCCCTTGGAGAAGGAAATGACAGCCCACTCCAGTATTCTCTCCTGGGAAATCCTATGGACAGAGGAGCCTGGCAGGCTACAGTTAATGGAGTGTCAAAGAGCAGACATGACTGAGCAGCTAGACAACAACAGGTTCATTAATTTCCTGGAGGCATATGTAGCCACTGATCCCTTCATTTACAATTGAGTTTAAGAGTGAAGTGTTGAAGCTCTGGAATCACATGTACTTAGATTCATCCCTCAGTCCACCTGACCCTGAACATGCTGCTCTCCCGTCTGAACCTCAGTTTCCCACTAATGAAATGAAAGTACTGAGAATCTTCTGAGATGCTGTACTTAAGTGGGTGACATGTGGACCAGGTCACTGTACATCCACCATTATTTTTTTGTTCTTCAGTTACACAATCTGAACAGCTTTTCAGTCTCTGGAGACTGCTCATATTAATTAGAAACAGATAATTTGGTATACAGAAAATCTTCCTGGTAATTAACACAGTCCTGTCATTTTACTGAGGAAAAACATGGACTCCAGACCATACCTGCCTTCTGTTGCACTGGACACAGTTATCACCAAGACCAGGATACAGTTCTCTCCATATCAGCTCACTTACCTCCCTGTTGGAACTTCAATTTCCTTCTTGTCATTACACCTGAGGAACGTGTAGGTAGGAAGCAAGGAAAGAGATTAAGTCAAATAAAATCTAAAGAAGCCAAGGATTGCAACAAAATCACTCTTAAAGCTAGATAGACATGAACTACCATTCAATGCAAAGAATATTTATGATGGAAAATGGAAAGTGCACTATGTGTGGAAGTAAATAGTTGGCTCAGAAGTGGGTTCTCAGGTTCTCATTCTGAGACAATTCACTTTTCCATTACAAATAAAGATATATTTAGAAGTTGCCTACTAAAATCACATAAGACAGTGTGAAAAGCAACCATAGGGTAGAAGGGATATCAACAAACACAAACATCCCATGAAAAGAAGGCATAGGAACTTAAAAGTAAACAGTATTAACTCGTAAATGTTCAGTAAATAGTAGAGTGGCTGCAGTTCAGTTCAGTCGCTCAGTCGTGTCTGACTCTTTGTGACCCCATCAATTGCAGCAGGCCAGGCTTCCCTGTCCATCACCAACTCCTAGAGCCTACTCGAACTCACGTCCGTTGCATCGGTGATGCCATCCAACCATCTCATCCTCTGTCGTCCCCTTCTCCTCCCACCTTCAATCTTTCCCAGCATCAGGGTCTTTTCTAAAGAATCAATTCTTCGCATCAGGTAGCCAGAGTGTTGGAGCTTCAGCTTCAGCATCAGTCCTTCCAATGAATATTCAGAACTGATTTCCTTTAGGATTGACTGGTTGGATCTTTTTAATATAAAAGGAAAAAAAAGAGAGTGGCTTATATATATAACAATTATAGTAAAGAATGTGCCTGCAGTGCAGGAGACCAGGTTTGATCCCTGGGTGGGAAAGATCTCCTGGAGGACGGCATAGCAACTCACTCCAGTTTCTTGCCTGGAGAATCCCATGGACAGAGGAGCCTAGTGGGCTACAGTCCATGGGCTCAAAAGGTGTCGGACATAACTGAGCGACTAACTCACATACAAACCCACTCACAGATTATATAAGCTAATGATTAGGAAAACCTTATGAAAATTCTAAGTCCCCTACAGAAATATAAACTAATGTTAATTCATACAGTAAAATAATATAATTAACATTTTAAATACTATTGAATGAACATTTCAGTAGTCAGGATAGAATGTGCTCCTGTCTCTTAAGAGGTTAAAGCAATGAAGGCCTGCATTCCTCAGTCACCAAAATTCTACTCTAAATTTGGCAATTCTCCAGGGTAATTATTCTCCATGTAGTAATTCAACAGTTCTTATTGCTTTGTTCTAGTGCGTCGACCACTTCGATATGAGGCCTCCTTGGTCACCCTGTTGGGCAAAACAGCTTGAAGTTCACAGCCAGTCTTTTACTTCTGGTTCAGAGTTAGCTGGTATGGCTTACACCCACAGCCCAGAGACAAGAGCTAGCTGGTCAAAAAGACCAGGAAATACAGAAACCATCCCAGGGCTTGGGAAGCCCCACAGTCCCTGCCACAGTCCTAAGAAAATCGATCAGTTCTGTTCAGTAATGATTTCTAGTAAGGCATCCACCTGTGTAGTACACCTAGAAAGAGCTTCATGTAAAAGTTGCTTCAAATTTTGATGAAAATGGTGCTTAGGAAGATAAAGTCTCAATTACCCACAAAACTCAAATATTTAAGACATATCATCGCAAAGAGTGAAGTAAGATTTTACAGGGTTTCGAAAGCTGGATTCAATCATGTTGACTAGTTAAATAAAACACAGAACATTCTTTCATTGGAACTTTGTGCACCCAATACAAATAATGATCTAGCATGGTAAAAGGAACTTTGCAGGAATGTACGCATAGACTATGATTCCATTTCCACACATACATGCACACATACACATATACATAATCTGACTACATTTAGATCATTTGCAGCTAGGCTGTGCCTGTGTGACTGAGTTCTAGCTAATAAAACATGGGTAGAATACCTGTGTATACCATTATACAATTTCTAAGTTTGACCCATAAAAAAAACTACATACATCATGCTCCATACCTGTCTCCTTTACTGACTGTCATAATAGAGAAACCTTACCACCACCACCTGCAACCTTGGAAATCATGTATTGTGGCGGATGGAACCCCAAGGGGGAAAGCCTGGACCTTTGCAACTCTAATTGCACCACTGAATAGAAACACCTGATTTATCTTTTATCTGCGCAAGAAACAAGCTTCTATCACATTTGGAGCCTTTTTTACATATTAGGTTTTCTTATTACATAACTATCTCACCCTGCCCAAAAGAAATTAAGTCAAAGTGCATAGTTGTATCACGAAGGAGAAACATTGATGGCGGTGGTGGAAGACATGCTCTACCTAGTACTTTTCTAAATTTAAAACTTAAAAATGAAAGTTTAAGAGAGAACAAAATAAAATTGATGTGATCCGCTTTCTGGTCCTCATTTCATTCTGCTAAATATTTAACTCTGAAAGAAAAACAAACAAAAATCGATTTAGTTGAACAAGACACATACCAATCATGTGACTAACAGAGTTACTTAAAGTCTTGGAGACTCAGCTTCATCACATGTATTCGAGGTCACTTGACTTAATGAACACTGTAGTATACTTCACATAAAATGTCTTCATTATAAGTTTTTGTATAAGCATGTCATGGTATGATCAGCAAGATCACAAACACGGAAGACAATTTCCAGTGCTGATTAATGGAGGAGTATTACATGAAATAAGAGGAGATGACAGTGCTATGTTACTTTAAGTTTGAGTTAAGAGGGTGATGGAAAAAAAATTGTGTTTTGGGGCTTTGAAAATACGTAAGTGTATGTGTTTGTGGAGTACACACAGGCAGAGACTTTAGTGATTTAAAAAAGAAAAGAGAACCAGAGGATGTAAAAACAAACCATGAGTGTGAAAAGTTTCTAAAAATGTTAATAAAAAAAAAATAGGAAAAACAGCTGCCTGACCACAGCATAATGGTGTGTACATGTGGGCACACACACACACACACACTTTCTCTCTCTCAATACTCTCTTTCATTCTCTTTGGTGAAATTATATCTGATGTGGGACTCCAGAATTATCCTTATTGTAACAATCTCCTTTGTTTATCATTGTCTATTGAGAAAACTTTTCTCACTTTCCGCAAATCAATAATCCCACATGCTGCTGAACCATGATGAGCTGGGTTGAAAGTCTGATGAGAGGAAGTGTCATGAAACCTCCATGGCAATCCATTTCCCAGCCCTCTCCTCACCAGTGGCTCTGCAAATAATCTCTTGTCCAGGAGAGCGATTATTCCAGGGATAAGACACAAAATGAGTTCTATGACATGAACACCCATCCTGTGCCAGTTCTGCTAATATCAAGGTTTGCACAGCGTGTTCCCAGTCATGGTCCTACCTGTACATTCTTCCCTTTAACTTCAGAATAGTCCTCTTTTTTCGTTTGCCTTCTGTTTTATACCGAGATGGGTAGGTGACAACATATAGAAAATCAAAAATTTCTAGGGCAAGGGCTCTTTCTAACACTAAATGATCTATCCTGTACTGAAAGCCACTACTGAAACAATGGGCCGAGGACATTTCTTATTCTATCCCTGTTCGTCAAGTTCAAATGTGCAAAATGGTATTTCTGCCTATTTGCCATGCCAACCACAGTAGCTGGCACAGAGTGGAATCTCAGCAATAATATTTAAGGAAAGGATAAATAAATACGTTTTCTTGCTGGAAAACACCGTCAATTACATAACCCTTTCTACTGCCATGAATCAGAGGGTATTTCCTTTAGGTACCAACACAGTGCTTTTAGCACTCAGCAAAACTGAAGTGCAGACATGACAATATACGGTTCACAGGAAGTGGATATTTCACACTACACTTAGTCTTAGTCTTTTTGGAGCTGCTGGTTGAACCAGTCATAGGACTTTAAAACCAATACTGCAACCAAGAGCTCATGGCTGGCCAATTGGGCTCCTGGGACTAAGACAACAAGGAAATAATCAAGTCTCTTACTCCTGCTGCCAGAGTACTTAATAAATTGGTTTGGCCTTTGATTCTTGATGATCCATGACTTTGAAAGCAGGAAGAAGCGAAGAATCACTAGGGCTGTGCAAAGCAGTTTCTGTTGTTGTTGTTCGTTAGTTGCTAAGTCATGTCCAACTCTTTGTGACCCAGCAAACAATCACCCACTAAGCTCCTCTGTCCATGGAATTCTCCAGGCAAGAATACTGGAGTGGGTTGCCATTTCCTTCTCCCAGGGATCTTCCCGACTCAGATTGACCCCATGTTTCCTGCATTGCAGATAGATTCTTTACCACTGAGATGCCTGGGGAGCCCATATTTAGTGGTAAGGTGGGCTTTTTGTTGTCCTTTACTTTGAACAACATCTTGTATCTATAATTCTGGAAAATCTTCCTAAATCATGTTCTGAAGCCAGCTGATGAAAAAGAGACTCAGAAATTATTGTCTGTCTTTACCAATCTATCCTTTCTTTGTCATTGTGCATTTATGCTAAACAGGATGACCCCACCTCTAGAGATGTCATTGTCATAGTCACCACCATCATCACCATGTCTGCACTTACTGAACAACTCCTATATGCTAGGACCTAAAAACCTTACCCATACTGCTTAACTGCTGCACAGAAATATTATGAGCTATATGCTGATATTCCCATATTTTAGATGAGGAAACCAAAGCTCGATGAGTTCTAAAAGTCATATATTTAGTAAGCCAAAAAACTAGATTACAACCTGGGTCTGTGTAACTCTAGATCCCATGGTTTGCATGTTACCCTAAGCACCAAATCATAGCTTCACTTTATCTAATTTTACACTTCCAGCAGTTAATATCATGGGGATGGAAGAAAAGATTTAATTTATAAAAACAATTCTTGTCTAGAAATAAGTATCTCTCAACTTCTATTTGTTGAAAGAACCAGAAGAGAACACTGGCTAAGTGAAAATTGCCGCAGTGTAAAAAAAGCAGTGATCATAAGGAAACAAGGCAAGACATGAAGCCAAGCTGAGAGTTTCCTGCAAAGATCCACCCTCTGGCTCAGGAGACTCATCCAGAAGTCTGGGCTGGACTCCAGACAGGCAAGGCCCTACCTGACTTTTTGTTCACAAATTCCATCTGATTCTGTTGCAGCCTGAGTTTCTGATCTGCTATTAACTTATGTGGATTGAATAAGTGCCTGGCTCCCTGAAAACCCCAAATCCAGGCCACGTGTTCAGAGCAACTCCTTCCAAGCCTTGAACATCATGTTTCACGTGGAGTGCTTTCAGCCAACTCCACCTAGGCAGTTCTGGCTTCATTCACTCCCTTATCTTTGGATGGTGGCCCTCTGTTAGTGTAAAGCGAGTGGTGACTTTATGCACTGCTGGGTTGCAGGGAAAGCCATAGTAGGGTCCCCAGAGCACCTGATCCTATTCTTTTTGGCACTGGGGAGCCAAGAGATGCTTTCAGAATTCAGACAGTCATTCTGAAGCTGAGGGACTAGCAAGGCAAGGCATTTTCCTTCCTTCCAACCACTTACAGCAAAGCTCAAAACACACCAAGAATTCTTTTCATTCTAGCAACTACTTTTCTAGGTTTGTTCGAAGGCCTAAATCAAGCAAGGCCAAGCTTTCATAAGCAGCAGTGGTTTGGGCTGAAACTGAAAACTATGATGCAGGTGATACAACTGGACTGAAAGTTTTATATATGTTCTGTAATGAAGCAAACATAAAACTGAAATCATGAAATGACTGTTCACTGCCTTTCCATTTTCCAAGTAGTTATTTGACTGCTTCTGGAGTTTAGCAACCTACTTCTGCTCTCTTTTTTATTTTTTTCTTATGAAGATGAAAAATAGAAACATATCAAAAGGGCCCTAAAGGTATGAGGTGCTAGAAAGATATAAAGGTGCAAAATGACTCTGGAATAAACACTGTTCTCTTTATTAGGGTCTTCTGGATAAATGAGTAAAATGTTAAAACAACATTGAAGACATTTTCTTAATTTCAGAAAGCCACCATTACACAAGACACATTTTAATTACATTTTGTATGAGGTGGATCATTATTAAACCGTATCTATTTCAGACTGACACTTGAAAGGATGACAAACTATGAAGGAGGCCAAATTCAGCCCCTAAAGGGTTTTGTTAAATAAGGATTTGTTGGAACACACTCACACCCATTTTTATGTCTTTATTTATGTTTTTGTGCTGCAAAGGCAGAGTTGAGCAGATACAAGAAACTGCATGGCCTGTAGACTAAATAAAATATTTACTAATCTCCTTTACAGAAAAACTTTGATGACCCTGCTTTTAAAACTACAGATATGTAGTAACTGGGCTCAGACTTCTACAGATTTCTGAAACAGAGTTAAATCCAAATCCGGATATTCTGAACTGCCATTACTCTCAAATGCATTCCATCTGTAGCTACTAAAGGCAGTGCTTTATTGTTTTCTTTACCTCTTAAAAAATGCGCTAAATAAAAACTATTAAGTTGGCCAAAAAAATCTTTTGGGTTTTTCCATAAGATGTCACAGAAAAACGCAAACAAATTTTTTGGCCAACCCACTAGCATCACAGAACACCTGTATGTAATAGAATCTCATGTGAACCTCAGAAGGAGCTTCCCAGGTGGTACTAGTGGGAAAGAACCCACCTGCCAATGCAGGAGACATAAGAGACACAGGTTTGATCCCTGGGTCAGGAAGATCCCCTGGAGGAGTGCATGGTAACCTACTCCAGTATTCTTGCCTAGGGAATCCTATGAACAGAGAGGCCTGGCCGGATACAGTCTATGCAGTTGCAAAGAGTCAGACACGACTGAAGCGACTTAGCACACATGCACGCATGAACCTCAGAAAGTATCTGAAGAACAAACACAACTCAAATAGTGTTTGTCCCTTTCCTATCGGCGAAATGAGAAGCATGGCCCTGACCCTTGCTCCCTGGGCGCTGCATCCAGGATCTGTATGAGAGAGTGCTCAGAGAAGGAAAAACAAAGGCAGAGGTTCTCAAGCATGGCTTTACATTAGAAATACCCAGGGAAGCCAAGCAACTACTAACACCAAGTCCCACCCCAGACCAACTGAACCAGAAGGGCTGGCTCTGAGACCAGGATGCAGAATTGTTTAACTTCCCTGGGGCATTTCACTATGCAAACGGCATAGAGAACCCCTGAGTTCCAGTAATGAAGGAAGCTGTTCGTAGCAAGGAAGCCTCTTCACTTCTTTGGCCTTTCCTTTCCGTCAGCAAATTGAGAGGAATGAAGACAAGTTCTCCGAGATCACCCCTATCTGCAATCTTAAGTTCAGTTCAATTGAATTAATTTCTCCAAAAGAGGAAACATGGGAGTTAGGACTCCCTTTGTTACCAAGAAATATGCAGGATGGATGTAGAAGATTGAAATGGGTTCATTGCTCCCTGGAACTTGGGAAAGAAGACTTGATGATGGGTGTGTTGCCACTCCAGGATTTGGTCCTTGAGGCAGGAGAGAAGCCGGACCAGAGCTTTTCCTAAGGCTCCTCCAAGCTCACTTCCACGTGGTGGAGGATAATGGAGAAGCACATGGAGCAAAGAGATGGGTGGAGTATTGCAAATGAGAGGATGCTTAGAGTCAAGCTAAGATAGCTCAAGTTCTGGTTGTACCACTGTCAGATATGGGGTTTATTCATGAGTTTCCTCATCTGCAACATAAGATAATAATCACTACTAGTCCAGGATCAATGTGAGGATGAAGTAAAATAATGCATATGCAAGCTTTTCACCGTTTCAGTCACTGTGCAGGCTAAACAATGGCATGGTTTATTAAAGCCATATTGTACTGTTGTCATGAGACTGCTTCAGTAATCTTCAAGTGAATTGAAGGTCCCGCTTATCCATGATTTTACAATCTGCTGCTACCTAAGTCACCTAAAAGAGCTGATTTTATTAAAATTTTATGTGCTTTAGAACAGCAAGATGGGAAGGCATCTTTTTATGTAAAACATTTCAGGGATTCCAATAATAGCAGAGGAGAACATACGCATATGAGTGTGCAAACTTCCTCCCACTCCACCCCCCGGATGGAATGCACAGCGTTCCATGCGTGTCATACTGTTCGTATGCAGATGTGCCTCCAAAAGCAATAGATGGAATTGTTTCAAATGTTTTTAAACTTCATATAAATGATATCATGTTACACATATGATGGTGAAAACTGCTGTTCTTGTTCAATGTTCTGCTTTTGGAGATTTATTCATATTAATGAATGCTACTCAATGCCATCTATTCTAACTGCTAAATTCTATACTGCCTTCTGATTTTTTGCCATGATTTCTCCTCCTTGTGTTGATAGATATATGGTTGTTCCATTATTCTGTATTTAAAAAGAAAGTAGTAAAGTGCTGCAATGTCTACTTACATACGTGTTTTCTTGTGTGAGAATTTCTGAGTAGTTGCTAGGCATAGACTATACATGTCTTCAGTCTCATTTCCTGGTTCTTTCTCAGCTCTTAGATTTCTGAATGATCATGTACCCAGAGCTCAGTTCTCAAACTGAGTGAGCTCTATCCACCTTCAATTATTAGGGGATGTCACCTGGTTTTAGCCTTTAAATATCACCCAAGATTACTATCTCCAGTCTAGACATAGGCCCTGAGCTCTACACTCAAAAGGGACATTTCATGGACATCGTTAACTGCTCACCAACGTGTCCCTCATCCAGGCACACACTGTATTCCTTATTAACACTTCAGTGAGATGGGAAAACATGAATACTTCTTGACGAGAAAATAAGAAATATGCCACATGTCTTAGTAAGTGTTAGTTGTTCAGTCGTGTCTGACTCTTTGTGACCCCGTGTACTGTAGCCCACCAGGCTCCTCTGTCTATGGGATTTCCCAGGCAAAAATACTGGAGTGGATTGCCTTTTCCTTCTCCAGACATATCTTAGGTTTCCTTAGGAAATGGAGCCGCAGAGGTTTGAAGCAGGAGGTTACTGGGGTCAAGCCTACAGAGAATCACCTATAAGGGAGTAGGAGAATTGGAAGGAGTGGAGAACTGACTGTGACTCAATTACAGCAGAGCCTCAGCTGATTCCGCCAGGGCTCCCGGAGCTGGATGGCCAGCCAGAGTTGTTCTAAACGGAGTTAAGAGCATTGGAGGTGGGAGGGGGGATCAGGATGGGGAACACATGTAAATCCATGGCTGCTTCATGTCAATGTATGGCAAAAACAACTTGTAAAGTAATTAGCCTCCAACTAATAAAAATAAATGAAAAAGAAAAAGAGCATTGTTGTTGTTCTGCCATGTCAACTGTTACTGGAAGTGGGCTGCCTCTGGGGAGGGGGCATTTCCTTAGGCTAGATGGTTCTCTTTCCTGGAGATGATTCACTGGGAGGGACTTTGGGGTGATCCAGACATACCCAGCTCTGTAACATCAAGGGGGATGATGCCCTCAGACCTCACAGGGAATCGGGGGCAATCCACCACCGCATCCACCACAAGCAGCGTCAGTGGGAGGAGCCTGTCCACTTCTGCCCTCTGGCTCTCCCCTTCATCAGTGAGCATGATGATCACAAGTAGAATTGGCAGAGTTCTATCACTGAACCGTGGCACAGAAAGAAGCTATCCTGGAGAACCGTCCAGTCTATGATGGGTGGGGTATCCGTGGGAAATACATGTATCAGAGGGAATTAAACTTTAAATTTCATAAATTTAAGCCATTGAGATTTGTTTTTGTTACTGTAGCATAAGCCTGGCCCAAAATGACTACTTCAATATCCAAAATTAATTTGTGCTAAACGAAGTTCCTGACCACTCACCTCCTCCAAACCTACTCCTTTCTATAGTATTTGGGATCTTAGTAAATGGAAATTCCATTCTTCCAGTTTGTAAACTAAAACCACACATACCACATCAAAACTGTTGAAAATCCAGTCAGTTCTTCCTTAGAATAAAGTCAGAAACCAATCATATCTCACACCTCCAACATCACCTCTGGTCCAAGCCACAGACATTTCTCTCCCAGATGATTGCCCTAACCTCCTAGCTGATTCCCTGCTTCTGCACTGACCACCCTGTATTTTTAGGAAAGAAGACAACGTAGTTCTATAAGACGAATTGTAGAATGTTCAAAACCCTCTGGTCACCTCCATCTCACTCAGAGCAGAAGCCAAACCTTTCAAGGAGCTCCACAGTATTATGCAATCTGGACCCATGTTATTGCCTCCACCTCATCAGGTGTTGTAACTTGCATTGGTTCCTGTGGCTTCATTATTTTCTTTGCTGTGATCAGCACACCGGGGATGCTAAGCCACTCAGGCCACTCACACTTATGTCCTCCCAAACTAGAAGGACCTCCCCCAGGTGTCCACCGGTTCCCGTATTTCCTTCAAGTCTCTACTCAAATGGGAGGCTTTCTCTATCCATCACATATGTTTTTTAAAATATATAATTCAATTTGCTATGGTTCATAGTTCTCTAGATCACTTATCATCATCAGATAAATTATAAATATATTTTAAATTAAAGACTGGTCCCACAAGGGCAGCAGTGTTACTGTGTTACTCATTGCTTTGCCTGGGATTCCCACTAAAACCACTCTCACACTGAATATATATTTGTTGAATCAATGTATGAAGTCTTTCACTAGTACTAATAGTTTGTAGATTCTATTTTTTTCTGTGTAGAACATACTTTATTTGTACTTAAGAGCAATTGCATTTCTTAAAAGTACAAGGAAAAGAGGCTTTAATACATTTCCTTCGTACTGTCCAGTCCAACCCACATATTTGTTGCTGTTACTCAGTCGCTCAGCTGTGTTCATCTCTTTGCAACCCCATGGTCTGCAACATGCCAGGCTTCCTTGTCCTTCACTATATCCTGGAGTCTGCTCAAATTCATGTCCATTGAGTCAGTGATGCTATCCAACCATCTGATCCTCTGTTGCCCCTTTCTCCTTTTGCCTTCAATCTTTCCCAGCATCAGGGTTTTTTCCAGTGAGTTGGGCTTTCACATCATGTGGCCAAAGTATTGGAGCTTCAGCTTCGGCATCACTCCTTTTAATGAATATTCAGGGTGGAGATGCCAAAACGCTTCTTGCTGGGTGGATGGTTGGCGTCCATAGATACTTGACACGGAAGCTTGGACTATAGTTCTGTGTGTGGTGTGGGTGCTATCTCTTGGTCCCATGTATTCTTCCATGTCTACAAGGGTAGGCACTGCAGACCACACAAAGATGAATGACACCAGGACCCAGTCCTCAGGGAGATCCCAGACTAGGAGGGACGTTTCTTCAGCCGCATGAAGGACAGTTGCACTAGATAATGGAGTGGGGTCATACCTGTCCCACTGACACCTACGGTGGCCTTGCCAGTGCCTGGCCAACATTGGCGGGTCTCTGTGCCTTGGTTCTATGTGTAAAATAATGGTTTGAACCAAGACCCGTGTTGAGAGGACTAGGAGATGAATGGCCCCGAAAGACATTGGCACTTGATACTTAGTAAAAACTCAACGATTATGAATCCTTGCTATTCATATTAAAGAGAAGCAAAATATCCTGGGGAAGCACCGTGGCTACCCAAAAAGTTTGGGAAAAGTTTGTAAAGCACAGCCAGGTAAGCCAGGATTCTAAAGATGAAGGAGATTCAACAGACAGGGACAGTTGTATGGATGCAGAAAGTTTTCCAAACCAGGGACTGGGCTGAGCAAAGGCACTGGGCAGGGAATGCATAGTGGGTGTGTGGGGAGGAGCTGGGTGCCCCCGGAAGTCATCCAGCCAGCGGACAGAATCAGGGCATCCACTCGGGTTCCTCCAGGTTCGCTTGTCACCCTCCCAGAGCCCCGTGTATTTCTCCAGAGTGTCCAGGATTCTGGCTTTATGCACCGTGTGAGAGGCCCTACACCTTAGAGTTGCCTCAGACCGGAGACGTGGGTTGGGACACCTGAGGGCACCAAGATGGACCTGGCCGCGCTCAGGCGCGTGGAGCGCACACCTGCGATGACGTCACGCCTGGGCTCACCTGCCCGAGCGGAAGGCCTCCGGGGATGCTCGGAGGCTGGGGGAAGGCGCGCACCTGCCGCCGCCCCACAAACGCCGCAGTGAGAGGCCACTGATTAACATGCAGAGCCCCGCGAGAGGGCGAGGTGCCGCAGCTGGACAGCAGCTTCTCCCGGCCGTTTGAAAAAGCCTCTCTCACAGCTGGAGAGAAAATAGCCCTGGTGCCACTGGCCGGCCATTGTGAGCAGCAAAGGGTCCTTCTTCTGGCGGAAGCAGAAGTTCACCCAGCTGTCAAGGATTTGAAATGTAAAAACCCCAGGCCTCCTGGGGGAGGGGAGAGGACAGAGGCCACGTCAGAGGAAATGCAAGCTGCTCCGGGGGTTGAGGAAACCGTGGGCTGAGGCAGTTCGCTTTGAGCAATCAATAAGGCTTTCAGAGAGCCGCGAAGAAAAAACAGTTCCGGAGAGAGGGCAGCGAGCTCTGGGCCAGGAACTGCTTCTATCCCTCCTGCCGGGGGTCTGCAGCCTTCGGGATCCCCGGCGCCAGGAGGCCAGAGTGAGCTGACCGCAATGGAAACGTGGTGCCCGGGTGTCTTACTCCTTTCTGCCCACCTCCTGCAGAAAGATGAAGCCCCAGACATCAGGAGAACCCTCACCACCTGCCTGCCCAGAGCCTCTAGGGGCACCTGCCCTGGGCCCAGCCTCTCCACCCCTCCCTGTTTCTGCCAATGCACCCCCCCCCCCATCTTCCCCTTGATCTCTGGGCATCCGGAAAGCAAGTTCAGTGTCCTCTCTCCGTCCGGATTTCTGATCCCCATCCCAGGTGCCTCACATAGAATTAGGTCACTCTTCTATCTCCCCACAAACCTCTGCTCCTGCTCTTATCACTTAACAGCTAGATACTCACGACTGGGCATTTTCAGCCCAGTGCCCTCTGCTAGGAGGACGTGGTGACCGTACACCACCTTTGTCCTAGGGAGTTTCCAGTCCAGACATGTAGACAGACAGGTGAGCGATAAATGTGATCATTTGGTCCATTCTCCAGTACAGGTCCTCTGAGCCCTAAGAGCATGTGACGCAGGACCCTGTGGCCAAGCAGGATGGCACCTCTGGGCCAGTGGAGAAAACAGAAATGCAGTGGCTTTCCTATCTGACTCAGTGCCCTGAGCCATTCAATGCTCCTATAAAACCGCAGGCTGGCCTCAGTCCCCAACTTCCTATCTAATTGCATTCCTCATTTACCCGTCTCTCTATGTGTCCTGGTGGTGCTCGTGGTAAAGAACCTGCCTGCCAGTGCAGGAGATGTAAGAGACACGGGTTCAATCCCTGGGTCAGGAAGATCCCCTGGAAGAGGGCATGGCAATCTACTCCAGTATTCTTCTCTGGAAAATTGCATGGACAGAGGAGCCTGGTGGGTGATGGTCTATAGGGTCATAGTCAGACATGACTGAAGTGACTTAGCATGCATGCATGCTATGTGTCCCCACCATAATAATTGAGTGTGCCATCCTTGGGTCCCCTCTGCCCTTACCCCTGTTCAGCAGACTAGTTCATCCTTTTGTTCCTAGTTGAAATTTAAGGCAGGTTTCTTGATATTTGTGGGGGGGGGGGTCACTTTTTAGTGGAAAAAATTATGTTCCTTGATGTCACAAAACCATATAATAGTTAAATCATGGCTGTGTCCATTCCCATGTAGTAACAAACCTAGAACTAAGTGAAGTTGATGTGTCACCCCCAGCTAGACCTGCAGGCTGCCTCTTGTTCTCTCTCCTGTCAGTAGCTCCAATTCCTGGCTCCTTCAAGGATGGGGAGTTTGGAAAGGGAGGGGAGAGGTGATGAGAGGCCTTACTTGAATTCACCCGGAAGCTGGCACCCGCAGGCTGTGGCCCAGCAGGTGTTTGGGGCTGACCCTTTCTCACCAGGTGCTTTTGTGGGCTGTTCACAGTCTCTCCCTACTTCGGAGGACTCACACCCCCAGTTCTCTTGATGTGGGAAATGTAGCCCTATTTTTATCAATCAAAATTCAGACAGGAAAGCATAAAATACAGTAGCTATTTTAACAGAGATAATTTAACCTAGAAGATGGATTAGAAATTCCTTCTGGGAACAAAGGTCGGGACCCTGAGAACATGGAAGCTTGGGGGAGGACCCTTGCAGAGCTGGAGCCCAGCCCTACAATGAGGTGTTACTCACTGGTGTTAATGGTTCAAGAGCTAGAAGGACATCCCAGGAGCTGGGACTCAGACCTTGGAGGAGGGAGTGCTGCTTAGGGGAGAGGGAATAGAAACGTGGTTCTAGAAACATAGCTGAAGCCAAAAACTGAAATCAAGAGCTGTTCAATAGGTGCTACAGGGAAGAAGCAGCATTGCTTACAAGCTTCTGACATGAAAGGTGCAAAGAGAAAGATGACACCCCCTCCTTCCTCCTACCTCGCATCCTCCCTCTGCTGGAACTTTGGGCAGAAGGGTCAGGGAACCCTGGCAAAGCAGAAAGGTGGTTTGGAGTCCCAGCTCCAACATCACAGAGCTAATTACAGAAAAGCGGCTGAGGACCTGAAAGACAACAGCTTAGAAATCAGTACTCTGTCCCAACGGCCTCTGACTTTCCTTCCTCTGAACATGGGCATCAGGTGGATTGTGCATTTCTAAGGAGACCTCTTTAACAGCAGTTAGGGTACGCAAATCTGATCTAGACTCAGGGCTCATGCCGGGTCTGTGGGGAATAATCACACCTTCTTCACCCAAACGGTCAAGCTCTTCAGACACTCACCATGGTGACTGCCGCTCCTTTTCTCACCTTGAGCATCTTTCAGGAGGGAGCCAGATGCTAGCTCACCATGCCTGCCAAAATACAAACCACAGATACCCAGACTTCCGAGTTAGAACTGACCTGAGCCAGGAGAGAAAGCTCTTCATTCCTCATGGTACCCAAGACTCACACTAGAAAAATCCTGCCTGCCTGCCCTGGCTTCTTCCAAAGCCTCCAGATCATCAGATAGGTGAGGGGTGATGAGGGGCAATGAGTCACTCCCTTGGTTTTTCCTTCTTTCTGAAATCCAGCCTCAAGTTCTTGCACCTCATCCTGGAATATGACATCTGTCAATCTTATAGTGCCTCCACTGAAATTTCCACTTTAACACTCTGCTAAATTTTAATTAACAAATTTGATTCAGAGGGCAGCATCATACCCTATATAAAAATGTCATTTATGCATTCACTGCGCTACTATATATGAAGCATCATGAAGATAACAAGGAGAAGAGACAAATTCCTTTCTCATGACATATGTGTGAACTAAAAAGGAAGATAGAAGTGCACAGGCATAGAGTGAAGGATGCAGAATTAAATGGGCTGTGATGAAACATGCACAGATGAAGAAACTCTGGAGCTGGGTTTTAAACAACAGATTGACCAGCTAGAGAAAGACCTGAAGACTTTCTAATCAGGGGCAAAAGTGCCTACATAGGGTTGGGGTTTGTAAAATGGAAGAATGCCTCAAAGACAAACAAGATCAAGATAGTGATGAGGCTGCCATAGACTATGGGTGCAAGGAACTTGGATCAAGGGTGGTAGTACTGCTTCATTTTGCTTGGTTTCTTTAAATGAAGACAGAACAACTTGATTTTGAGAAATTGGTTAGGAGATTGATGTTACAACAATGGACATTTTGAATAAAATATGTGTTTCTGAACTAAGGCAGTGAGAAGATCTTAGATAGGATCTTGTTAGTATTTTAGAGATTAAGGTCAGATCTTGGTGACATTGGACTTAACACCTGAAGGACAGAAAAGGTAAATATCACCCAGATATTTTATATCATGGAACTGACTTTCTGGCCCCACCTTTGACTAAGGATTAAGGAGATGGAAAAGCAGGCAATGATGGGTCTGTGATGCCTGTGGAATACCTAGCATCAGGGTGGTGAGAAGTCAGGATGTCACGATAGAGTTTGAGGCTGAAGGAGAGTCCCAGAGTCATTACCTTCAGATTTTGGTCTGAATTGCTCTCAATTTTGTGGCACAAAGCCTTAGAAAGCTGGATATTAGAATATTGTTGCTACTTAACTGCTAAGTCATGTCTGACTCTTTTACAGCCCAATGGACAGGCTCCTCTATCCATGGGATTTCCCAGGCAAGAATCCTACAGTGACTTGCTATGTCCTTCTCCAGGGAGTCTTCCTGACCCAAGGATGGAACTCTGGTCTCCTGCATTGGCAGATGGATTCTTTACCACTGAGCCATCTGGGATATTAGAATATGACCATTAAAATCACTGATACATAAAATATGCATTTATTTTATGCATAGGTTTAACTGAAATAAAACTGCGTAGATGATAAAGAAACCCTATAGTACTTTGCCCAAATGACCATTTAAAAGACCACTGAGAAAGACTGATTCTTTTCAAGGATAACTCACCTTCCCCGCCCCCTTTCACCTCCCCAAGGAGCATGTTATTTACAACCACAGAAAAATGCATTCAAAATCCAAATTTTGTTGCAAAGCAGTGACATCTAGTGTTCAGTTTGGATAGCACTGAGACAGTTCCCCAGGGAAGCATTGAAGTGCGGTTGCATTTGTAATTCTGACCTGGGTTTTAAAGGAGAAGTTTTGAAGAAGAGTCTTAAGACTCTTCTTAAGAAAGTCTCCTTATCTGGTCTTACGTCCAGCAGGTGGTAAAACTCCATACGTGTCCTGATACATAAGCACAGGTGCACCTCAAAGTCAGAGGCTGTGATTTTAGACTAGAGCCAGGAGCCTTCCTCATCTGATAAAGGTCTTTCTGAAATTCTTACTTAATTATGATATAATTATTGGAACTTAGATGATCGATTTGTTTCATGATTTCATCATCAATGATTTCATGTTTTCATTAAATTTTTTCACATAAACATAATTATGCCAAAATATCTTTTCAACTGGAAATTGCAAGTGTGATTGGTAGCTACATTCTGAATGGATGGATTCAGGAGAATGGAGACTTGGTACATTTTCACAAGTAGAACAGAGTTCCAAGGGTGTGTGGCTTGATGGCACAAGTGCTTCACTAGAAGTCGGGTGACCTGTGTTCCTGTCCAAAGTTGTCACTACTCTTCATTGGGACCCAGAGTGAGTCACCTGAGCCTGTGATCTGCATCTGTCACGAAGACACAAGTAGAGTATTGTTTCCCTGTTTATCACGAGACTCAATGAGATGCTTATTTTTATTGTGTTTCTTAATTGATGGAGAGTTGAGTTGTTTCCGACCTTAGACTCCAATTGTATTACAGTGAACATGCTTTTTCATGCAATTTTAAAAGGTTACGTTCCATTTACAGTTATTATAAAATATACATGCATCCCAGTGTTCTTAGCAGCATTGTTTACAGTGTCAAGTTATGGAAAAAACTTAAGTGTCTGTCAGCAGATGAGCTGATAAAGAAGATGCAATACACACATGCACACACACATCAGAATATTACTCAGCCACAAAAAGAGAACTAAAGTTTTACCCCTTGAAACAACATGGATGTTTCCCATCAGACGGCTGATACCTGCTTTGAGGGCATTATGCTAGGTGAAATAAGTCAGACATAGAAACACAAATACTGTATTACATCACTTATATGTGTAACCTAAAAATACATCACACTAGTGAATAGAACAAAAAAGAGTAGACTCAAAGATGTAGAGAACAAATTACTGGTGACCATTGTGAGGCACAAACTATTGAGTGTAAGATAGGCTCGAGGAAGTATTATTATACAATAAGGGAAACATAGTCAACATTGTGCAATAATTGTGAATGGAAGGTGCTTGTTTTACTTGTCAATCTTCACTACTGCTTTAAGATACAAGGGAATATATATAGAAATTGTCGTTTAGTTGCTAAGTTGTGTCCAACTCTTGCGAACTCACGGAATGTAGCCCACCAGGCTCCTCTGTCCACGGGTTTCCCAGGCAAAGAATACTAGAGTGGGTTGTTATGTCTTTCTCCAAAATATAGAAATACAGATGATAAATAAGGAAAGTAAAGGTCAGAGAGATAAAAGTGAATGTTCAGATGGTAGAGGGCTCATATATGAAGACCTGGGGATGGAAGTCAGTGTTGTCAGCTCCAAGCTGGCTCTGTTCTTTGCATACCCCATGGCTGCCGGTTATACTGAACATCGATTAAATACTAAGTGCAGTGAAACACCACTAATTGGACTCTATAAGCATTTTCAGGGAAAGTGCAAGTCAGTAACATTTTATTTATCTGTCTTCATCCACATCTCTCTACACACGTATCTATCTATCCTCAAGAAGAAATTGGCTCAGTATTACAAAGACTCTCAGGAAGAGGATGTTGACGCTATGATGCCAACACTAAAATGGTTGGGTTTTGTAGTCTCTAAAACAGAAACGCTAATCCTAAGAACTTTCTTGAACAGGGGAGGTTTGTGTGTGTGTGGTTTTTTTTTTTTTTTTTTTTTTTTTTCATACATTTGGATACAGTTTTGTAGCTTATTCATTTTAGCAGCATATTGAGAGGTGACTATACTCAAAACCAAACCAAATGCTAGGACTAAGGTTCAAGCTGAGTGAAGTGAGATAAAACGAAGGCACGCCTAGTATGTGTCTGATACTCAGTAAGAGTCTCTCACTAGTGCTACGTCTCACCTCCTGGCAACCCTGCAACTCAGGTGGTGGCCTTTCCCATCAGACGGCTGATACCTGCTTCTCGAATTTTCTCTCTGAAGTTAAAGCAAAAGTAAACTGTCATTCTACTCCTACCACTTTACACTAGGAAAGCTTTTTGATTTTACATCTGTCCTACCCAGCATCTATCCTCATGAAGGGAAGCAGAATACACTGCTACTCAGGGTAAAAACGGGACAACTTTGAGTAGACATTGGGCTGCTGCTGCTGCTAAGTCACTTCAGTCCTGTCCGACTCTGTGTGACCCCATAGACGGCAGCCCACCAGGCTCCCCCGTCCCTGGGATTCTCCAGGCAAGAACACTAGAGTGGGTTGCCATGTCCTTCTCCAATGCATGGAAGTGAAAAGTGAAAGTGAAGTTGTTCAGTCGTGTCTGACTCTTCGAGACCCCAAGGACTGCAGCCTACCAGGCTCCTCCATCCAGGGGATTTTCCAGGCAAAAATACTGAAGTGGGGTGCCATTGCCTTCTCTGCGTTATCTCTCAAATCTGCAAATCTGCTTACCCACCTAACAGTTCAACTTTTTCCTACACAATATTTTCCAATTTGTGCCAATAAAAGTACAAGTATTTTTCTCAGTATTTCCTAAAGTATTTTAAAATACTGGCCCTTGACAACACAATAGCCCATCAAAGGATGTATTATTAAATATGGTCCATCCATATAATATTACACAACTCTCATAAAATTAAGGTACATTCATGCGTACTGGCATATTCAGACCACTAAGACAAATATTAAGTGAAAAACTACAAGTCCTAAGTCTGAATCAATAGTATATTGGAAGCTTGTGTGTACATGTGTTTGTTAACCACAGTTATATAGTGTTTATTACCTTCCAGACAATACTGACTCAATTCTACGAATAGCCCGATAAGGAAGGTGCTAGTATTAATTCCTAGATATGGGAACTAAGACATGGAAATGTTGAGTAACTTGACAGTTACGTCTTTCTCTCTCTGTCTCTCCCCTTAAGCATACCACTTATGGTGCCTACAATAGCAGAAGCATTTAGTAATTAAATTTGTCACCTTAGGAGACTGAGAAGAATTGGGGTCGTAGAAGGAACCGTTCATTCTTCTTATACTTGGACATTGCCTGTTTTTAACAAGCATATTTTTACATATTGCGCTAGTCGCTTCAGGTGTGTCTGAATCTTTGTGACTCTGCAGACTGTAGCCCACCAGGTTCCTCTGTCTGTGGGATTCTCCAGGCAAGAATACTGGAGTGGGTTGCCATGCCCTCCTCCAGGGGATATTCCTGACCCAGGGATCAAAATAGGTCTCCTGCAATGGCAAGTGGGTTATTTTGTTTTTATTATTATTTCTTAATGTACTTTTAACTTGTTACATATTACTAAGATGATAATCAAAGATAGGTTTAAAAATGAATGTCAGATATGGGGACTCAGCTGAGGAGTGTCCCAGGCCCTTCAGCAGCGTTTGAGGGTGGAGACTGTCTGCCCCTCTCCCTAAATCTGGACTGGAAACCGGAACCGTGTTTGAATCCCTGGAAGTAGTATGCTGACACTGCTGCCCATCCACCAGGCAGACAAAGTATTCAGGTCTTCCTTCCCATAGCTGATCAGACCATGAGTCTCTGGCGCTTCCCTCCAGCTGTCTGTCTCTTGTCAGCACCTAAAGGTAGGCCTGGACAAGGTGATTTTAAGGAAGGTAATCTGGTTACTAGTTCCCCAACCTGGTTTAAAACAGAATTCACTTAGAAAGGTTTTTTTGTTTTTTTTCTGAATAAAATATACATTCCTATATTCAATTTCTCATTCAAATACAGCAGAACGAGGCCAAGGTCATGGAATCTATTTTTGGAAAGTTCCCCAGGTGATCCTGCTGCCAAAGTTAGGAACCAGTGATGCTCTGGGCCACATGGGAGCAGCAAGGCTATAGTACACAGAAGTAGGCATTTTTCAAAGACTTATGAGGGACTGGTTCATGACCCATGAGGTCTGACAGCCTCAGAGAAAATAATTGTGATGTGAGCATATACAGGACAAGTCCCAGTCCCCCAGGGATGGCCTGGCAAGAGAAAGATCACCCCCAAGGGCATGGGGGTCCCACTGCATTTAAACTTACTACATGACACTCCAGTTGGTAGGAAATACTTGCTACCTGGAATCCCCTTTGCTTTTCTTGTCATTTAGTTGCTAAACTGTGTGCACGTCCAACTCTTTGCAACCCCACGTGGACTGTAGCCTGCCAGACTCCTCTGTCCATGGGATTTCCCAGGCAAGAATACTGGAGTGGGTTGCTATTTCTTTCCCAAAGGGATCTTCCCAACCCAGGGATCAAACCCACATCTCATGCATTGCAGGCAGATTCTTCTACCTTGTGAGCCCTAGGAAGTCAGACGGAAGGAGAGCCTTCTTTTCCTTTCTCTGAAATGAGTTAACGTCCTTTATCGTGACTCTTCTGGATAGAGGCCCTGTGGACTTCCCGCACTTTTATCCCCACACAGGAGTCCAAAGTTCGCTGAAGCAGGGCTTTATCTGAATGAGAGCACAGGTTTGTCCAGGTTTGTTCTCTGGAATTCTTCCTACTGTCAGTGAATAACTGACATTTCTTCCCCTGCCAATGGCTAATCCGCAGCCAAGCCACTGTATGGTGAGTTCAGAAGTGATCAACTCTTATTAAACCATCTCAGACTAGAAGTCAGCATATGACCCCAACTCAGGGCATATGACTTGGCCCTGCCTATACCATATCCTCTAGGAGCCTTAACCAAGCTCTTAGAAGTGACTGGAGCTAAAGACATGACTGAACTCAGACAATGTGATCATCAGATGCAAGGTATTATATAGAGAATGGATAAACAATAAGGCCTACTGCATAGCACAGTGAACTACATTTAATACCCTGTAATAAATCATAATGGAAAAGAATACGAAAAAGAATGCGTATGTATGTATAACTGAGCTACTTTACTGTGCAGCAGCATTAAAACAACAGGGCAAGTCAACTATATTTCAATTTTTTTTTCATTTACCTTTATTAGTTGGAGGCTAATTACCTTACAGTACTGCAGTGGGTCTTGTCATACATTGATCAATATTTTTTTAAAAAGCTATTAAAAACCATTACACGCCAGTCAGAATGGTTGGTATCCAAAAGTCTACAAGCAATAAATGCTGGAGAGGGTGTGGAGAAAAGGGAACCCTCTTACACTGTTGGTGGGAATGCAAACTAGTACAGCCACTATGGAGAACAGTGTAGAGATTCCTTAAAAAACTGGAAATAGAACTGCCATATGACCCAGCAATCCCACTCCTGGGCATACACACTGAGGAAACCAGATCTGAAAGAGACACATGCACCCCAATGTTCATCGAAGCACTGTTTATAATAGCCAGGACATGGAAGCAAGCTAGATGCCCATCAGCAGACGAATGGATAAGAAAGCTATGGTACATATACACAATGGAATATTACTCAGCCATTAAAAAAGAATACATTGGAATCAGTTCTAATGAAATGGATGAGACTGGAACCCATTAAACAGAGTGAAGTAAGCCAGAAAGATAAACACCAATACAGTATACTAACGCATGTATATGGAATTTAAAAAGATGGTAACGATAACCCTATATGTAAGACAGAAAAAAAGACACAGATGTATAGAACAGACTTTTGGACTCTATGGGAGAAGGCGAGGGTGGGATGATCTAAGAGAACAGCATTGAAACATGTATATTACCAAGTGTGAAACAGATTGCCAGTCCAGGTTGGATGCATGAGACAAGTGATCGGGGCTGGTGCCCTGGGACGACCCAGAGGGATGGGATGGGGAGGAAGGTGGGAAGGGGGATCGGGATGGGGAACACATGTAAATCCATGGCTGATTCATGTCAATGTATGGCAAAAACCACTACAATATTCTAAAGTAATTAGCCTCCAACTAATAAAAATAAATGGGAAAAAAAAGCTATTAAAAAAAAAAAGAAACAGACAACACTTTGTTGTTGTCACTTCATTAAGCTGAAGCTTCACCTCCTAAGAAGGTGATGATGTTTTAATCACCTCCGAGAAGTTACTTGGTTTCTATTCACCTGCAGGTTCTGGGTTCTGCTCTCTAGTGTCTCATCTTCCGGCTGCCAAGGAGATCATAGACTCAGGAGAGAGACCCAGAGGAGAGGACGGGAGAGGAGGACAGGAGGGGTGTGTGTACAGTGCTACACGTCACCCCAAGGTTGTCACACTGTGCTCTCAAGCAAAGTTTCTGTGGTCTGTTTGTAGACCCGTTAAGACCCTGCTGCAAAGTCAATCTTCCCTGGTGAGAGAGCTTTAGTCTTCTAGATAGCATTGGTCCATGGGAAATGGCCCTACTTGTGAACATCTGATTGCTGAGAGGGGTTCTCATTTACAGACCACTAACAAGATTAAAGTGCTAATTTAAAAAGTGCTTAGCCTAGATGTTTAAGCAGCACCAGGCTTGCGAGTTTCTAACTGCTGTTTCTGTGAGTTTATAATTGCTGTTTCTGCTAACAGGAGCCATTTCATTTTCTTGCATTGAAATGGATCAGATAAATCACATTAGGTAGGTTTACAGAAGCAGGCAATGACAGGTTCCTCAGAAGTGAAAGCTAAATAACCTGCTAGGGTCTGACTTTCTTTCATCACACTCTATCTTCAAACTCAATACCTATTTAGAACTGCTGATAACACCCCACCAATGCTCTGAGCCCTTGTCCTCAGACATAATGGACTGGTTCCACCAATGCTATGGAATTTAAACATTTTTGATACAGTCTATTAAAAAGAGGGATTGTAGCTAATTCAAATTCAGCAACTTCTAATAATAATAATAATAAAAAGTCCATGAAATCACATGCACATTTGCAAAGGAAACTGGGTAGAGATCACACAAGGACTTTCTCTGTTCTGTCAGTAAATTATCTCTCCTGGGCAGACAGAACTGATAAGAGAACTCATTTTACACACACCTTGGGTACAGAACAGGAAAAGATCTCATGATTTCCCAAAATAGAAGGGAAGTTCACGTTTCTAAGGGGTAGAATCTCCTGTGTGCTTTATAAGCAGCATTTGAAATTCTCCTTTAAATAGAGGTAAATCCCTCCCTTGTAGCTGTGGGTGCAGGTTACCCTGCTTGTATAAATCCTCACTCTTTTGTCAAGGTAGACACCACACTCCACTGGGCACCATCATTTCATGACAGGAATGAGGTGAAATTGTGCAAGAAACCAACATGAGCATAAGATGATTTTATGTAGGATAATGTTGTATAACATGGCATTTCAGAGTATTTTGCCTATGGTACTTGATTAAGTGGTGTAAAAGTCTTACTTTATTCTTCTCCATAGGTGGAGGTTGAATTTAATAATGAGCAAGTATGAAAACTACCACTTTGAATATCTAGATTTCATAAGTAATTATCTCATTGGATCTTAAAACACAAAGTAGAAGAGACATGAAGAGATATGGAAGAGCCTTAAATGTACATCTGCTGCTGGTGTTCAGTTGCTAAGTCGTATCCAACTCTTGAAAACCTGGACTTCAGCACACCAGGCTTCCCCATCTTTCACTATCTCCCGGAGTTTGCTCAAACTCATGTCCATTGAATCAGTGATTTCATCCAACCATCTCATCCTCTGTCACTCCCTTCTTCTCTTGCCCTTAATCTTTCCCAGCATCAGAGCCTTTTCCCAGCCATCATGAGTTGGCTCTTTGCATGGGGTGGCCAAAGTCCTGGAGCACATTACTAAGTGAAAAAAGGTCAGTCTGAAAAGGCAACATACTGTATGAATACAACTATATGAGAACCTGGAAAAGTGAAACTATAGAGACAATAAACAGATCGGTGATTTACAAGAGTTGTGGGGAGGGAGAGATGAACAGGCAGAGCAAGGGGCATTTTAAGAGAGTGAAACTAATCAGTATGGTCCTGAAATGGTGGGTTCATGTCATTATACATTTGCCCTAACCCATAGAAGGTACAACATCAAGAGTGAACCTCAAGGTAGACTGCAAACTTTGGGTGGTAACAAGGCATCAATGTAGATCCATCAGTTGTAACAAACACCCCTCTCCAGTGGGGGATGTTGATGATGGGGGAGGGTGTGCACATATGGTGTCAAAAGATACACAGGAATCTCTGTACCTTCTGCTCAGGTTTGCTGTGAACCTAAAACTGTCAAAAACAACAATAAAGCCTATTAAGAAAAAATAAAAGAATGGCCCAGAAAAGGAAGAAACTGACCAAAGGCAGCTGTAATTCAATGGGCATGATATAATACATGGGCATGAGATGACAGAGCCCTAAAACTCAACAGAGAAGCTGATATGGGAACAGAGGGAATAGAGATGAATGATGCATCTGACAAAGAACAGAGAATTTAGACATGCGGTATAGAGACGGAATATAGGGAAGGAGCATGATTCCTGGGACTCTGGGACTATGGTTTGGAAGCCCAAGAAGTTTTAACCAGCATTGACTCAGAGGTGCAATCTCAACAAGGAGTAGGATTGTGCCAATTGAAGAAGACAGCATAACATCCAAGCTCTACAAGCTCTTCATTGTGCTGGTGAGCATGCTGACATTTTCATGTACATTAACTTACTTAATTCTCAATTAAACTTGGCACACTAAGCATGCCCATATCCTTTTTTTTTCTATTTTTTTAGAAAATGAATTATGGTTAGTAAGGTTAAATTGGGCTTCTGTAGTGGCTCAGATGGTAAAGAATCCACCTGCAATGCTGGAGACCCATGTTCAACCTCTGGATTGGGAGGATCCCCCCAAGAAAGGAATGGCAACCCACGCCATATTAAATCCAGGTTAAATAACTTTGCTCAAGCCACCCTGTTCTTTTCCACCACACTCCAGAGCCAGCCATAGGCTGGAAGTTACCATTTGGAAGTTCATGTTTTCACTTATTGATTTTTCTTTTATTGGGAGAGCAATTTTTCTCTTCTGTTCCAAAATCTGGGGAGACCTACTCTGCTTTAGAAGGACTAAAGTGTCAATATATGTTCCAGAATCACACATGTGGTCCATTTCTTGCCTGCCAAGGATGATATGTGGGGGTCCCTGCTCCCTGACCACTGAGTCTGCCTGAAGAAGTGGTACTGCATTGGCACCAGGAAACCTCTGCTGAGTCCAACAGGGAGAATATTCAGTCCAAACAATCTGTACAATAATTTCTCATCGTGAGCATCACACCAGATTAGAATCAAAGTGGACGCAAATCTGGGAAAGGATGAGGAAGAAGGGGAAAGAGAAAAGAAAACAATGATCTGGGTGTCAGAACACTAAGGGCCCTGAAAGCATCAGTGGGCAAGTGCCAGACCTCTCTGAGCTTCTGCTGTATCACTTATCCTCACTGCCACCATCACCACCATCACATTGCATCACCATCACTATCACCACCATCACTGTCACCATCACCACCATCATCATCACCACCATCACCATCACTGTCATCACCTCCATCACCATCACCACCATCACCATCACCACCATCATCATCACCGCCATCACCATCACTGTCATCACCTCCATCACCATCACCATCACCACCATCACCATCACCACCATCACCATCACCATCACCACCATCATCATCACCACCATCACCATCACTGTCATCACCTCCATCACCATCACCACCATCACCATCACCACCATCACCATCACCATCACCACCATCACAGTGCATCACCATCACTATCACCACCATCACCATCACCACCATCACCATCACTGTCATCACCTCCATCACCATCACTATCATCACCACCATCACCACCATCACCATCACCACCACATCACCATCACCATTATTACCACCGTGCTGACAGGGGTCATGGCAGCTATACTCCAACTCAGGGTTCAGAATTTATCTTGTCTTTTCTTGGTCAACTTTTCTTCAGTCTGCACTCGCAGTTAAGGTAAAAAGTGTCAGAAAGTCTTCTATGACTCCCACATTTGAAAGTCCTTTGAGCCCAGCAGTGGGCATTGCATTGTTAATTGTCAAATACCAATTGCATAAAAGATAAATATCAGCTCACTTAAGATATCATTGTTATGACACATCTCACTTTAAAAAGGAAGCACGTCGTACTGATGCTCTCCCCATCAGCAGCAGGCCCCAAGCTGGTGAGATGCCCTCACCAGCATTGCTATTTTCCAGCAATGGAGGGCATATTCCTTTCCCTTCAGGAGAAATGCAGCGAAAATGGGGGAAAACAAAAGCAACATAGAGTTTCTACTTCCTCCAGTGTTCTTGCCTAGAAAATCCCATGGACAGAGGAGCCTGAAGGGCTACAGTCCATGAGGTCGCAAAGAGTTGGACATGACTGTGAGCACATACCCATGATTGCTTTTGTCTAAGATAACTTCCCATAGCATTATGGTGTGGAAAATATCAACCCATCTCCCCACTCTATTATACTCAAGCATTCTTTTTCTACAGCTTCTGGCTATTTTGAGTGAGAGGGACTTGCAAAAATATCCTGGGCTCTCTATCCTGGACTAGGGAAACTGGGATTTGGAGAATTGTCATTATAATGAATTTTCCAGGGATATCCAGCCTGGAGATGAGTGTACCAAGAGCATATCTCCTGATTCATAATCCAAAGGAGATTTCTGGACCAAGGAGTTCTGGACTTGAATATCGTGTGTGAAGTCTGACTTTTACAAAAGCACCTGAAGAACTCTGAAAAATTCAGTGGGGACCTCTCAACAGTAAAGCAAGTCCAGCTTCTGGTGCCAGATCTCCAAACAGACATGCAAGAAAGAGCGAAAACCATCCAAACCAGCTGACCTTTGTTCATGAGGAAAAAGAGCTTGATTCATTTCCGTTCTTAATGATTCACCTTTACAATACTCATGTGTGTGTGTGCGCGCTCAGTAGTTCAGTTGTGTCTGACTCTTTGTGACCCTGTGGACTGTAGCCCACGAGGTTCCTCTGCCTACGGAATTCTCCAGGCAAGAATCCTGGAGTGGGCTGCCATTTCCTTCTCCAGGGGATCTTCTCAACCCAGGGATCGAACCCGAGTCTCCTGCTTTGGCAGGCGAATTCTTTCCCGCTTCACCACCAGGGAATATGCAATAATCATATTAATATATATTTTAGTAGCATATTAATTTGCAAAACCTTTTACATGCACTATCTTAAATGTAAATGCTTATTGCTTCACTTGATATGAAATATTCCCTTAAAAGTCTGTACTTTAGTATTTACGGGACTAATCATGGGTTTACTGTTCTTCTTCATTAAGGGCAGTGAGTCTTCAACTGAGTCAGATTATAAGAAATGCATGCTGGATAAGAGTTCAAAGATCTTCTAATCATGCACTTCCCATCACCAGGTGTGCCGCCTTGGGTAGGTCATGACCTTGTGTCTGGGACTCGGCTTCCTCACCACATAGAACAAGGGGGCTGACAGTGACCCGATGGGCCTGCCATGCAGAGAGCCTCCGCCGTGCACATAGCTCAGTTAGCAGGAGACACCCGTAAGCTGCTGAGGCCTCAGCCGCCCAGGTGGCCGGAGCCCTGGGAAGGGCAGGTGCGAAGGCGTTTATCCTCCGGGATGCCTGGCGGCTGTGCAGATGTCCACACTGTCGGCGGCGAGGCTAGCGGTGTGCCCCCGGAGCTGCCTGGGCCCTTCATTCCCCAGCTGCCGGGTGGAGATAAGAACGCGTCCCAGAGCCGCATGGCACAGGCAATAAGCGAGCTCATTGTAAACCCAGGGCACAGGAGCTGCCCCCAGCACAAGCTCAGAGGATGGAAATTCTTCCATTCAGGGTCCCAGGGGGTAGAAAGTGAGAAAAATATAACAATAAAGAAGAGGAAGGAAAAAAAAAAAGGAAAGATGGATTGCCATTCTTTAAATAAAACCAGGGAGCGAGGTGTGAGAAAAATGGAGAAAGGCAGAGAGTACGAGAGAGGAATAGCTACAGGCACTTGGAATAGTGCTGAAAGATTCTCATAAGTAAAAGCTTCTTTTAAAATATTGGAGTTCCTCCATCTGGGAAGCTTGGGGAGAGAAGAGGAAAAAAAATTAAATTAAAGCGTTTGAAAGTATATTATAGTTTTATCTCTTTGGCTCTGCGGTTTCAGAAATAATATAATCCTATGGAAAACAGGCTGCCAGAAGATTCTGTATAGTGGCACCCCGACAGAACGGGACTGAATGATGTCAAAAAAGCTTATATAACAGTTTTGTTTTATTCATTTACATAAATCACATTTACCGTAGGTGTTTTATTCAAAATAAAGTTTGGGAAAAATAAATTGAACAGATGAACCTAGGCAAACCTGGTGATTTTTTCATGAGTAGTGTTTGATGATAAAAGGATAAAAGCATAATGTGGTATCATTTCACCGAGGCACAATATGGATCATCCATATGGAACAGAAGTTGATAATACTGCAAAGAAGCAAAAATAAACAGAACAGATGTACTTGTAAAATCAAGTCTGCACCCACCCCTGAGTACCTGCCTTGTACTGGAGAAGTTTCTACAAGAACTCCAAACTGGCGTCAAGTCACCTTCCCACGGGGACTCTTGGGATGACGCTTACGTGACCAAGGAGACAGGAAGAGGTTTCCTAAAGCACGCAGTTCCCACAGCAGAGGCTGAACCCCGACATGTGGTTCCTACAATGGAGCCCTTGGCAGTGACTCACATGTCAGCGTCTGAGACACGGGTTCAAATCCTAGCTCCCCTCTTAAAAGATGAGTCCTTGCGAAATTCTTCAATCCCTAAGCACTGGTCCGTCAGAAGTGACCTTTGCTGTGGTGGTACTTCCTTCCTGGGGCTGTCATGAGGCTTAACAGAGGAAATACAGGGAGGAAAAAAGATGCCATTTATAGAACACCACCAAGACAGAATTATGTCAAAAGAGGTTGCATTCAGGCCTTTTGTAAGAGACATACCAGAGGACACGGCATGCAGTGACCTCATTTTCCCAAGGAGGTAAGACCTTTGGGAACCCTGAGTCCACTGTTTGATAACGATTTGACAGAGGATCATAGTATGAGAGCTTGATCACCAATGTTAGCAGGGTTTCCCTTGTGGCTCAGTGGTAAAGAATCTGCCTGCCAACGCAGGAGACTCGGGTTCAATCCCTGGGTAGGGAAGATCCCCTGGAGAAGGAAATGGCAAACCACTCCAGTATTCTTGTCTGGAAGACCCCATGGACAGAGGAGCCTGGCAGGCTACATTCCACGGGATCACGAAAGAGCTGGACACGATTTAGCAGCTGAACAACAACAACGACTAATGTTAATATGTGTACAGGAAGCTGTATCATTTACAAGGTGATTTCTCAACCAGTTTCATCTGTGAGGTCCACAGGGAAGGAAATAATTTCCATTCAACACACAGTAGACTGTGACTCACACAGAAGCCGGGACGGCTGGGAACAGACCCATCTATGTCAGGACGCCTCGCCGCTGTCACCCACATGTCCACAGAGGCTCTGATGGCAGGAGGGGCTTTCATGTCTCCTCAGCCACGAACTGCCGAGCCTGTGTCTGAGGATGGATGGACTTGAGAACAGAGAGGCCCCGCACTTGGTGTTGGGCTGGGAGTTTATGGAGCCCCGTGTTGAGGTGTAAAGCATAGATTACTTTGTCCAGTCGCTCAGTTGTGTCTGCCTCTTTGCAACCCCGTAGACTGCAGCCTGCCAGGTTCCTCTATCCATGGATTCTCCAGGCCAGAATACTGGAGTGTGTGGCCATTTCCTTCTCCAGGGGATCTTCCCAGCCCAAGGATCAAACCCAAGACTCCTGCATTGGCAGGCTGATTCTTTACCACTGAACCACATGGGAAGCCCACAGATCATGTACAACCTGTAAAGTGCTAGTGTGCATAGAAACTGTTACTTTCATGGTCAGTATCTGATCAGACAGTAGAGGCTCATCCCGTGCCTGCAGGAAGGACTACTCTCACTCCTCTCGGATCCAGGATGATCACCTCCTGCCCTCCGCTGCGGGTCATGCTTTCTTGGAACCAGGGCTTTGTCTACCCGCCAACTTTATGAGAAACTGCCCCAATTCATTAAAAAGCCCCGATTCTGCTCTGGTTACCTGACTGCTCCAGAGTCCCTCTGCATGTTTTACAGAAGGTGTTTGGAAGTTCTTTTCCCTTAGAGTCCGTGGCTTCATGTTTCAAAGAGAAGCAGAGAGATGTGCTTTCTGCAGCCCAGAAACACAATTTCAAGAAGCCGAGGACCAAGGGGACAGGGAAAACAGAAGGGAAATTCTCCCCTTTGCCCGTAGTAAACGTGGTCACGTGGCCAACAGCTGGAAGGCGCCATCCATGGCCCCCAATCTAATCAAGTGGCAGCCCATCTGCTTGGTTCCCAAAGCGATGGGGAAAAAATAGCGCCCCGCGTCCCACACACTCCAGCTGTCCTCGGCATCCAGCGCTCAGGGATTTTTTTTTCTAAAAATAAAATGAAATAAAATCATCACTTTTTCAATCAAGAGAGCACTTGTTTAAGGAACAATTCAAGAGACAGGAGCCATTGTCCCAAAGCTACCTGCAGGTCTGTCAGAGCGAGTACACACATCATCCATTCTTTTGAGCTGGGCGTCCCGTGCAAAGAGCTGGCAGCCCTGGGTCCCTGCTGGTGAACGCACATCTGGTGCAAGGGATTTGACATCCGAGCCCCGCCGGGCCACCGTGCATAAGCTCCTGTCACCACTGGGCATTAGTGCATCCTGGGTCACACGCTCGATTTCATACTTTCTAACCAGATCCTCAGAGCACCCCCCTGGAGAACGTGGACATATGTCAAGGCTCAAGAATAGAACTGGAGGATATTTGCAGACAGGCAGCCTTTGGGTGCGCCAGCATCATCTCCAGTCACATTCTCTTTTAGAGGAAACACACATCGAAGCAAAAGCTTCCTTGCGGACTTCAGGTTTTAGAGCAGAAATTCCAAAAGAGAGGCTGCCATTAAAAGAAGAGGAAGGAGTCTGAGTCCGCATGGAGGCAAGAAGAGCCTGGCGTCCTGTGCCTCAATGACCGCCCCCCTCCCCTGCCACCCCATCCCTGCCTCCATCCAGGCCCCAGCACTGCCCCAGAGACCTGTCCTTGGGTGTTGCTCCTATTACAGCCAAGGTAGACCCTTGCTATCCTTAGTCCTGTCACTCATCCCTTCCTTACATTCTGAAGTCCTATGCACACACCTCTCCTGGTGACTGTTGGACTGCACTGTAATTACATGGAATACATTGGTTTTTCTCTCCATCACTAGATCATCCATGTTTTTATTTGTTGGATTGACCAAAAGGTTTCTTCTTACAGAGAGACCCAAACAGACCTTTTTTAACCCAATATTGAGGAAACATTATATAGCATGTGTCATGTGCCAGTCACTCTTCAAAGCGGCTTATATGAATTAGCCCATGGAATCCTCCTAATGGCTTCCCAGGTGGCTCAGATGGTAAAGAATCCACCTGTCAATGCGGGAGACGCAGGTTTGATCCCTGGGTCAAGAAGATCCTCTGGAGAAGGAAATGGCAACCCACTCCAGTATTTTTGCCTGGACAATCCCATAGACAGAGGAGCCTGGTGGGCTGCAGTTCATAGGGTCGCAAAGAGTGGGACACATCTGAGTGACTGAGCATTCACAATCCTCCTAATAGTGGTGTAATTTAGTGACTTGCTCTGCCCATCCCACAGACATAGTAGCTGAGGCCCACAGAGTGATGTACCTTGACCAGAGTTGCTCAGCAAGCAAGGGGCAGAACCAGGACCTACACTCAGGCTGTCCCACTCCAGAGTTCCTACTCTTCCCCACCTGACAAGAATCTAGAGGGAAGGGACCAGCCTACATCTTCTACTTTATCCATCATCTGTCCCTTGCCAATTCAATGCATTCTTATTCATCAAATACTCATGGCAATGGTATCATTTTAGAGATATACACGCAAGTATTTGATGATGATGATGTGTGTGTATGTTTATATAGGAGATCACTATGAGGGTGGTACCAGAAAGGCCACTTCATACCAATCCATAATTTAGGCTTAGCAAGAAATGGCGCCAAGCATTGGAATAAGTGAGGTGGACATTATTGAACCCATTTTACAGATGAACAATCTGAGTTCCAAGAACTAGACTTCTATGAATTAGACTTAGCAAAAACTCTGATAAGTAAGTTATTGCACAAAATTGTAGTTCAGGAAGAAAAAATTTCATGTGTCATTTGTTGGCTCAAGAGAAAAGAAAAGCAGTCCATATTTCATCTACATGATGGAGGACCTGAATAGGTTCAAGCATCTCCATCCAGAGAGCTCTTGAAAGTAAAAAAGGCAGAAGAACAAAACAGAAGCAAACCACTAATTTGAAGATTGATGGGCTAGTGGCATTTTGGCCACTGGTGTTAAGCTAGAAGCAGCTATCCTGTGTAATTTCTGTACTTGTGGTGCCTTAAAAGTCTCTGATATTCCACTACTGTTGAAAAAAATATTATCTATTTTTTGAAGGCAGATATTTTCTTTTTATACACATAAGACTTTATTCCTTTAAATTTCAGGTTACAGTACCAAAAACAAACAAACAAACAAACAAACACCTTCAGCTAATTCATCTGACAGCACTGATCATATTTATGATGCCATTTGTTGCTGTTGTTTTCCTTCCTATAATAAAGGAGGAGGCTTGAGGCTGTTGGGATGTATTTGTGGTGCTGCTCTTCATCTCAACTCCACACCACCAGGGTGAACAGAAGGAGGAAGGGCAAACCCGCAGCCATTTCATAATCTGGAATGCAAGGAGGGAGGAAAGGAAAGGGAGAAACAGAGGAAAACACAAATCCTGTCATACACATAGCAGAGTGGGGCTGGTACTGGGATGAACAGACGTGACACTGAGGTGTGGGGTGGGCCATGGGGTTGGGGGGGAACAGAACCCCTGCTTTCCTTTCTCTCCTTGATGCAGTTTACATAATTGTTAATAGAACAGTTACTACGATGGCAAAAAACTATTGTCATTCATGTCTGACTACTCTTGGAACGTGCTTCCACATGCGTGTACTTTGACTTGGTAGAATAGGAGTAGCCGGCCTGGCAGGGATAGCCATCCTGGCAGGGGTAGTCACCTGAAAAGTGTAGTCATCCTGACAGGTATCGTCATCCTGACAGGCATAGCCACCCTGACAGGCGTAACCATACTGACAGGCGTAGCCAACCTGACAGGTGTAGCCGTCCTGAAAGGTGTAGCCATCCTGACAGGTGTAGCCATCCTGACAGGTGTAGCCAACCTGATAGGTGTCACCATCCTGACAGGTGTCACCATCCTGACAGGTGTAGCCGTCTGGACAGGTGTAGCCAACCTGACAGGTATAGCCGTCCTGACCGGTGTAGCCATCCTGACAAGTGTAGTCATTCTGACAGATGTAACTGTCCTGACAGATGTGGCCATCCTGACAGATGTGGCTGTCCTGACAGGTACAGTCATCCTGACAGGTGTAGTCGTCCTGACCAACAGGGATGTCTGAGCATCTCCTTGGACTCCCGTTGTGCCCCAGACCCCCTGGGCTGACTGCAGACTGTGCGCTGGGTACAGTCTGTCACTCTCCAGGCTGAAGCACTGATTGAGTCCTAGCTACCCCAGTTCCCTGAATGAGGGAGATGATAAAGGTTCATGTGGGGGAAAATGCTTGGTCTGCAGGGCTTCCTTCCAGGAGGGTTGGTCACAGTCCTGGGGAAGGGAGGCCAGGTCATGCCTGGCTGTGGCCAGCTGGCACCCAGGGAGCCTTTGGGAACGTGTGTACCCATATTCCGCATGCTGCCCTGGGAAGGACTAGAACAGAGGAGACGGAATGTAAAGGAATGCAGGGAGGCCGCGGTGCCCGCCCCTGCCCACTCGGTTCTGCTCCAGCCCCAGCACACAGACCATGTGTGGAGCTGACCCTCCCTAGGTGGTGCATTCAGCTCAGGGCTGGGCTGTCTTTTTTTCTAACCCTTTCTGTTTCCCTGTCTCTGTGTCTCCGTCTATCTCTGTCTCTCTCCCTCTGTCTCTATGTCTTTTTCTCTCTCTGTGTGTCCTTCTGTCTCTCCATCTATTTGTATCTGTCTGCCTGTCTCTCTTTTTTTTAACTTCATTTGTTTAACTGGAGGATAATTGCTTTACTGTCCTGTGTTGGTTTCTGCCATGCATCAACATGAATCAGCCACAGGTATACATATGTCCCAGCCCTCTTGAGCCTCCCTCCCACCTGCCACCCCATCCCACCCCTCTAGGCTATTGCAGAGCACCAGATTTGAGCTCCTTGCATCATGCAGTAAATTTCCACTGGCTATTTAATTTTCCATATGGTAATGTATATATTTCAATGCTGCGCTCTCTGTCTCTTTGTCTCTTTCTGTGCCACTGCCGTTCCAAACTTGGGACATTATGGTGAGGATTTAAGAATTATTTCAGGGGCTTGTGTTCATCTAAAAGTCTCCTTTGATATTTTCAAACCCAATATTTTGTCACTCTGTGATTTTATTTTTCCTTTGCAAGTATTTTCGCAAATACCCAAATCTAAAATTGCACAAATCTCCATTACCAAGAGATTGCTGAAAAGGAAAAAAGAAAAAAAAAAATCCACCATGAACAGTGAAAACTAGTTCCTTTTAAAATGTTTAAGGCTAAATGAATGTTTTACAGAATGCTTGTCAGGATGAATCTTATTTCTTCTTTTACTTATTAATCCGGAAGAGGGGGTGTGCCGTGTCATTTCCAAGTTTGCAGACAATGCTAAAAATGCTATTGAACAGAAAGACGTCAAGCTGACAGGCATAGACGGCAGCAAAAAGATTGCTCAGGCTGGCGGAGTGGGTGGAAGGTGACAGCTGAGCTTCAGTGTGGGCAAGTGTGAGCAGATGCTCCCTGGGGGAACCAGTTACAACATGACTCTCCCAGGGATCAGTGGCCTGACATGGGAAAGGGGGCTTCAATTCATCAGTATCAGTGTCCGATATGTGTGTATATTAGCGGCTCAGTCGTGTCCAACTCTTTGCGACCCCATGCATTGTAGCCCGCCAGGCTCCTCTGTCCATGGGATTCTCCAGGCCAGAATACTGGGGCGGGTTGCCATTTCCTTCTCCAGGGGATCTCCCCAATCCAGGAATTGAACCCGAGTCTCCTGCACTGACAGGCAGATTCTTTACCACTGAGACACCAGGGAAGTCCAGTGCCCTGTATATAATCCTAGTATGTGTGTGTGTGTGTGAGGGTATCTGCATCCACATACATTAAACTTGTTGTTGTTTAGTCTCTAAGCCATGTCCGATTCTTTAGCGACCCCATGAACTGTAGCCCACCAGGCTCCTCTGACCATGGGATTTTCCAAGCAAGCATACTGGAATGGGTTTCCATTTTCTTCTCCAGGGGATCTTTTCAACACAGGGACTGAACCTATGTCTCCTACACTGGTAGGCGGTCTCTTTACAACTGAGCCTCCAGGGAAGTCTCCATATATTAAATAACCACCCCAGAATTTTACATGTACATTACATGTAAATCAGGTTAACAACTTGGTTATGTAACATGACTATTTAATGATGAAACAATTTGATATTCTTCTTGACCTCAGCAACTCATCATCTCAAAGGGAAGTCACAACCATAAGCCAAGTAGTATAGTGCTCCCTGTGCTGCTTTACATGAAAATGCAGACTCCCACATAGCATTTTAGTACTCCTAAGAGATTCTTTTCCAACTAGTCAACTCTTCGCATGAGGTGGCCAAAGTATTGGAGTTTCAGCTTCAGCATCAGTCCTTCCAATGAACACCCAGGACTGCTCTCCTTTAGGATGGACTGGTTGGATCTCTTTGCAGTCCAAGGGACTCTCAAGAGTCTTCTCCAACACCACAGTTCAAAAGCATCAATTTTTTGGTGCTCAGCTTTCTTCACAGTCCAACTCTCACATCCATACATGACCACTGGAAAAACCATAGCCTTGACCAGACGGACCTTTGTTGGCCAAGTAATGTCTCTGTTTTTTAATATGCTGTCTAGGTTGGTCATAACTTTCTGGGCAGGAGGAGAAGGGGACGACAGAGGATGAGATGACTGGATGACATCACCGACTCGATGGGCATGAGTTTGAGTAAACTCTGGGAGTTTGTGATGGACAGGGAGGCCTGGCGTGCTGCGACTCATGGGGTCGCAAAGAGTCAGACACGACTGAGCGACTGAACTGAACTGAAGAGATTCTTTAGACAATAAACAAAGAGTAGAAGAATATTGTGTAGGGCAGGTCCTTGACGTTCACCACTGCATTTACCTGAAGAACATTGTGAAAATATTAAACATTCTATTACACAATGCCTTCTTTACAATTTGAGTGTATCGAGATTTGCTTCTCTGAAATAGAAAAATAAAAGAACATTTTGTTTTATTTGTTCTTATGGATCTGTGAATTTTATCATTGCTCTTTTTTTTTTCTTCTCTGTGTTAATTTCCAGGAAGCAGAAGTCAATTTCGCAACCCACATGCAGCAAGTTCAGGAAAAGCTTACAGAAAAAGGGAAGACGATTTATTGTTGACTGTATGAGTTTGGTCGACTGTAGTCTGAAGAGAACACACACCATACGGTCCACAGTGGAGGCGGCAAGCCACAGGCACTTGTCTTCCGAGAACAGTGGTCACACGGATCCAACACACTGTGGCACAGAATGCACTGTGTGATTCAGTCTGTCCCCATCTTAAGCATTTTCTCTGAGTTTTAGCCCTGCTCCTGTCCACCCTCTGGTGGAACTGGAACTTGGGTTTCCCAGCTTCCATCTGTAAGAGTGTGCAACATATGGTCTGTCTCACCTTGTAGCTTTTCCCATTCTCAGCTGACAGGCTGGCTCAGCCACACAGGAGGCGATCCTTGTGACTCTAAGATCACAAGAAATTCTTTATGCTTCTCAGGTTGTCCTGGTAAATTAAATCATGTCACATGATTAATGTTTTATTGGAGGCCAGTTTAATTTCTTAAATAGTGGTTTGACACAATCCATGATGTAGTTCAAAGAAAACATTTGTCCCTGGTTTTTGGAGCCAAACAATTTGGTCACAAAGACTCACTTGTCTACTAGGCATAGACTAGCTGTAAGTTATGCTATCTATGGGTCATCGCAAGATTCTCCCTGAGCCTGGAGCGTGTTTGCTGGAGGGAATGTGCCCTTTGAAGGAGAGACCTTCCAGGGAAATGAGATGCGATGTGACAACATCAATAAACTTCTATAGCTTCCTATTTGACCATCCATCACTAACACTTTTTCCCACATAACATCAGATAACGCAAAGTGATTTTCCATATGAGCTTTGTATATATTTATCCTTGACATTTCCTTAAGTTCTTTTACTGGAATATCCAGCTCAATGGCAGCACACTTTATCTATGCATTAAAGGTTAGTTAAAAGAAATGAATTTGAGTTCAATCACTTTGGATGCTTTGCTTGACCATCCCCAGTGTTCTGGAGGCAAGCAATTCTACCATCCATACTTGATACATAAAAACGATGAGAGAGACATACAGGGTTGAAAATGTGTAAAATGAAAATTTGTGATAAAATGGCCAATATCTTCATATGTATATTATTTTACAAGTAATTCAAAGACAAAAAGAGCCCTTGTGTGTGTGTGTGTGTGTGTGTGTGTGTGTGTGTGTGTGGACATGTGTGTCTGTGCCCGTGCTCAGCTGAGTCTGACGCCATGTACTATAGCCCACTAGACTCCTCTGCCCATGGAATTCTTCAGGCAAGAATACTGGAGTGGGTAGCCATGCCCTCCTCCAAAAGAATCTTGGATTTTGCCTAATCAAAACATTTTAGAGTTAAGGAAAAAGTAAGTGATATGCTAAGTCACACAACTAGTTGATGGCCAGAGTGGGGCTTCCAGCTCAGAAATCCTGCAAGTTAGTGACTCCTGCTACACAGAATGCTCCCCCAGAGATCAATTCAGAGGTTCTATGTGGAGTATCCTTCCCTTTCCCCAGATACGACGTTTGAGGTCAAGCTTAATCTTTAAGTACAGTGAGACATTTCCACAGTGAAGGGTGCACTTGCTTTTTAAACTACAGACTCACTGAGCTAGTGTCTTGCCTCTGGGCAGGTCACTGTACATGCGCTTCATGACTAATTCAGACAGTCAGCACCATTGGAAGGGGAAAATATGAGACATTTGAAACTGTGAGCACATGGCCTGGACTTAATAGCATCTCTTAAAGGGAAAGGACAATGTGCCTTTCTCCTGGGATGTAGACTGCCTTCCAAACATAACATATTCTCAAGGGCAATCACTAGGAGGACCTGATGGCTTCCCCTTCTGAGTGGCTGAACGGGAAGTCAGACAAGAAGAGTGTAAGTGGACCAGTAGATGTAGCATCTCATGGTTCATGATCTTCTTACGTGAATCATTTGCTCTAGCTGTGCTTTATTTCACTTATCTTTTCCATGAAACCTGTAAGTTTACATTTATTTTGTCTCATGACATTTGTTCTGCCACATTAAGCAATTGTATGCTATTTGAATATTTTCACTTTAAAATATGTCGATGGGGATAATAAAGCTGAGGAAGCACATTTATAAGTGAGACCAATCTAGCCTATGCTGATTCCTAGGGTTTGGAGCCATACAATTTGAGAGGAATTTCCTCACTGCGTCCATTTACACATCCCTTCCCCTAAGCCATTTCCTTAAATACAGAAGTGTTGATACTGTGCAACATTAATAAAATGAATTAATCAGAAAGTCTTAGTAATGGTAAAAATACATATATATAAGCCAGGACAGGTATAATGTAGACAAAAGTTATCTTCTGCATTTATTCTCTTGTATGTTACTTGATTGACAACATGGCCAATTCAAGGACATCGTTTTTTGGCTACGACTCCATCTTTCAATAAGTTACTTTGAAAATAATACATTAATTTCTGCTGTATGCACTCACAGAGCTATCAGAGGAAATAAAGCCTGTGAAAGTAATTTATAAACTCTGAAGAACTGTATACACAGCAAGTATTTTTAATACTAGCAATCAGTCATTAATTACTGAGTATCTGCAATGTAGAAGTTGACAGGCTAAATACCAAGATTCAAAAATCCTAGTCTCTGCTCTTAAGTAATGTGCAGACTACTTGGAGGAAACCAAGCAGAGAAATGATACACTATCAGCAAGGCGCAGAGTGTAGTGGGAAGCCAAGAAACCCTGCCAGGAGATTTCAGAGGATGGGAACATTCATTATGAACACTTTTTTCAAGGAAGTAGACTTAAAGCTCTCGGTCTTAAAGAAAATGGCATATAGAAAGTTTATTGGGGTTCTAGAGTATGGGTTTCCAGGGTCTTAGCCTTCTGGGATCTTTTCTTCCCTGTTTGACCTCCTATCCTTGAGGAGAGAGGGTCTCTGGTTATGGAGTCACATTACTCTTGTGATTAGGGTCTGTGGTAGGACAAAGGGGAAGGGGTTTTGCAAGTGTGATTAAAGTCCCAAATCAGGAGGGACCTTGAGCAAGTTTGAGATCATACTAGGTGGGCCTGGCTTGATCAGGTGGTGACCACTTTCTAAAGAGAGACCCTCCAGCGGGCCTTGCAGAGGCAACCGTGAGCCTCCAGGAAATGAATTCAGAGCAAGTTCACTAATGAGAAGGCAGCCTGGCCCACATTCTGGATACAGCCCTGGGAGACCTGGAGCAGAGGGCCCAGCTAAGCTCTCTCTGGATTGCTGATGCACAGAACCTGGGAGAAAAGGAATGCAGATTACAAAATCTGCAGTGGTTCGCAGGAAACAAGCGCAACCACCATCGCTCAGAGTTCACCATCTTGAAATTGCTCCAGAGCTACGGTGTCTGGCTTCACAAGTCAGCCTTCTCTGCAGAAGGCCTTCATCATCTGAGCTGCAAAGAGGCGGACAGAAAGCATTGCTGTCAGTCACATCCTGCCAGGAGCAAGCTTTCTCCCTTAGGAGAAAGCTGCAGGCCCGGAGGAGAGACTGGAACATCACACAGCGTGCAGCCAGTTTTGCCGCTGCACCTGAGAATCACAGACTCCATCTCTGGAAGGGACGCTCAAGTTTCCATTTCAGTCCTCTGCCTTTAGCCCTGAGGCTCAGAGTGGCTCCTGAAAGAGCTGCAGGTGGAACCCAAGTCTTCTGACACCCACATGAGCATCCTCAGCACTGTCTGAACATCTACTGAGTCAAGCAGGCACGATCTCACCCATGGACCACAATCATTTTAAGAGGATGAGATGGTTAGACAGCATCACCCACTCAAGGGACATGAATCTGAGCAAACTGCGGGAGACAATGGAGGACAGAGGAGACTGGCATGCTGCAGTCCGTGGGGTCGCGAAGCGTCGGACAGGACTTAGTGACTGAATAGCAACTTGGCATCTCGTTCAAGTCCAAAACAAGATGAGAAATTACCCAGTTTTCCTTGCTTATACCACACCAGCGGTTGCTTTTTCATGATAAATTAGTAATAACTCTCAGGCACATTTGGCAAGGCGAAGAAAAATGGATTTTTTTTTACAATGCATTGAATAAACATCTTCTGCTTGAATATCTCCTATACTTCATTGACTTCAATACAGCAGAAGTTTATTGACGTGTGTACTGCAAGCTACGTTTGAATGATTGCTTCATATATTATGCTATGCTACGTTAGTTTGTGTTCCTACTCTGGTACCATAGCCCAAAGACTTATTGAAATCAGTTGTTTCAGACTCATAAAATATACATGACTTAGAAAAAAAAAGATTATTGTACTAAGAATTCCACCAGTCTTTCGAAACTGCATCCTTGATTATTTGTTGAAAATTCATTTCATTTTTTTTTACCATCATCCCAGTGTATGTTAAGTTCTACCACAGAGTATAAACGTGCAATCTGCTCAGGGAGGCAGTTTGTAATAAGATAGCATGAAACAATGCTTTTGGTGTTATGGTTTGTTGACTTTTTTTTTTTTTTTAAGAAACTAGCGCTCATAAAGCAGAAAGTTTGTTTGAAAGTGCAATTCCAAAATGAGCCTTTTTCTGAAGCAATTCCATCTAAAATTTAATTAAACTGCCCTGTCTTTATCAATAAACCATCTACATTCCACGGAGTAGACATTTTTAACAGGAAGATTGATGAGTCTGTTGAAGCAGCAGGGTTGAGGAGAAAACGCAAAATTAAAAAAAAAAAAAAAGAAAAAAAAACGTGCAGGCTGGAATCAATGCCTGGGATGTCTTCCTTCAGCCTTTTCAAACCTGCCCCTCATTCTCTCCACTCTGCGCTATGCAGAGACTGATGCCTGTGAACTTGAGGCTGAGGCCCTCATCTTCTGCCTTCCACTGAGTTTGACAACTGGGAGGTGGGGGGGCGAGAGATGAGGATGGGGGGGGTGGATGGTGAGGTCGGGGGATTCCACCTCCCTTCCTGGCAGGCTTCTGCAGTGGGGTAACTCCTTCTACCAAGGCCCAGAGTTCTTCTCAAGAGGATCTTTCCACATGGCGCCTTCTCTAGGGTTTACTGTCTTCTCCAGGGTGGTACAGCTTCCCATCTCAGGACCTGTTTCCTCCTTATTTTCTCTAAACACTGCCCACATCATTGTAAAGCATCACCTTCTTAAACGCTCCTTGACATTCCATTGGAATGCACCAATTATCTTTTGTTTTGTTTTTGTTGTTGTTGTTGTTGTTGGCTGCATTGGAAGAACGGAGTCTTAACCACTGGACCACCAGGAGGGTCCCAGAATGCATCAATTATTTTTTTGCCAGGACCCAAGATGGCGCAGTTACGGTTCTTCTGTGTGTCATTTGCAACCTCTGTGTGTGTGTCCTCTTTTGACTGTTCTAAAAATAAAGGGGCAGTATTACTGCTCAAACTGCATAAGCCTTTAAGGAATATGAAACATGAAAATGTGTGGTTAAATGCTCTTCAAGGTTTAACATCGCCGTTGAATACATGTCTACAGAAGAGTTAGTTTGTGCTAGGAGGGTGGAGGTCACTATGTAAGACACAGAAATAGATCAGGCGTCATTTCTGTGAGCCAATAACTGTAATAGGAAGACTGTGGGGAAATTGATGCTGAGACTGACAAGAGGCCTTCCAAGTTCAGTGTACCTTAGATTCCAGCTGGGAGAAGTATGATGGATGCTTCCAGCAGAAAGTGCCATTCGAATTGGATATTAAAGGGTAGATGGGATTTGGATACAGGAAAGGATTTGCCATTCCAGGATGAGAGAGGATGGTGAGAAGGAGCAGGGAGCTTTGATAAGCAAGTTACCTAAGGAGAGTATTCAAGGCATTTCTGGGTCTGTCAGTTTCAAAACGGGAATCACTCTCATCACAGGCATTTTCTGTGTTCTGGCTCAGTGACTAGTTCTCATAGTGTGGTCCTGGGACCAGCAGGGCCAGCATCACCTGGAAATTTTTTAGACATGCAAATTCTCAGCCCCACCCAGACCTGCTCAATCAGAAACTCTGGGAGTAGAGCCCAGCAACCTTTGATCTAGTCCTCTAGGCGAAACCCAGACTTGTGGAAGTTTGAAAGTTACCTCTGCCTCTGTGTGGGGATGGCTGCAGGTGGGGAACAGTGTAGCCTGGGATGAGTGGAGGGGGCCCTTGAGGGGATGGGCCGGACCACAGAAGACACCAGTGTGGAAGCAGGAAATCACCCTGTGTCTGCCCCAGACTCCATCTGTGATGCAAGTCTCTTCTCCTCTGATCTCAGTTCTTTCATTTCCAGACAAAACATGAGACACTTAAATGATCTCTTCTTTTAAGATCTCTTCCAGTTTGGACACCTGTCACCCCAAGTCACTACTCTCAAACAAAATAGTGATGAGGTCGTCAAGACAGAGGTCAGGACTCACCAAAGACCAGGGTACGAGTCCAATTTGCTACTTCCTGGTTTGTGACCCTTATCCTCGGCTTCCTCCTCTAAATCAGTGATAACACCATTCACCTTCCAGGGTCACTGGGAGGATAAAATGGGACTTCCTGCTCCAAGTGTGAAAACAAAATGCTTCTGCACGAGTTACATCCTAGTCACTGCTGTGGTCTCAGGGCACACGGCATATTTCACTAACCTTCTCTCCAACTTCCTGCTCGGGTGAGATTTCTCTATTACACCTTGCTGTTATCTCACATGGCCGTCCTCCACAGGCAGGTGGCCGGTTCACCTAGATGGGGGATTCTTGGTTAACTTCTGTTTACCTATTCCACAGTAGGCCCTGTGATGCAGACACCATGGCATTTTTTAATCCACAGCCTTTGCGGTAACTGTAACATAGTTCTTGAAAACAATCACCAAGCTTTCGAAAGACACCAAAGGACTATAACGAAACTACCTCCAAGTCTGTACAAGCGAACCTTTCTGAGCACCTGGCATGATGGATGCTGTGTCCTAAATCACTTTCCTCGGGGAATTTTTCACCAATAAAGCATGTGCAGGGGAGAGCCTAGGTCTTAACATAGTGCTTCAGCCAGCCCAGTGCTCGGCCGTCATTTAATCATGTTGCCCTGTGTTTCATCTTTGTCTCTGCCTCCCTGCCATCTAAGGCACCTTGCCGAGCTCCGGCTTTAACTCTGGGATCACTGCACCTGTTCTGCCACCTGCCCCCATGGTAGCTTCGCTGTTTCTTATGGTCCTAAATCCTGAGGCTGCCTTGGTTTGGACCTTTTTGTTTTATGCTTGGCTACTATGGAACATTTGCATATTCTTTCTCTTCTTCTCTCTCTCTCTCATATTGATACAGGTATATACCAATACCTATATATATGCAATAAGAAAGTGAAGTGAAAGTGAAAGTCTCTCCATCGTGTCCAACTCTTTGAGATCCCAAGGACTATACAGTCCACGGAATTCTCCAGGCCAGAATACTAGAGTGGGTAGCTGTTCCCTTCTTCAGGGGATCTTCCCAACCCAGGGATCGAACCCTGGTCTCCGCATTGCAGGCAGATTCTTTACCAGCTGAGCCACCGGGGAAGCCCTATATGCAATATACATTTCTATATATTGATGTATTTTATTGATCAGTAAATATTATCTAGCTCCCTATCTATCTGTATCAATAAGAAATGGCCATGGCCATGTTTCGCTTTTTACTTCTACTTAGTAGAAAAGCCAGGACTTTCCCACTGCCACTGCACTTCTGTATGTTGGGAGCTTCTCATCACCAAACTACTTACCACATGTTAGCAATGATCAAAAGGCATGTGCATCATTCAGCTAAAGGACTTCAAAATGCCAGATATACTTCGACCTGCTTTCCCAGGGCTTGAGATATTGGGTGTGACATGGAGCTGCAAGGCTGACCATCCACATTGGTATCGTGTGCTCAGGACAGTCAGTACCTGGACAGTGCTCTGGTACCTCCTGGGGAAATACCAACCATGCAGAACTGCAGGGTCTTGGGGGTCTTACCCAGCATAGTGGTTCTTACCACGTGGCCCTAGACCAGCCACACCAACATCACCCAGAACCTGTCAGAAGTGCAGATTCAAGGGGAGCACAGGGAACTATATTCAGTATCTTGGCATAACCTATAATGGAAAAGAATATGAAAAATGATATATATGTGTATGTGTGTGTGTGTATGTATGCATGTGTGTGTGTATATAGCTAAATCATTTTGCTGAACACCAGAAACATTGTAAATCAACTATACTTTAATTTAAAAAATAAAAAAAAAGAGACACAGCCTCAGGGCCCTTCTCCAGACCTACCCAATCAGACACTGTAGGGCTGGGCCCAGCCCAGAACATTTGTCTCCAGAAAGGGCTGACCCGGGCTCAGGTGTGAGAGTGCCAGCCTAGTGGTGTTCGGTCCTGGAGAGCATCCCACTGGCCTTGCCTGTGACTTCAGATCCAGTTTCTGCACACCATCTAGCTAAGCAGTTATTCGAGGTGGAAGGGATATGCTGACACACACAAGCCTTTAGCAGATTGGCCCTGACCTCGGTGCCCCACTCCACCTCCCTCTCACTCCCAGTCCTACTTCTGCACAAAGCTTTCCAGGTCACCTCAGATTCAATCATTGCTGCACATGGAATTTTATATCCCCCCTCTTCCCCACCAAGTTCCTATGTTGAAGCCCAAGCCTCCATGGTGATGGATGTGGAGGTGGGAGCTTTGAGAGGTAGTTAGGATTAGAGATCATAAAGGTGGGGCCCCCTTGAAGGGATTAGTGTCCTGGCCAGTCAGAAGAAGACAGAGAAGGGAATGACAGAGGAGGAGGTGTTTGGATGGCATCACGGACTCCATGGACATGAGTTTGAGTAAACTCTGGGAGTTGGTCATGGAAAGGGAGACCTGGCATGCTGCAGTCCTTGGGGTCGCAAAGAGTTGGACACGACTGAGTGACTGAACTGAATTGAACTGAGAAAGCATGCTCCTATAAACACTTTATATGTTGCCCAGGCTGGAGTGCAGTGGCTATTCCCAGGCACGATCCCACTACTGATCAGCACGGGAGTTTTGGCCTGCTCAGTTTCCAATGTGGGCAGCTTCACCCTTCCTTAGGCAACCTGGTGGCCCCCAGTGCCCAGCAGGTCACCACACTGATGCTGAAACTAGTGCAGACACCCGATTGGCATAGCACACTCTATAGAGCTCAGGACTCCTGGGCTCAAGCGATCCTCCAGCCTCAGCCCGCCAAGTAGCTGGGACTACTTTCAGACTTCTGGCCTCCAGGACTGTGAGAGATTGAGTCTCTGATGTTTGAAGCCACTCAGCCTGAGGTTTTCTGTTAAGGCATCCATAGCAAATTTGTCTTATGCAAGTACTATGAATATAAAATATCCTTTATATAAACAACTACAAAATGTCTATCCTTTGATAAAATTGTATTACTCATCCAACTAATATTTATTCCACATATATTCCTCCAGGATTGTTCTATCTTTGAACAAATAATTATTTTCTTATCAGGTGCCAGACATTAAGGACATACAACAGTAAGTCAAGTATCTATATTCATTCTCAAGAATAATAGGCTGTCAATGGAGTTAGGGCCTCTGTATAAACCAATCTGGGCTTCCCTGGTGGCTCAGATGGTAAAGAATCTGCCTGTAATGTGGAAGACCCATTTTCAGTCCCTGGGTTGGGAAGATCCCCTGGAGGAGGGCATAGCAACCCACTCCAATATTCTTACCTGGAGAATCCCATGGACAGAGAAGCCTGTGGGCTACAGTCCATAGGGTTGCAAAGAGTCGGACACATCTCTTTGTGTTGCAAGAGTGACTAAGACATACATAAATGAATCCACATGGGACATCGTATTAAGTAGTCAGATCAAGTGTGACAAGAGTGCCTCCTGGGAAAACCGTGGGACCTCAGGGAGGAGGTGACACTGGAGATGCCAGCAGTGGCAGCTGGTTATGCAGAGGTTGAGGAGAATAGGTTGAGAATATCCGGGTAGGGACAGGGGTCCAAGGCTACCTAGAGGAATGAAGAATGTCTTGCAAGTAAGAGATGCTTAAGCCAGCACTTTAGAAGATGTGAGAAGTGAGAGAAAGTGGTCGTATTGCTTGTCGCCATTTCATTTCAGATAAAATGAAAAAAGAAAAAAAAGAGGGAAAAAGTTACATGCAGAAGCAAAGAGGTGAGAAAGCATGCAGCCCTAAAAAAGAGTGAGCAGGTGGTCCAGTGGTTAAGAATTCACCTGCCAGCGCAGGGAACATGAATCTGATCCCTGATCCTGGAAGATTCCATATGCCGGGGGCGGGTAACTAAACCTGCGGGCCACAACTCCTGAGCCTGTGCCCTAGAGTCTGTGAACCACAAGAGAAACCACCACCATGAGAAGCCCATGCATCACATAAAGAGGAGGCCCTGCTCTATGCAACTAGAGAAAGTCCATGTGGGTAGCATTGAAGGCCCAGCACAGCCAAAAACAAGCACATAAATAAATAAAGAAGAGTAAGCAGAGGCCAGTTCATGGACATCTTCGGGGGCAACATCAATTTTCTGAATCTTTGTGGTGCTGATGCTGAGACTTTCCAAGCACAGTAGAAGCTTTCACGACAGTTGTTCGGTTCCCATGTTCTTCCGAGTTGCATAATGTCCTGACTTCCTTTCTAGACTTAAAACATTTCTACATCCATTTTTCTTTTTCTTTACTAAATATCTCAGACAGGTAAATAGTCACATTTTGTGCCTACTGCATCAGTACCTGACCTCTGGGATGTAGCGGTTGCTTCTTCATCTAGTCTATTGGATTTATCCTACTACTGGTGTAGGTGCTGGCCTAAAAATGATTATTCTTGACTGGGGTGGGATGAGCCTTAAAACATACTTGAGTCATACTTCCAACTCATCAAGACCACCCCCTCGAGCTCCCCATCCTAGGCCTCTCCCACAGGCCCACTCCCCATGCCCTTCCACATTCTTGGTAGCTGGTCAACCAGATCCTGTGATTCTGTGATAAAGCCATCACCACTTGAAGTGATTCATCTCATTGTTGGTTTTCTAAATTGAGAGAACAGGCAGGGAAAACCAGAGCCTTCTGAGTCTTCCTCCAAGTGGCCCAGCAACGTCACTCAAAGGTGATTTCAGTAAAAGTGGCAAGCAGATCATCCTTCTGGAGGGAGTGTGGAGGGACCCTGGGTGGACGTCACAGGAGGACAGTGGACAGCAAGCCAGTCTCCCCCGTTCCTTTCCTTTCTCCTCTGTAACCATGGCAGTTGCCATGGAAATCACACCCTGGGATAGTTTCTTTTGACTCACAGCTGTTGAAATCACTAACATAGCACGGGAGAGTGGATTTTTTTAAAGTGTATGTTTAAAAAAAAAAAATGCTCTCTCCTGTTGGAACCATCCTGCTGGAGGCAGGAGCAGCTGCTAGATCGAGAAGAGGTGTCTGCCTACTCAGCAGCCCCTTCTTGTCAGGGAGGAGTAAGGTGGGGAGAGAGAGAAAGAAACGGGAGGGAAAGGTTGTTTATTTAGCCACCTGTTTGGTGCCAGGGACTATGGTAGGTGCTTAAAAATCAGCTTCTAAGCGAATCCCACAATTTGATATAGAAACATTTTCTCCGGTTTGTAGATGAGAAACTGAGGTTCAGAGAAATGAAGTGGCCGGTCTAGAATTTTCAGTTGGCAATGGGCTAACCTCCACCTCAAATCTTGGTCTGTCTGGTACTGAATATATGATTATTTCCACCACCTTGTATTCTTCAGCCTATGTCAAATTTTCCCTGGACACTATAACTATGGGCTTTTACGATGTTCTCTTGGAGTGAAGAATTTGGTCTTGCCCAAAGATAGGTGCAGGAGACCCGAGTCCGATCCCTGGGTCGGGAAGATCACCTGGAGAAGGAAACACCAACCCACTCCATTATTCTTGCCTGGAGAACATGGAAAGAGGAGCCTGGTGGGCTACAGTCCATTGGGTTGCAAAGAGTCAGACACAACTGAAGGGCTAATACACACACAAAGATAGGTGTAGCCTTTGCCTTTGGCTTCTAGAAGGTAATCTGTCATGTTTAACAAGACCATCATTGATTAGGGAAGAGTCTGGCCTGAGGGTAGTCCAGCTACACCTTAGGATGGAAACTAGCCACACATGAAGATGACCATGAGATGTAGGTGGAGTTTTGGACCACAGAGTAACTCTGGATCTGGAAGCTGAGATTAAATATATGAGTGATCAATCAGTTATGGTTACTTAAGCGCCAGTGACAGTTCTGAACGTGGGGCTTAGGTAGCTTACCTTGTTGACAGTATTCCCTGTGTCTTGTCATGCATCCGTATCAGGGCGTAACACATTCTGCGTCCATGGGGAGAGGGGAATGGAAGCTTTACCTTGAAACCCTCTCAGACTCTGCCCTGTGCATCTTTTCCCTTCACTGATTATACGCTGCATCCCTTCCCTTCCATAAACTATATGAGGATAACATCTATTAGTGAGTTCTGATTCCTTCTAGGGAATCATTGAAACTGAAGGTAGTTTTGGGTATTCCCCCCAACCTTGGAGTTGGTGTCAGAATTAAGGGTGATCTTAGAGACTCTGTTCTTGAACTTTCTGTTGGTTGAAACTCTCGTATACCCCTAAACCATTTTTAAAAGACTGGGTATTCTCGATTATTTCTCCATCAATAAAGCAGACTGAGTAAGGAGCTCCTGTGCTCTGGGCCTTTCCCAGCACACATGGTGGACGACACCTGGCATTCAGTATAGATCATTGTCTAGCTCTTAGTATGAGGCAGGGACTCTGGTTTGTGGGCTCATCTCAGGGTCCCTGGCACCTAACCCAGTGGCTGGCAGAGAGCAGGTACTCGGGGGCTTCTGTGAACATGACCCCTGATCAAGCTTCTGTTCTGTTCAGAGCGAGTGCTGCAGGGGCTCTCAGGAGCAAGGTGCAGACGTGCACAGGGTGACATCTGGTTTCAAGAGAACGACGACTGTCTTAGTCAGCTCTGCCTGGCATAACAAAATGACATAGCTTGGGTGGCCCAAACAACAGAAATGTATTTCTTGCAGTTCCGGAGGCTGAAAGTCCAAGCTCAGGGGGCCAACCTGGCTGGGTTCAGATGAGAAGATCTCTTCTGAGTGAGTAGATGCTGTCATTTCACTCTGCTCACAGGGTCTTTCTTTGGTGTGTGTGCACATAGAGAACAAGCTCGCTGGTATCTCTGCCTGTTGCTGTTGTTCAGTCACTGAGTCATGTCTGACTCTTTGCGACCCTATGGACGGCTGCATGCCGGGCTTCCCTGTTTTTCACTGTCTCCAGGAGGTTGTGCAAACTCATGTCTGTTGAGTGGGTGATGCCATCCAACCATCTCATCCTCTATCGCCCCCTTCTCTTCCTGCCCACAATCTTTCCCAGCATCAGGGTCTTTTCCAATGAGTCAGCTCTTTACATCAGGTGGCCAAAATATTGGAGCTTCAGTTTCAGCATCAGTCCTTCCAATGAATATTCAGGGTTGATTTTCTTTAGGATGGACTGGTTGGATCTCCTTGCAGTTCAAGGGACTTTCAAGAGTCTTCTCCACCACAGTTTGAAAGCATCAATTCTTTGGTGCTCAGCTTTCTTTACAGTCCAATTCTCACATCCATACACGACCACTGGAAAAACCATAGCCTTGACTAGAGAGACCTTTGTTGGCAAAGTAATGTCTCTGCTTTTTAATATGCTGTCTAGGTTGGTCATAACTTTTCTTCCAAGGAGTAAGTGTCTTTTAATTTTATGGCTGCCATCACCATCTGCAGTGATTTTGGAGCCCCCAAAAATAAAGTCTGCCACTGTTTCCATTGTTTCTCCATCTATTTGCCATGAAGTGATCCAGATGCCATGATCTTTGTTTCCTAAATGTTGAGCTTTAAGCCAACTTTTTCACTCTCCTCTTTCACTTTCATCAAGAGGCTCTTTATTTCTTCTTCACTTTCTGCCATAAGGGTGGTGTCATCTGCATATCTGAGGTCTCTCACAGAGGCCTGCAAAGGACTCCCCTTGTCTCTACCAGCTCTGGCAACTCTAGGCTTCCCTGAGCTGTGATGCATCATGTGCATCTCAGTCTCTATCAGTACAAATCCACCTTCTGCCTGTGTCCTTTCTTTTTTCTTGTTTTTAATTTTTATTAGGGAATAGGTGGTTGACAATGTTGCATTAGTTTCTGCAATAGAGCAAAGTGAATCAGTTACACATATACATAGGTCCACTCTCTTAAATTCTTTTCCCAGATAGGCCATTACAGAGTATTGAGTAGAGTTCCCTCTGTTATACAGTAGGTCCTTGTTGGTTATCCATTTTACATATATAAGTGTGTACATGTCCATCTCAACTTTCCAGTTTGTTCCCCATGTCTTCACATGGTCTCCTCTCTGTGCCTGAGTCCAAACCTCCCCCCCTCTTATAAGGACACATCATATTGGATTAAGGGCCCACCTAATTGATGGCCTCATTTTAACTCAACCAATTAAATCTATGTCAACGACCCTGTTTCCAAGATCTCATTTTGAGGTCTTGGTGGTTAGGACTTCAGTGACTCTTTCTGGGGGACACGATTTGACCCATACACTTGTCTCTCTCTGCACAAGGACACAATGATTTGTGTACCCTGCCAACATGTCTGTAGCTCAAAACCTTAACCCTTTAGCATTTTACTGTGTGTTTTTTACCTTTGTCCACTTGTTTTCCTTTTGCTATTTTAAAGACATGTGTTAAGGTTGGATCCTAATCTATTTTCAGTTGTTCCTCCAGAAACATAGTTTAAATGTAGGAAAGCCCCAGTTCGAATGGCTCCCTGGCCCCTGGGATGGGCAGGGTGTCAGCGGTGATGCCCAGAGAAGGCAGCTGCTGGCACCCACGGGCCCCGCCTGGCCCTGCCTCGGCGCAGAGAGGCAGGAATATCCTCCGAGCAGATGGAGAAGTGGGGAGGTGCAGAGGTGCCCGGGAAGCCAGGCTGCAGCGAGGAGCTTCTCAGGGCGCCGGCGTGCAGGGGAGGGGACTGAAATAGCCAGCAAATCCCTTCTCGGGGGAGAACCACCCATGAGAAGGCTCAGCAGACGAGTGACAGGAGCCGACAGGACGCAGATCTGGGCTCGCAAGCCGGACAGGTTGAGGCTCCAGATGGCAGAGAAAGAAGAGAGGGAACCGTGAACGACGACAGTTTTATTCAGCTTGAGCGTTTTCAGAGTTTGCCCGAAAGATGATGCCCTGCTGGGGCCCAGCTGCAGGGACTCGAGGGGCAGACTCCGGAGGGTGGGCGCCAGGCTGACCGTGGGTCTGGCTGGCTCGGGCTCCAGGCGGGAAGGGTGGTCCCAGCTGTGTCTTCTGAGGGGCTCGGGGGACAGGCCCTGAGGCCTGTGGCCTGGGTCTCTCCCTCCAGGTACGAGCGACCAGACGGCTGGGCTGGGAGACGGTGTCTGGTTCCTCAGCCAGGTCCAACCCTGGGAGCAGCTGGGGACACAGCCTGGTAGGACGGTTCACGGCAGTGGCCACCAGCCAGAACCTGAGCCTGTTGGGAAGGAGTGTGGACAGAACAAGGGTGCGTGTTTTCAAAATATCCTTCTGCAGAGACAGAGCGGCCCGGGGTAGTGTGAACCCCCTCACCTGGAGTGGTGTGTGATGACATGTGAGAAGTGCCCCTTGAAGGAAACAATCCAGGGAAGCCAGCCACGGCCCGGCCTATCCCGGTTGTGGACCCGGGAAGGTGCTGGGCCGCTCCGAGCCTCGGTTTCCCTCGTACCTGGCGAGTCCTTCTTCTCTGGAGGGAGAAGCCCAAGGTGCACACACACACACATGAAGGACACGGCTGTGACAGGCACACGCAGACAGCACACGCCTTGCCTGCACGTGGTGGGTCTCCTGACGGGCCTGGGCCTTTCCCTCAAGGAGAGAACTGCAAGTCACACTCACAGGGCTGGATGTCAGCTCACTGGAAACCAACGAGACAGCCCTCCCTTCCCTGTCAGCGCTACAAGGAAACATGCCCACCTATCCCGCCCCTGGGGTATCTCTGAGGTGGCCGCCAGACCATCATCTGGATGCTACACCACGCTGTCCTTGAGAAAGATTTCGCAGACACAGTGTCTTCCTGTGTGTTTTTTTGTTACAACTTTATATAATCAGTTTGAGCAATCCAGTAAATATGACAACAAATTTTCTAAATCCACTTTGTTTTAAATACAAAAAATATATATATCATAACATTATACCTTCTGGGAGCTTTAGTATTTTGGCCACTTGATGTGAAAAGCTAACTCATGGGGAAAGACCCTGATGCTGAGAAAGACTGAGGGCAGAAGGAGAAGGGGGAGGCAGAGGATGAGATGGTTGGATCTCGAGTCAGAATCACCAACTCAATGGACATGAGTTTGAGCAAGCTCCAGGAGATGGTGAAGGCCAGGGAAGCCTGGTGTGCCTCAGTCCATAGGGTAAGGTGCTGGGCCCTGGGAGATGCTGGCTCAATGCAGAGAGGGAGCATGGGGGGTCCCACTGGCAAATTTGGACTGGCTGCCATGCCTGTCTCCACTTACAGTAAATCTGGAGTAAATCTCCTGGTCCATCAGGAAAGATGTCACAGGTAGAGAGACTACCTGGAGAAAATTCTATAAGTATCATTTCTGGGCCAATAAGGAGAACAATTTGTAAAAGTTAAAGGAGTGTGTCAGCTCCCAGCAGAACCTTCTCCATTGACCAGGGCAGACTTCCCATGCCTCCGAGTGGAACCAGCAGAGCCTGTTGCACCACCCTGATGAGAATGAACAAAATCACCACCTCAGCGATGTTCATTCTCTTTCAGCTGAAAATTTAAAGTGAAAAAGATAATGGTATGATTTCAAGGAAGCCGTTGTGAATGGCAAGTCATTCTGGCTATCATCACAGAAGGTTCCAAGGACCTCTGGGAGTGACGGATGGTCTTAGGAACCCTCCACCCTGGTTCTTTACAGAAAAGAGAGAAAGGCCATCCCAGGACACCTGATGGACCTGTCATGGAGCAGAGTTCACAGGGGGCAGGGCAACTCCAGTGTGGACTTGAGTCCTGGTGTCCCGTCCCTCAAAGGCTCTGAAACCCAAGCCCTGTGACCTCCTCTTGGCCTTCCCTGCAGGTCAGTGAGGGTGCCAGCTCAGAGCTCTTCTCTCCCACCATTATGTCAGACCAACTGGAGTCCTGTCAGCTTAAATTCCCCAGAAATGATGGATGCGTTCTCCAGGCCAACCCATTGGCTTCTCTATCAGCAAACAGCTGATGAAAGTTAGAAGTTGCGTCTTCACAAAGGAAACAGAGGTCACGGAGGCGCAGATGCCCCAGGATCACGCTGAATGGAAGGCAGGTGGCATCTGGATCCTGCTCGCTGGGTACCAGTGCAGCAGCTTCCACTCCAGATCATCCCAAACATGTGCTCATGGGAAGCGCACCGCTTCCAGAAAGGGCTCCCGGCATTACAACTAACCAACTAATGGAAGGGCCAGGAGGTGGGGGGTTGGCACCGAGCCTCTAATGCTTCTTACATTTGTCCAGATGCAACATAGTCCGCCCGTCGCTGTATTAGAGATAGTCCTGGCACTCTCTGTTCCCACAGTGATCCCAGTTTTGATTGCACTTTTGCTGGACTAGCAGCGTTTTGGCCCCACAGTGAAACCCGGCAAACAATGCAACTGGGGTAGATTAGAATATGCCTGAAATTATTCCATCCAATTCCAGGCTCCATGTGACTTCCCAAAATGGGAAATGGTTTGCCCTAGCTGATCACACTGGTCAGTGGCACAGCTGAGACACAGTCTGTCTTCCTGCCCAAGGCTTCTTCCTTTAGGACTGTGTTCACTGGACTGGCCCTGGTGCTGTGAGGTCAGTCTGGTAGCACATCACACCATGTGAGCATGTGAATAGCAGGACAGTCAAAGGCAGGGTTGTGTGACTACAAGAAGCCTCCTCTTGAGCTTCCCTTTAAGGCCTTTATAACTTTCAGATTCACCTTTGAGGGTCACTAGCCTATAAGAATTTCTGAAATCTTTGCTATGAACCTAATAGCTAAACCAAGCTACCACAGGGACCATTTATCATGGCAGAGTAAACAGACCAGATGATGAATGAAATAGTAAATGAATAAGTGTAAGTGAAGCAGAGCAGCCAATTACAGGTGAAAACAATGGGTGTCTTTGGGGTTCCAAGGAGGCATATTCAACAGATCAGTATGGTTTCATATAGGTAGGGATTCACGCTAAGCTATACCCTCATGGCCAGACTCAGAGAGAAGTTAGTTAAGGGAAGTCAGAGGAAGCAAAAGACATAGTACACAAACTGTAAGGAGATAAACACAGACCAGGAGTCTCTGAAAATCAGAGTGGAGGTCACAAACATAGCAGTGACAATCACAAAGCCTGTTGGCACCGTGGGAATGCTTTCTACTTGAAATAATCCAAGTTACAAGATTTTCATCTTCCAGACAGTTCCTAAGATCAATCTACCATGTTCTCAGTTTTGCAAAAGCACACTTCAGTGCTTCATTCACTCATTCCACATCTTCAGATACCTCTTTTAATCTGGATGCAGCATGGAGTACTGAGTATATGCAGAGAAGTTAACTGTTATCTTTGCCTCAACAAGGTAACAGTGCACTGCAGAACCCAGGAGTGAGCGGTCAGCATTCAATTCTCATTCTCTTTAAACGCTTCTTTTCTTCTCTCTCCATACAACTGACCACATTCTGATGGGAACCAACAATGATATTGTTCTGGTATTTCAAATAGCTGGTTATCTTTCCTTAGAGGAGAGTTCAAGATGGAGATACTTATATTATTACATTATGTACAATAAGTGATACTTTGGTTTAACTTTACAATAATATCTTGCCACATGTAAACAATACTTTATAAATTGCCTTTCACCTCACTATCCAGAATGCTAAGTCCCGTGTCATACACTTCTATCTCCATAGCGTTTCTCATGCTGCAGCATATTGGCCATAAGATTATGACAATCTCTTCCTTTGAAATGACATTTTTCACCTCCGTTTTTATATCACATTATCAATTTGATTATCTCTTTCAACATTTCCACTCAATGTTATTGTTCAATTTCACCAACTGTATTAGAATGGCAAGCTAAAATGTGTTGCTAGAATCAGGGAAGTATATAAAATCTGTAAAAAAAAAAAGAAAAAAAAAACTCAGAAATATTGACAGAATGGGGTTTCGTACTTTCTATCACTCTTCTCCACATAATCGATTCCGAGTTGATGTCACGTTGCCACATATTCCAGGAACGTGCCAATATTTTCCTTCATGTCTTTTCTTATGGTTTAGGTTTGATATAGACATAAATCTCATATTCTTAGGTATTTTTAGAAAACTGTATTTAAAAGCTTTCTGTTTTCATTTTTCTCATCTTAGATGTCATGAGTGCAAAATTGGATAAACTTTTGTTGGCATTGCACTTGAGGTTTTTTTTTTTTTCCTTCTTTATTTCCATTTTGGGATCTGCACATACACATTTGATAAGAATCTGTGTAAAATTCTCATCACCCATTGTCCAAATGATAGTTGAGTATAGCTTTCCTATAAAAACATTCGGAGGTATTTTATTGTGTTTTCATTTATTCTCACCAGAAGCAAACACTATACATTACAAAGGCTTCAACGCTTGCATTGAACAAAACACAAATAAAAGGACAATTAGTGTTTAAGATATCCTTTTGCGACTGAATTCGCAAAAACTCAGAGGTTATGCTTACCAAAACTCAGTTTTAAGCTACTAGTAATGTATATAACAGAACTTAGTAAAGTTTGCCTATGTGCATGCACAGGCAGTCTGGTCATGTCTGACTCTTTGCTACTCTTTGGACTGTAGCCCATCAGGCTCCTCTGTCCATGGGACTCTCCAGACAAGAATACTGGAGTGGGTTCTGCATCTTCTGCATTGCAGGGAGATTCTTGACCACTGAGCCACCACGGAAGAACCCTAATAAAGTTTAGGAGGAGATAAATGCATAATAGACCAGAAAGGAAAGTCTTAGGTTCTACCTTTAAAACCTCTTGTTGTTAAAAATTTACCCTATCTATAATTTAAGCTTTCTAAAATCTTTATCTAGTACCTTGATGAAAATAATTCCATATCTCCACTTTATCTTAATTTTCTTAATCATAGCATTCAAGTTTACCAGCAGTCATTTATTCTTTCAAAATTTAAGAAGAAGTATGTTGTTATTTAGTCACTAAGTCATGTCTGACTCTTTGTGACTCCATGGACTGTAGCCCACCAAGTTTCTCTGTCTATGGGATTTCCCAGGCATTAATACTGGAATGGGTTGCCATTTCCTTCTCCAAGAAAGTCTCCTGACCCAGGGATAAAACCTGTGTCTTCTGCTTTGGCAGGTGAGTTCTTTACCACTGAGCCGCCAGAGACGCTCCAAAACCAAGCATGCATGCTTTCATGCTAAGCCGCTTCAGTCGTGTCGGACTCTTTGTGACCCAATGGACTCTAGCCCACCAGGCTCCTCTGTCCATGTGAGTTACCAGGTTAAGAATATGGGAGTGGGTTGCCATGTCCTCCTCCAGGGGATCTTCCCCACCCAGGGGTTGAACCCAGGTTTCCTACATTGCAGGCAGATTCTTTACCATCTGAGCCAGCATGGAAGCCCCACAAATAAACAAACATAAACTCATCCAAAACATTAAAGTCAAATCTTTAAAGTTGGTTTCTTTTCTGGGGGTGACTAGAATCTTTGGTGGCAGAATTTTCTGTTTCAAAGTGCCTACAAGAAGCTTTGTTCATAGAAGATAATCTCAGGTTTACTGTTTCCAAGCTATATGACTTTAACCAAGGTTCTCAAATTATGTAAGTCAATTTCCTCCAACCTGAAACACTCGTATTTCTCCCCACAGAGTTGTCTTGAGGAATAAATACATCATTGAAAATGTCACAGAGTGCATGTAGCTAATGGTCAACAAATGTGTCCTGAATAAAGACATAAGGGATGAATAAATGCATGCTTGTATATATGATCTTTTCTTCTTGTGACAAGGTTGTGACTTTCCTCGGAGCCCCTAGAGGCCTGTGAAGCTACTGTTGAACAAAGCACCAGTAACAAGAATTTATAGACTGCCTCGTTGGTTGAAAATTCTGGTCTGATCCTCACTCTTCACCAACAGATAGAGGTTAAGACAGATTTCATTTCATGCCTTACAAACTTGTTGCAATAACTTTATTGAGAAGTCTGGGGGTGGAAAATGGAAACTTTGAATGTTCCCGATATATATGTGCATGTATTTTTAAATTGTATGTAAGGCCGACAGAGCGTTTCCTTATAATTATTTTCATAACTAAACTTCTTGCACTATAGATTCTGTTCTTTATAGATGGGTAATTTAAAATCCAATTATCGCTCATATACATCAAAATAACACATTTGATATTTATATTTATCACAGATCTGCCATTTAACACCTCCATATTATGCTCTGCTTCCCTCCCATGATCACATTCCAAAATACGCTCGACAGTCCAATTTTTTTCTTTCTTATCATGGATATGACATTCATATTGGAAAATAAGTGTGTTCTATAGAACACCAGCTATATGTACCTTCTAACATAAACTACACAGCCTAGGATAGAGAAGGGGCTTAACATATACCCTCACTGCAGTTAATATTATTCTCATATCAGTATCGGCAATAGTCACCCCCAAGTAATTGAGGAGTTGGTCCTGATTAATTGACCAATGTTGCTTAACTATTGTTTGTTCATTGGCACCAAAGAAAGCTTAAACAGAATAAGATTAAAAAAAAAAAAAAGAGGAGGGGATCCTTCTTGAGAGCTAACTCCAGTAGCTAATTAAGTACTTATTCAAAAGACTTCATGTAATTAGATGTTCCAGAGTAAAGCCCAAGGTACTGGATAAGAGGTATACACAATCTGTGCCTTCTAAGAGCTTTGCTGTTCTTTAGTCACTAAAGCACGCACGTCTGACTCTTTGTGACCCCATGGACTGCAGCACTCCAGGCTCCTCTGCCCCCCACTGTCTCCCAGAGTTTGCTCAGATTCATGTCCATTAAGTCAGTGATGCCATCCAACCATCTCATCCTCTGTTGTCCCCTTCTCTTCCTGCCTTCAATCTTTCCCAGCATCAGGGTCTTTTCCAATAAGTCAACTCTTCGCATCAGTTGGCCAAAATATCGGAGCTTCAGCTTACAATTCTGTTTATTCATGTTTGTCTTATACTGTGTTTCTTTGGTTTTATAACACCAATCCCTACCAGAAGTGCTCTACATTCTTATAAACAATGGTAGAATTATGAGAACTATTTTTTTTTCCATGATGGTTTGGAGACTGTCACAGCACCACTTGAGATAATTGAACTAAACTTCTTGCACTATAGATTCTGTTTTTTATAGACGGGTGATTTAAAATCTAATTATCACTCATATAAATCAAAATGATATATTTGATATTTATATTTATCACAGATTTGCCATTTAACACCATTTCAGACCAAATCTGCATCCTTAGGTAACCAGGGACTTAGTGTTCAAGCTCACAAATGTCTTTATGTCATTTAGGGATTCAGAAGCTGTGAGCTGCAACCAGAGGGAAGGTTGGGTTTCAATTTGTTTCCTGCACTCCTTTTCAAAGATGAGTACTTTACATCATCTCCTCACGCGTAGCTCTTACTGTCACAACTACTCTCCTCTGTTTGCTAAAGTTTAAGACTTGTCCTGTGATCAGTTTCCAGACAAGATCTGTGACTGTGAGAATTCAGGGATGTCCACCTTTAAAATGTAACTTAATTAGTCACCGAAAGATCAGGATGATGGCAAAGATAAGACTTACAAAAAGACTTGAACCAAAATGACTGCAAATGTACATGACTCACACCCTTAAAGAGCTGTCACGTATAATCATGTCCAAAAGGAAAAATATGTAGCAAACTGACAGTAAGTTTATTTTAAAAATATGAACTGAAGCTAAGATAAATTGTTAATTTTCTTTCTAAATGACACGTTGACGCCACAATCATCCTTAAAGAATCAGTGCAGATGAACTTATTTGAAGGGAAGGAATGGAGACGCAGATGTAGACAACAGACATGTGGACACAGAAGGGGAAGGAGAGGGGAGGACAAATTGAAAAAGTAGCATTGACATATAGATACTACCCTGTGTAAAACAGGTAGCAGCGGTGAGAAGCTGCTATATAGCACAGGGAGCCCAGCCTGATGCTCTGTGACGGCCTAGAGGGGTGGGATGTGAGGGGGATCAAGAGGGAGGGTATATATGCATACATGTATGTGGGGTTTTGCTGGTAGCTCAGCTAGTAAAGAAATTTCCTGCAATGCAGGAGACCCCAGTTCAATTACTGGGTCGGGAAGATCTTCTGGAGAAGGGCATGGCAACCCACTCTAGTATCCTTGCCTAGAGAATCCCCATGGACAGAGGAGCCTGGAAAGCTATGGTTCCTAGGGTCACAAAGAGTCAGACATGTCAGAGCAACTAAGAACAGTATACAAACATACATATATATATATATATATATATATATATATATGTATGTATATAAAATTATGACTGATTCACTTTTTTGTGTGGCAGAAATCAACACAACATTGTAAAGCAATTATCCTCCCGTTGAAAAAGTTAAAAAAAAAAAAAAAACTGTCTGTGTCCAGATACAAGATGCTCTTCTTAATAACCTTCCTTTCAGAAGGCTCAGTTGCTGATACCCAGAGATAAAAGTGTGTGTCTGCACCTGCGTCTGATGAGTTTTCAGAGATTCTGCATGTCTCAGGACCACTCTCAGGACAGGGCTTCTAGATTCACCCAGGCTCTGGACACAGACTAGAATTTCCTCTGGGTTCTGTCTTGTCACATATCTCTCACTTGAAGTAAGTCATGGACTCTCTGTTTCTCATATTCATAAAAACGAGATCTTGGTGTCCTCCATGTGTCTTTTTTTATTGGGATCTACTTGCTTTATGATGTTGTGTTAGTTTGTGCTATAAAGTGAATCAGTTATAGGTATGCATGTATCATCTCTTTGTCACCACAGAGCATTGAATAGAGTTCCCTGTGCTATACAGTAGGTTCTTATTAGTTACCTGTTTCATGAATAAAACTGCATAATACGCTTAGTCGCTCAATCATGCCTGACTCTGCATCCCTTTGGACTATAATCTGCCAGGCTCCTTTGTCTGTGGGATTTTTCAGGCAAGAATCCTGGAGTAGGTTGCCATTTTCCTCCTCCAGGGGATCTTCCCAACCCAGGGATAGAACTCATGCCTCCTGCATTGGCAGGCTGATTCTTTACCCGCTGAGCCATCCGAGCCTGTATATGTCAGTCCCAATCTCCCAATTCATCCCACCCTCTTTTCCACCACTAGTGTCCATGTCTATTTCACAACTTTGAGGTAGCTGATTGCTACACTCAGAGACCCTCTTGTCTTTAATTCTGTGGATTCCAGAAGGATCAGATTGCCAGAAACCTGACATCTATGAGCAGGAGGTAGGTATACATGTGAGATGCAATGAGTATTTATGCATTCTATATGCATATGTATATTCAGGCATACATATATTCTTCAAAGTTGATTTTTCAAAACGTTCCCTAAAATTCTGTTCTCTCATCTTTTAATTCTGTCAAGAGCTCGGTCCCTTCACAATTGATAGATCACCCACATTAATCTGTCTTCCGCCTCCTCCCTTCACATCGTTCTCTCAGCCACAATAAGATTTGAGTGTGTGCCTCTACACATGGCGTCCCAAATTATAACCTCCCCAGTCTCAGGATTGTTTTCAAAGGGCTAAAAATTGCCACGCTCGTAAAAACAAAACAAAACAAAAATGGCAACCTTGTTTGCCTTGCCAGTCTGTCAGAGCTTGAAAAACAAACTTCATCCCAGAAAGACAAACACACACACAGCAAACATGGAGAAGGCGCTGCTGGGAGCCGAGAGCATCTCGGGACCGGGGAACAATGGGGGAGAACACAGCCTGGCAGGGCGGAGAGAGAGGCGCGTCCTGCCCGCAAGGGGAGAAGAAGGAGAGAATGCAGCCCTCGATGCAGACCTTAACGGGGTTGGAGGGAGGACCTCTTTGCACACACCCTCCTCCAAACCCCAGAACATCCCCACCGTCAAAGCTCATACACGTGAAGCTCCGTCCACATTCAGCTCTCCTTTCGTGTCATCACCCCTTGAGAGGCAGTGGCGACCCTAGGTTAACTCCCTCGGGCGTGCCTTGTCGGGTATATAAAAACACAGATCCAAACAGACACTGAGACCCCAATTGCACTAATCATTGTTGGGATGAATCAACGCCAATCAGCTGCGTATTTCCTGGAAGGCTGCACTTTACAACCTCTGAAGCGATACAAAATAAAAAGGCGACTTTGGCGGGTGTCTATAATAACAGTTTATATTAATATTCTCCAGTGATCCTTTCTTCCAAGGAATCTAAAGTACTTGCAAGGAGGTTGGATTCTCCGCCAGCTCTGGTTCCAGCAGGAATAAATGGCAGTGCTTGGCAGCCGCACTGCAAACCTTAGCGATGTCTCCGGGGATGCGAGCGCTGAGCCGCACACGTTACATGTCTCCGTCTTCGTTCACACACACTCTGGCCTGTCAGAGCTTCATGGCTGTTGGCCCCAACAGGATCAGGGCAGATCTATTCCCAGTCGAGTGGTTAAGTCAGTCACCATGCAAAGAAGTCCTTTTGGTGGCAGTGGACTCAGCACAGCCTGGAGGTGCCCTTCAGTGAAGCTCTTACAGTTGACATGTGCTGTCCCAGCCCTTCCCCGGTCTCAGGCAGTCTCAACGCAACACTCTGAAGTCTGAGCATGCCCACTGCTCACGTGAGAAACGCAGCCTCAGGGTCCAGATTCTCCAGCGGCTTAGCCGGTCAGCGGTAGAATCAGATGCGTACACAGTTCCCCTTGGGTCCAAAGCCCATGTTTTGTTGCCCCGCTGTTTTCATGCAGCCTGATCCCAGGGATGGAGATGAGTCACACTGTTTGCTTACAGGTTTGCCTTCTTCTCACTTCCCTACACCAAGGAAATGGGACTAGGGATCGTTAGAATTTATATTTTCCAACTTGTACCCAATCACTCACGTTCTCTGCCCCCTCATTCCATCAGTGCAAGTTCTTGGGTCCCCTTGGTGCTAAGAGGGGCCTCTCTGATAGCTCAGTTGGTAAAGAATCCACCTGCAAGGCAGGCGACTCTGGTTCGATTCCTGGCTCTGGAAGATCCGCTGGAGAAGGGATAGGCTACCCACTCCAGTATTCTTGGGCTTCCCTGGTGGCTCAGCTGGCAAAGAATCTGCCCACAATGCAGGAGACCTGGGTTTGATCTCTAGGTTGGGAAGATCCCTGGGTTGGGTAGAAGGGAAAGGCTACCCACTCCAGTATTCTGGCCTGGAGAATTCCATGGACTGTATAGTTCATGGGGTCGCAAAGAGGCAGACACGACTGAGTGACTTTCACTCCATTTCACTTGGTGCTAATATGCCTCACAGGATGGGACCCACCTGGTCCTTGAGGTGAGGCCCTCTTAGAACACCAATTCTAGTATATGATGCAAATACCATCAGGCTCCTCACCTTCAAGATGGGAAATACAATTTCTACTTTAGAAGAAAAGTGCTAGAAATTTATTGAATGACTGAGTTAGATTGGATTAAACTGCATTTTCTTGCAGTGAGAATGGGGTTGAGCATGAGTCGGTGATGCCATCCAACCATCTCATCCTCTCTCACCCCCTTCTCCTCCTGCTTTCAATTTTCCCCAATTGAGAATGAGTCTTTTCCAATGAGTCAGAAATTTGTATCAGGTGGCCAAAGTATTGAAGCTTTGTCTTTTTACTTCTCATTTGACTGTCTTCCTTCAGGAATCCATTTTCAGGGTCTTCATGTCCTCAGACTTGGCATGTTCTTGCCTTAATGTCTCTGCTACAGATCCTTCCTGTTACTGTAAAGGCCTGGTATTTGAAACCAAAGAGTTAGAATAAAGCACTGTCCCCTTCTGCTCTTTGATGTAAGTTCCTTCTTTGCGGCAACAACCGAGGTTAGACTAGCTGGGGCCTGGGAGCAGCGCAGAGATTACCATGGGATGAAATAAACAAAGAAGCACCAATTAGTATTTCAAAATGACATCCTGTCCTGGTGGTTTATAACATGTGGCAGTTCACCAAGGACTGATAAGTTTTCTCTCAGTTAATTTTTCAGTGAATCTTATGGATTGGATGCTATTATCCTATTTATAAATGAGGAAGCAGAGGGCTTAATTCAGTACCTCAGGTACATTTATTAGATGAGAGTGCTCAGTCACTAAGTCGTGTCTGACCCCTTGCAACCCCACAGACTGTAGCCTGCCAGGCTCCTCTGTCCATGGGGTTTTCTAGGCAAGAATCCTGGAGTGGGTTGTCATTTCCTCCTCCAGGGGATCAAACTCATGTATCCTGCATTGGCAGTGGGATTCTTTTCCCACTGAGCCATCAGGGAAGCCCTTAGGGGCAATCTATATTCTTTGTCTTATACTACACAAGGGAACTATTCCTCAGTGAAACATGCCTATCCCACAATATAATTAAATAAAAGAGAGGTGACCATCTTATATAAAACACATTTAAATGTACCAATTTTATATACTTTCATAAGAACAAATAAGTTATAGATTTGTAACTGCACAGAACTGTGAGCAATTTGAGAACAGGGCTGTGTCTCATTTACTTTTTCTTTTCCACATTATCTGCTATGAGCTGAATTACATCTCCCCAAGTTCATGTGGTGAAGCTCCAACCCTCAGTGCCTTAGGATGCAGCTATAATTGGATAGAGGGTCTTTAAAGAGGTGATTAAGGTAAAATGAGGTCTTTGAGATACTTTCTGTTTTTTTTTTTTTTTTAGATACTTTCTAATCCAATATTGGGTTTCCCTGGTGGCTCAGATGTTAACGAGTCTGCTGGCAATGCGGGAGACATGGGTTCAATTCCTGGGTCAGGAAGATCCCCTAGAGAAGGGAATGGCTACTCACTCCAGTATTCTTGCCTGGAGAATCCCATAGGCGGAGGAGCCTGGTGGGCTATAGTCCATGGAGTCTCAAGGAGACTGAGCAGTGAACACTTTGAGTTTTTTCCACAGTTACTGATGTCCTTATAAGAAGATGAGATTAGGACACACACAGGCAGGCAATAATATGAAGACATCAGGAGAAGATGGCCAACAGCAACCGAAGAGAGACCAACCTCGCTGATACTTAATCTCAGATTTCTAACCTTAAGAACTGCAAGAAAATAAATATCTGTCATTGAAGCCCCTGGTCTGTGGTATTTTAATATAGCAGGCCTAGCGCACTAACGCACTAGCTCCCCGCCTTGGTTAATGGTATATGTCTTGGTATATCTCTGTTAGATTGTGGAATTACAGAGGAACAAGAGCTGCTTTATTTTTTTCCTTCCACAAGTGCCTCCCACTTGCTGGGCCTTCTGCTAGGCTCTGGTGATGGAGATGGAAAGAGTCCCTTCCTGCCTCTGAGGAGGGCCTCAGTCCCTGGTGGCACTTGTGACCTGGTGACTGTCACACGCCGATGGGGATGAGCCCACAATGCAGTCACCTGCAGGAAGCATGATGGCTCGGCTGGGTTTGCTGGGAAAATTCCCAAGGAGGCTGTTTCCTGACAACTGAGGAGGAACTGTGAATAAGAGCTTACATAGGGAATTTGGGGTTGAAACTCGGTAGAAACTGCAACTGACTACCAAGAAAACATCTAAATTCCTCAGTGTGGCTTGAAAGACTCTCAGTGGCATACCCCCTGCCTTCTACCCACTTCATAGCTTCAACTCAGCCTCACTCTCAGATCCCACCCTGCAGTCCCATTGGATTGTTTGCAGCTTATCAGACACCCTAGGATGCCCCAAGTCTTGGCCTTTGCTTGAGATGCTTCTTCTGTGAAGTCCTCCCAGCCAAGGTCCCTGATGAATAGCTTCTCAATTCCTTGAGATTTCACTCACAGGTCACCTCTATATCCGTATATCCCCAAATGGAATGAACTGCTTCCTCCTTTATCTTCACAGCAGTCTCTGCAGACAATTATCTGTAGCCCATCAGACACTGTGTTCCTCTTACTTATTTATAAGTCTGCTTCCCCTTACTATACTGTGAGCCTCTTAATAACAGCAGTCAATGTAGACCACAGGGAGCTCAGCTCAGTGCTCTGTGATGACCTAGAGGGGTGGATGGGGAATGGAGTGGGAGGGAGGACCAAGAGGGAGGGGACACGTGTATAATTATAGCTGCTTCACCTTGTTGCACAACAGAAACTAACAGAACATTGTAAAACAATTATACTCCAATAATACAATTTTAAAAAAAATAGCAGCCAAGACTCATTCATGTTGTATCATCAGTACCCTTAGTAGATGCTTAACACGTTTCTTGCCTTGATGTAGACACAAAGACACAAAGGGTGAAAAGAACACTGCCTAAAGGCAGCCACTTGTTTAGTATGGAAGGCATGTACAGTATTAAGACCTGGGAACCAACGCCAGACAGTAGGCTGGCCTTGTATGTAGGGCTATCAGATTTAGTAAATAAAAATTCGAACTACCCATTTAAATTTGAGTTTCAGGTGAACGGCCATCAGTGTTTTTCTTTAAAGTATAAGATGCCTCATGCAATATTTGGGATGCATTTATATTAATTTTTTTTCATTTTTTGTCTGAAATTCAGATTTGACATGGCATCCTGTATTTCATCTGGCTCACAAGTCATACTAGGAAGCTTACAGGGTCAATGGCATGTGATAGAAACAAAGACTTCATTATTTGGTTCTAATAGATCTGCAGTTTGAAAGGTATCTCTTCCCCAGGTGATAGGTTAGGTAACGGTATGGCCACTTCTCTCGCTGTGTTCTTAATTCTGAAATCATTATTAGAGTCAGGTAAAGTAGAATTAACCTCTGAGATGAAACGAGATTCTGCACAATGAAATTGTAAATGCAGAAATGCTAGACAACATGGAGAAGAGAGAGAAGAGGGTGGGGGAGATTTAAAAAAAAAAAAAAAAAAACAGCCAATATGGTCTTGGCCCTCATCAGAGATTCACACAGCTTTGGGGATATATTTCCAAAGCTGAAACTTGAAGGGAAATCACATGGATATTATGCCACCCTTCCCAGAATTTTAAGCAGAGGCCAAATGAATGTTTCCCCAGAACCCCCTATCAATTGCAACTACTGACATTCACGTCGGTCTCGTGGCACCTGCTTCCACCAAATGCTAGTGTTTAACATTTCTCACAGTGTTTCTAAACTCGAATTTGTTCACTGCTACCAGCTAGGAACAGATGCACCAGAGAGAACCTATTTGAAAGTGGGTGGCTTATTATGAACAACTTAGGGTCTATAAAAAAAAATCCCAACAAGAGCTGGAAGAAAAAAATAAAAACTGCCAGAAGCTCTAAAAAATCTCTTCAGAAGAGAACAGAATAGTTATCTGGAAATTCTGCAAATATGTAAAGGAAACTTGTTTTAGCACCACTTTGCACTTCAGTATAATTTCCTAAAAGTTACCTCTAACTTGGGCTCTCTCACAGAATTGAGTCACCACCCTCCCCAAAAGGACTTCTTCTTAAGGCCAGTGAAGAGATCTTGTAGCACAAACCTAAAAGGAGTGCCCTTCTACTGGATGAAAATATCCATCCTTTGCTTAGCTCTAACTATCTACGGCTGATGACATTATAATTCCTGCACTTTGGTTGGTTTTGTAAAATTGTTTCCCGTGTTTATGGAGATTCGAGTCCAAAATGGTAGCCATTAAAAGCACAGGGCTATGGTGCACTTGAAATGGGGCTGGTTTGAATTGCTTTGCATAAAAGGGGGCTTCCCTTGTGGCTCAGCTGGTAAAGAATCTGCCTGCAATTTGGGAGACATAGGTTCGATCCCTGAGTTGGGAAGATCCCCTGCAAAAGTGAAAGGCTACCCACTACAGTATTCTGGCCTGGAGAATTCCATGGACTCTATGGTCCATGGGCTCACAAAAAGTCAGATATGCATAAAAGGAAAAGGCAACCTACTCCAGTATTCTTGCCTGGAGGCCTCCATGAACAGAGAAGCCTAGAGAGCTACAGTCCATGGGGTCACAGAGAGTCAGACAGGACTGAGCGACTGGAAATTAACAGCTGCTGCTAAGTCGTTTCAGTCGTGTCCGACTCTGTGTGACATAGACGGCAGCCCACCAGGCTCTCGTCCCTGGGATTCTCCAGGCAAGAACACTGGAGTGGGTTGCCACGTCCTTCTCCAATGCATGAAAGTGAAAAGTGAAAGTGAAGTCGCTCAGTCATGTCGGACTTTTCGCGACCCCATGGACTGTAGCCTACCAGGCTCCTCCGTCCATGGGATTTTCCAGGCAAGAATACTGGAGTGGGGTGCCATTGCCTTCTCCAGGAAATCAACAGCAACAACAACATAAAGATACAAACCAGACTTTGAAAACATAGTTAGAAATATATGAGATCACTAATGGCATCATCAACTCAATGGACATGAGTCTGAGCAAACTCCAGGAGATAATGGACAGGAAAGCCTGACATGCTACAATCCTTGGGGTCCCAAAGAGTTGGACACGACTGAGGGACTGAACAAAAATGATTTTTATATTAGCTACATGTTGAAGTCAAAAGAACACATTTTTGGCTCATCTGTGTGGCTCCCATTAAAATCCAAGGCACTTTATTTATTTATTTTTTTTTTGGTCACGCTGAGACAGGAGGGATCTTAGTTCCCCAACCAGATATTAAATCCTTGCCTCCCAGCAGTGGAAGCTGGAGAATCTTAACCACTGGACCACCAGAGAAGTTCCCCAAGGGACTTTTTAATCAAAGTCTAGCAATCATTTTAATGCAATGAAGAAACTGTGATACTCAAGTTTTTCCACCTTTGATTTGGGCTCCAGGTGTCTCTGATGTGATTGAAATGTCTCAGTGTCAAGGTGAAGGGAACAGACCTGGGAGGAAATGCTTCCAGACTCTTATCAACAACTGAAGGAGAAATTCAGAGGATTATTTAAATTCTCCATTTGGCCTGACCTTGAACTTTGATTTGCACTACTCCAGCTCAGAATCCTTCAACATTCTCAGAAAGTTCACTGAACAACTTGCTATTTTCATGCAGAGATTTCCATCTCAGTGAAATCTGAGGACAAGATTTCAACACGTGCTAGAGCAAACTTTTTAAGGCACTTTGGTCACTGATTTGTCCAGGGAACATACCCTGAGCCTTCTTCCCCGAGGGCCAGGAACTGGGTACTGATTACAGTGGAGATGGGCTGGAGGGCGGGGGTGGAAGTATGTAAGGCTGCTAGGGAAGCAGATGGGTGCAGGACAGCACAGGTCCTGGATGAATGGACATCCCAGGCCAAAGAATGAAGACAACCCATATCTCACATCACACAAAAACAGATTCAAAATTAGTCAGATGTGAGAACAAAATTCTAAAATTAATAGAAGAAAACAAAGGCATACATTCTCATCACCTTGGGTTAGACAATGGTTTCTCAGATACGACACCAAGAGCACAAGTGACAAAAGAAAAAAAATCTGATCAACTGGACATTATTAAAATGACAAACTTTTGACCTTCAAAGGACACTATCTAGAGAGCAAAAAGACAACACACAGAAAGGGAGGAAATATTTGCAATTCATAAGTCTGAGCTGAGACTTATATCTAAAATATATAGAGTACATACAACCCAACATTAAACAAAAGTCCAATTTGAAAGTGAGCAAAGTATATCAATAGACATTTATTAAGTGATATACAAATATTGATAGCTAATAAGCACATGAAAAGATACTCAACATCTTTAGTCATGAGAAAAATGCAAATCTAGACTACACTATTAATAGTATGTCACTTACTATCCACTAGGACGGCTATAATCAAAAAGAAAAACAATGAATGCTGTTAGGGATGATACAGAAAAGTTTGAACTCTTGTATCATGCTGATGAAAATGTAAAATGGACCAACCACTTTGTAAAAAAAAAGCTTGTCAGCTCCTCGAAATGTCAAGCATGCAGTTACCATATGACCCAGTAATTTAACTCCTAGGTATATATGTAAAAGAATTGAAAACTTATGTCAACAGAAAAACTTGTACACAAATATTCATAGCAGCATTATTCAGAATAGTTAAAAAGTGGAAACAGCCCATTAACTGATAAATGAATAAACAAAAGTGATCTATCCATCAAGTGGAATATTATTCAGCCACAAAAAGGAATGAAGTGTTGACATATGCTACAGCATGGATAAAGCCTGAAAATATTGTATTAAGTGAAAGAAGCCAGACACAAAAGGCCACAGGGTATATAATTTTATTTGCTTGAAATATCTAGAATAGGAATATCCACCATGACTCAATGTAGGTTAGAGGTTGCCAGGGGCTGCCAGGGTGGGGGTAGGGGGGGTGGAGAACAGCTTTTGTGTATGAGGTTTCTTGAGTCAGTGATAGAAACATCTCAGAGTTTTTTTTGTGTGTATGAAATAGTGGTGACAATTTCACAATTTATCACTGTTCTTATCGCTGTTCTTAGAAACAGTGAATTGTTTATAAAGGCAACTTTATGGTATGTGGTTATTATCTCTATTTCAAAAAATGTGACTTCAGAAAGTTTGAGGTTTGGGGGCCCCTCCACAAACTAAAAATGTGTTTATATATATAGTATATACACATTCTCAACATCTATTATTAAGATAAACTGTGGCCTTTTCTGAGCTCATCACGTATATTCTTGATCCAGTTTATTCTGTACAATATTACAGAAATTAGGCTAATGCTTACATTTCAAAAATAAGAAAACTAAAGCTCAGGGCCCTAGCTTTATGGAGAAGAGATGAACAAGTAAATAAATAGAAAATTTGTGTAGAGCATGTTCTTATTCTTATACAATTCTGAATCCAGTCCAAACGGTTCTTGATGACAATGACACAGATCTCTTCCGGTCAGCACCTACACAAAGTGGCTTCTGTCACGGCCCTTTATCTGAGCATCTCTGTCTGGGCAGCCCACATACATCCCCTGCTTGCTATCTATTTCTGACTGAGCTGATCTACATCCTGACCACAGCGTGCCACCACCCATCTTTTCCATCAATTTGCCCGGATGGGGCATGCATGCTGGTCGCTGTTTGGTCTCGAAAAGGAAAGGTCCCCTCCCCGCGTCTAGGAGCCCCACAAGGACCCCTGAGGAACTGTCTGCTGAGGGCGGGGGAGACACAGCAGGGGTGGTCCATCTTCTAATGTGGGACCTCAGGTCCGGAGTCGGCTGGACCTCAGCTCTCCAAAAGCCCTGGGTTCTTCCCCGGTTGCTAGGTAACCACTCATCTCCCTCTTGCCAACCTGTCTCTTTCTCCGTCTCCGACGCCGACCCCGTGTCCTGATTGGGGGCAGGTCTCTGTCTCAGCGGGTCCCTCACTGATGACTCTGCCCAAGGCTCCTCTCTGCTGACCCTCCCCAGAGACTGAGTTCTCACACATAATTGATAGCTCCCCAGTCACACACCTGTCCGGAGACCACCTTCCCCCACGGAGGCTCTGCGTCCAGAGGCAGCAATTCACACCATCAATCAAATGCTTTCTACAAAGGAGCTCCTGACAACTGGAAGCTCTGCAGTCCCAGGAATGAAGGCCATATCCATTAACGACAATGTTAAAATGTCTATTTTTATATTTTCTAATAGCCAGTGAGAATTTGCTGTTTGAGGCAGGGAGCTCAAACCCTGTGCCCTGTGACAACCTAGAGGGGTGGCATGGGGTAGGAGGTGGGAGGGAGGTTCAAGAAGAAGGGACATGTATTCCTATGGCTGATTCATACTGATGTGTGACAGAAACCAATGCAATTCATTAAGCAATTATCCTCCAATTAAAAATAAATATTTTTTAATAATGTCTGTTTTTCCATAGAGTTTAAAAGTCAAGGCAAAGCCTCCATAAATCATCTCACTGGCACTCATAACGATTCGGAGAGAAAGGCACTTTATTTCCACTTTACAGATTTGTATACTGAGACTAAGACAGGTGATGTCACATCCTCTCAACCCGGTATTCACCCCATCAATCTGGTCAAGGTGTGACTCAAGGCAGGGATGGGTCTGGGAAGTGACCTGCTGAGGTCTCTAAAAAGCAATCCTTAGGGACTGCAGAGAAAAGAAATTATTTAAAGTAATGAAAATATGTTTCAATGATGAAAGATACTATTAATCAGATAAAATATTTGTTAGTGTTGGGCTTGATGCTTTGGGGAAGAAAAGTAAAAGAGAAAAACCACGTTGAACAGGGCAGTTTGGTCCCTGAGCACTGCAAAAATGAAGACAGACCTTACAGATTTAGAAAAACAAAAAATGTAGGGGAAAAGAATGAAAGGAAAGGGAACCGGAATGAAAAATCCTTGTAGGCAGCTGTGCTTCTCTGCAAACGTGGTGGTGACTATGGGAGACAGAGAGGTTTCACTTTTGGTTAACTTCATGTCACACGGCCACTGATGAGTGAGGTTCACGGGGAGTCCTTTCGACCTCCCTCCATTTAATGAATTGTAATGAATGGTTGGCAGTTAGTGGGTCAATATTTGTATCATAATAACAGTCTCTCAAGTACTTGAGAACAGTCGGTTCTATGTACTGTTCACTACAATGAACATGCCCATGCCTGCCGTTATTAATTTTCATAGCAGATTATCTTTCTGTTTTTAATGCCAAAGTAAGCTTAGCTCAGCCTTGTCAGAATTAAGCTTAACTAAACAATAATCATGCCCGTTATGTGTTAGACTCTGAGTTTAGTGATGGGGACACAGAAGTGAGTGCTCCGTCTTTGCCTTCTAAGGTGTCATTTTTTAAGGAACCATTAAATGCTCAAATTTAAATGAGATGAAAATTGCAAACTAAATGATTGCTATTAATATTATGAAAGGAGTTGTGTCTATATTTCACCAGAACGTTCGTTGTAAGGTTATTTCAAACAATGAAACACTATTGATTAAAATTTCACAGAGGTGCCTAACAGAGATGTTTTCAAAAATTCATCAATTAGGTCACTTCTGCAGGTGAGCTATTTTTTACACTCAATCTTAACCTAAATGCTGAGAAGTGATAAGGCCTTTTTTAAAGAAATTTAAAGTTCATTAGAGATCTTACTATATATTAAAAATTGAAGACTCTTGTCTGTTTGGATATATACATATTAAAAATGACTGCCAGAACACCAGGCAAAATTAGAGTACTGACATGAACAAAAGAAAGCTATCTAATTAAATTTTATTGACACTTTTATTATAACCATCAGAAAATACTTTATGTTTAAAATAAAAACCCTCAAAGGTGAAATAGCCATAGGAAACTGCTGTTATCTCTAGAATGGAGTCTACTTGCATAACTTTGGTACAATGTAAAAGTAAATAAGCAAGACACATTTCTATCAATTTAAAATAAAGATATTTTGCATAATATATATAATCTACATATATATTTACACATATGTAAATATAGTCCAAAAATCCATCTAGCAATATGTATGGATAGATCATATATACATGTATATATATATATATCCATCACATGACATAATTCTAAGTGCTGCCAAAGAAACGAAAAGTCACATCTCATCTGTTTGAGAAGCTTATGGCTAATGTGGGAGATGAAGCCCATCAGGGGACAGGAATGTGCTAACTCTCAAGCAATCGGCATTCACATCACCTGTCTGTTCCAGGTGAGAGTCCCCAGGTAGCAATCTGACATTCACACCTCACACCTGCCTAGAGCCCAGGCCGCTGGACCCATTCCCAGGTGTTATTTATGCATTTTGTGTTTAAACATGTGTTTATTATTATTTTTTTTTCTTTTCAAACCTCCAACTTCTAGGTTTGCTATCTCAAGTTCATACCATCTATGGATCTTAAGCTCTGGTTCAACAAAAGGCTTCAAACTGACCGTCAGCATATGTGGCAACCCTGTTTCTCTGGTCACTCACTCCGGTCCAGAGGTCTCCTTGACCTCTCCCCCTCCCCCAGCACCTCCCCACAGACACACACACAACAGCCTGGTGCTGCTCTCACACTTGGTGGAGGAAATGCAAGCTCTCAGAACTCTCCCATATTCCTAACTCTTCGATTGCAATACATAAAACTGTATATATTGCATATTCTTGCTCTATTCATCTTTTCAGAGAGGCTGTTCCTTCCTCCTTCTAAAATGGTCCCTATACCAATTTATGCCTGGTTGCCTAATTTGATGTCTGTACCATAATGTTTCCTTTTCTTTTATATGAAACCTTACCCTCTCACCTGGATCCTTCCCACTGGGTTTTATGCATTCTTAAATCTCCCTCTTTAAGGAAACCCCTCACCTCTTTACAGCTGCCTCATTCACCTCTCTGTTCACCCCCCTCTCAATCGGAATCCAGGTTGCTGGGGCTTCAGGTGTCGTCTTTCTTGACCTCTCAGAGGCATCTGACAATCCAGATCTGAACCTCTCTTGCTAATTAAGGTTGTGTCCCCACAGGCAGGTTGAAGCCCTAACATCCAACCCTATGAAAGTCACATTTGGAAACTGGGTCTTTACAAGTATAATCCTATAACCAGAATTTCCCGCCTCCTTGGACAGAATTCAAGAAGCATTATTCCTTAACACTTTGAACCTTAAATTAGTGCATACCTGAGTCTTCCTTGTAGAATAATTCCCTTCTTTAAAGGGAAGGGATGGATTGTTTTTTATCACTGATTTTCACTTTCGCCAGCACAGTACCTGACACACAATAATTATTCAGTAAACATTTGCTGAATGAAAAGGTAAGTAATAGTGGAGGGTTTAATAAATGCCCTAAAGGCATTACATTTTAACTCCTTTAATACTTGCAACAACCCTGTGAGTCAGACACTCGCAATCCCCATCCTATAGATGTGAAAATTGAGGCACAAAAAATGTGAGTAACACTCCAGGGTCACTTAACTAAGTGATCCTTAAGGGGACACTGCAGCATCCAACCTTTTACCGCAACAGTCTCCCAATTAAATTTTTTACTTTGCAACAAAGCTTTTAAAAATTCAAACCCAGAACAAAGGTCATTTCTTGGAACATTTTGTATCTCTTTGTTGAAGTCTAGAAAATGAGTAATAACATTATTAGACCTAAACATCCTGTGATGCTATCGCATGTTTTGGCTTCGCTGCTGGGTTGGCTGAAAACAATTCCCAGGGGAGCTACGAGTTGGTCCTGGAAATCCCTCTGCACCTTGAACCATCTCTGTGTAGCAGGAGACAAGACTCTGCTTCTGCTCTGGACATTCTGAGAAACAAGAAATAGGATCAGATCCGGTGCCTGGAACTCCTGGGTGATTAGAATCTCCGTTCTCCCAGAGTCGTCCAAAGCGAGGCTCCCTTATCTTTCAGTCAGTCGGGGATGATTTATTACCCGGGATCCAGGCTCTGCTGAAGCACTCACGAGGCCACCTCTGCAGGGTCTGTGGCACAGCTCGCTCCGATACACTGAGCGGAGATGAGGACATGAATAATTGTTTTGATAATATTTAGCAGGCATGTGTGATGTCGCTTTGCAGCATCTGCTATTAACAACACAAACAAAAGGAGCCTTTACCCGCTGTGTTACTCTGCTTTCAGGAAGATGTAATGTGCTGATCTGGAGCCTTTGAAGATATCAGAACTCCAATCCTTTTCTGAACATCTCAGGTCAAGTGGGAACACCGGTGTTTTTAAAGTAAGATGGCTGGGTAATTGAATCATTGTGTTTTGGACCTGAAACTAACACGATATTGTAAATCAACTTTGTGTGTGTGTGTGTGTGTGTGTGTGTGTGCGTGCATGCTCAGTCATGTCTGACTCTTTGCAACCCCATGGACTGAAGTCCACCAGGTTCCTCCGTCCATGGAATTTTTCAGGCAATAATACTGGAGTGGGGTGCCATTTTCTCCTCCAGGGAGAAACTTCCCAACTCAGGGATTGAACTCTTATTTCCTGTGTCTCCTTCATCACAGGCAGATTCTTTACCCACTTAGCCTGCAGAAAAGCCCACTCAAAGTCAGTTCTTCTGTATGTTTCCTTCTGGCTGATGAAAGCTGGAGTTGGTGTGTTTTTCCTTCTGTTATTCTCAATCCTACCATACTTCCCTTGGCATAGCCGGGGCCTATCACTCCAGGTACATTAGGATATGTATACCTTTTTCATAACATGGGGCACTGAACTATTCTCTGTTACCCAAATATGGCCCAGCTATTATTTCTCTCTGAGCACAATTTCATGTAAGTAGCTTGGACCATCAGGTGTTCTAATAGCAGTTCCAAAGATAATATAAAATAATAATGGTGGGTCAGATGGTAAAAGAAACTGCCTGCAGTGTGGGAGACCCAGGTTCAATCCCAGAGTTGGGAAGATCCCTTAGAGTAGGAAATGGCAACCCACTCCAGTATGCTTGCCTGGAGAATTCCGTGGAAAGAGGAGCCTGGCAGGCTATAGTCCATGGAATCATAAAGAGCTGAATACGACTGACAGACTAATACTTTCACAAAATAATAAGCCAGGTAGACACTTACTATGTGCACAATCCATTCTAGGTACCACAGCGGATACTAATGGATTCACATGTGGTTCTGTCCTAGGTTGTGTCTAGGGCACAAATTTTACTAACTGATCTGACTAATCATGAAGCTCTCCTAAAAAGCTATTTTATTTGTACCTTCATTTTATTTAAAGTCAGGGTAATGATAGGCTTCTCTAGCCGAGACTCTTGCAAACCTATAGCTTAAAGAGTAGAATAGTTTGCTTGTTTCATGATGGCATTCCTAATGCTAGCAGAACAAGTGGTTAGGGAATCCTTGTCCCTCAGGGTCCATCATAGAACCAGATCTTTTCCAAAACTTTGCTCCTCCATCCTCTGCCCTCCATCCCCCGGGACAGGGGTCAGCATACAACTTTCCCTGTATGCTGCTTCAGTAAATAAGGTTTTGCTGGAAAACGGTCTTTCGTTGCACATTGTCTGTGATTTCTTTCTAGTGGCAACAACAGAATTGATTATTGACTGTAAAGAATGTGTATCCTGCAAAGTCTAAAATATTTGCTCTCTGACCCATTGCAGTAAAAGCTGGCTGACTCTTGCCCTACAGGTTGCCATTGTCTTCATGGTGGAAGCCAGGTCACCGCCATATGTGGGTTCAGTTGGCACAAATAGGAAGGGAGCCTGGGAAAGGCCCTCTCAATAGGGCCAGATGCAAGCATGGCGCAAGTCCCTTTTGCTCATACAGGCTCCAAGAGACCTTGGTCACTTGGCAAAGCCAACCCTGGGTGTCTGTCCATGCCTAACAGAAACATGAGGAACATTCTACCTTAGTTCATAAGCACTTCAGTCCTTTGCAACAGAATAAATTCTGTCAATCAAATTTTCCCCTTTGATTTAATGTCTGTGTTTATTTTAAAGAAAAAATGTATCCATATGTTTCTGCATCATTTATACCTCTCATCAAAATGCTGTTTTTCAACAGCTGTTTGTCATTCACAACTCCTGGTAGAAAATGAACAAGCAAGTTTGGTTCTGTGGTAGGAAGCTTGGAAGCACACGGGCATCTAAGCTCAGCGTGTCACCATGTACCTAGGCAGTCCCTAAAGAAAGTGGCATTTGTACAGATTCTGAATGGAGTTGATTGCTATAGAAACCCTTCTGCTCGCATCTACCAAATCACATTAGTTAAATCTATTGTCAGGTAATCATATTCAAAACAAAGACACCTTGAATATACAAGGACTCATAGCTTGTATGAAATTAATGTTTATGAAATGATTTCACATTTGCTATAATGCATTTGGCCAGCACTATACTCTGTAGGGTAGCCAGCGGTCATCAGCGACCTCTAGGGTCCCCTGTTCCCTAGCTTGCTGACCTCTTTTGGCAGAAGGATACCTTTAGCCCCTTTTTCCTGCTTTGGGAGTTCAGAAATCCAGAGCATAACCAGTCAGCAGTGTCTAGGAATCCCAATATTGAGAAAGCGATAGCAAAAAAATAGAAGGGGATCTTGGAGGTCAGGGTTGATGCAATAGCAGTGCAGAGACCCATGTGTCAATACTCCATTTCTCTTCCTAGTCCTTGAAAGGTGCAGCAGTAAAGAATCTGCCTGCCAATGCAGGAGAGACCAGAGACGCACATTCAATCCCTGAGTGGGGAAGATCCCCTGGAGAAGGAAATGGCAACCCACTCCAGTATTCTTGCCTGGGAAATCCCATGGGCAGAGGAGGCTGGCAGGCTAATGTCCAAGGGGTCACAAACGGTCAGACACAACTGAGCATGAACAGAGTCCTTGACAACTCCCTAGATTTTTTAAATTTATTTTTTATTAAAGTATAGTTGTTTACAATGTTTTTCTTAAATTACTGCTGTATGGCAAAATGATTCACATATATATACAAATATATTCTTTTTCTAATATTCTTTTCCATTATGGTTTATCACAGAATATTGAATATAGTTCTTTGTGCTGTACTACAGTAAGACCTTGGTGTTTATCCATCCTATATATACTAGCTTACACACGCTAATCCTAACTGCCTTGGTTTTTGTCTTACATGATTCTCCAGCCATTTATTGATTCTGGGAGCTCCCCCCGATTATCTTTCTAATAAATGTCCTTTTGATTGAATTTGTTAGAGTCAGTGTTGTCTAATTGAAACGGGCTGCTGCCGTCCTATTCTAGGTGAGGATATTAAGACTCAGGAATACTTGCTCACAACCTCACAATTAGTAAATGGCAGAATTGAAGATAATTTCTTGCCTTTACATTCTACATGCGGTGATATTTTTCCATTTGATGAATACTCTTAGAGTCTCCTTTGTCTTCTAAGAAATGAAAGGACAGTTTCCACCTCAGCCAGGAGTCCCTCTTCACCTAAGAAGACTATATTTGAGGACTCTCCGCTCTCTGAAGCCTTCTGCTGTAGCACAAACACAACAGCTCCTTTCCAGCTGTTTCCAGAACAGTTCCTCTACATTTCTATTAGAAAAGTCACATGGAGTTTATTAAGGAGCTGCACAATTTTCTATGTAACTTATACAACAAACCATAAAAACAAAATAGGGGAAACTCAAATTGAAAAAGACACATGTACCCCAATGTTCCTTGCAGCACTATTTACAATACCTAGGACCTGGAAGCAACCTAGATGTCCACCAACAGATGAATGGATAAAGAAGTTGTGGTTACATATACACAATGCAATATTGCTCACCTATTAAAAGGAAATGCATTTGAGTCAGTTCTAATGAGGTAGATGAACCTAGAGCCTGTTATACATAGTGAAGTCAGTCAGAAAAGAGAAAGACAAATATTGTATATTAATGCATGTATATGGAATCTAGAAAGATAGTACTGACGATCTCACATGCAGGGCTGCAAAGGTGACACAGACTTTTGGACACTGTGGGAAAAGGAGAGGATGGGGTGATTTGAGAGAACAGCATTGAAACATGTACATTACCATGTAAAACAGATAGCCAGTGGGAGTTTGATGTTTGAAGCAGGGAACCCAAAGCTGGTGCTATGAGACCAGAGGGATGGGAAAGGGAGGGAAGTGGGAGGGAGAATCCAGAGGGAGAAGACTAATGATGTATACCTATGTCCCATTCATGTTGATGTATGGCAAAAGCATCACAATACTGTAAAGTAATTATCCTCCAATTAGAAAAATAAATAAATAACAAAAGACTAGAGTTCTTCATTACAGGAAAAACAGTTTCTTTTCCTGATTTCTATATTTTCATTATTGTTCAGTCACTCAGTCGTGTCCGACTCTTTGCGACCCCATGGACTACCACACACCAGGCTTCCCTGTCCTTCATCATCTGCCGGAGCTTGCTCAGACTTACGTCCACTGAATCAGTGACACCATCCAACCATCTCATTCTCTGTCACCCCTTCTCCTCCTGCATTCAATCTTTCCCAGTATCAAAGTCTTTTCTAATGAGTCAGTTCTTTGCATCAGGTGGCCAAAATATTTCTATATTATGATACCTTGTATATCTTGGGTACTCAATAATGTTTGTTAAGTAGATGAATGAGGAAATAAGGAAAAAGAACTAGCAGAATAGTCTGCCAGCACTCTCAAGGGGATTTTCCGAAGCATTAGGGTTTTAGAGAAGCAGATTTATGCATAACCTTTTCCACTGTTTAGTAGCAACCTCCCATCAAGATCCAGGAATTCTGCTGTAGCATCCGTACCTAGGAGAAGACAATAGTGCTACACTCATGGGAGTAGGAGGCTTTGTCAGCAACATTTCTGTTCAAATGTCATAGAGAAAGAAATATGCAGCCTGCAGAGGGCTCATATCAACCTCGTCCTGTGACTAAAGACACTAAAACCCCCAACTACCCAGCAGTGTTTCTTCTACTATAGTCTACTAAAGAAAGTGTTAGTCACTCAGTTGTGTCCAACTCTTTCTGACCCCATGGACTGAGTGTAGTCTACCAAGCTCCTCTGTCCATGGGATTCTCCAGGCAAGAATACTGGAGTGGGTAGTCATTCCCTTCGCCAGGGGATCTTCCCGACACAAGGATTGAACCCAGGTCTCCTGCATTGCAGATATATTCCTTACTGTTTAAGCCACCAAGTAAGCCCTATAGTCTACTAAGGAACCCAGCTAAGTGGTGCAACTTCTTTCCTTGGACACAGTATCTCCAGAAAGCTATATATAATTTAACTATCTTAACTGGTAGGATAACCAGTGGGCCAGTGGTGGCTATGGCAATGTTGGCAGTTTGGTAGAAGCTGAGGAGCTCAAGGAGAGAGAGAGATGTGCTACCTGAGACCCATCTGCAAGGGCAATGGGATTTAGGTTTGTTCCAATAGAATCTGACCCGGAGAAGGAAATGGCACCCCACTCCAGCATTCTTGCCTGGAGAATCCCATGGACAGAGGAGCCTGGTAGGCTACAGTCCTTGGGGTCTCAAGAGTCAGGCACAACTTAGCGACTATACCACACTAGAATCTGAGAGCAGTGTGCTGAGGCGGGGGATGGGTGGTACCAAGAGAAGCAGAACAAAGAGCCGAGGAGAGAGAGGACAGACACAGACAGAAGGGAGATGCATGCAGAAAGGTGCAGTAAGAGACGCCGAAGACAAAATGCCCAGGTTTCCACCCAAAATAGACCAGATAGGTTTTCCCAACTTCTCTGAAATGGTTCCCAGAATTCTCTGTCCTAGAAATTAATTCAGAAATGAACACATCCCAGGTGCCAAGCTGGATCCATGGAAAGAGAAGTTTGTTTTCTAGGGTAGGTAACTCAGGGAGTTCACAAGAAAGACAAAAGAACTTTATAGTTTTGAGTGAGATAATTAAACAAGATGCACATTGACTCCTACAACATGTCTGTGGGGGTGAGCTATAGATGTCATCAGCTAAGCCTAAATGTCCTTTCCTTCCTCCTCTACACCTCCCAATATCTAGGCTTAAATTTGTGCTATTACATACAGAATACTTGCCTGGGAAATCCAATGGACAGAGGATCCTGGAGGGCTACAGTCCATGGGGTCACAAGAGTTGGACATGACTGAGCAACTAAGCTACCACCATTCCAAACAGAAACATGGCTCATAGCACTCCTGTGGTTATGCTGTGTAAGACTCTTCCTTGAAGACTCTGTCTAGAGCTGCTTGGCTGTCTTGATGATGTGAGCAGTGATGTTTTGAAAGCCCATAGGGAAAGGAACCATGAGAAGACTCTAGGAGCATCAAATAGTTTCTTGATGCTGAGAATAGCCTCTGACCCATAGCTAGAAAAATGTAAGAGCTGTCAGTCCTGCAACTACAAGTAACTGAGTACTGGCAGCAACCATGTGAGCAGGGAGCTTCTTCCCCAGTGGGGTCTCTAGAGGACAGCCCAGCCTGGCCAATGTCTTGACTGCAGCCTCCTGAGATCCTAAACTAAGGAACCAGCTAAGCTATGTGTATCTTTAAGACCCTGAGCTTATATTCCATAGCTCAGAGCCCAACAGGTCCTGCTACCTGCTCAAGGCAGCCAACATCCACCTGTTATTTAGGGTGGCTTTTTCATGGGCTGGAAAGAAACATCAGGACACAGAAGTGTTCCGTTTAGATCATCCAGGACCCCAACCAGACAGACAGCGACCCAGGGAAAGCTCCCAGAAGGAAGCAGAGGCAGCTGGCATATGTGGACATAGCACACAGGCCACCCTGTCACCCTAAACAGAGTTGGTATAAGTAAAGGGAGGTCAACCCAAGAACACGCACTTTGCAATTGATCTTTTTTTCCGAGGAAATGGTCTATCGTTCTTCTGGGGGATTTCCCACTGAAGTGTATTGTTTCAAAGGAAAATATGTGAAATGAAACTTGTCTAACTTGTTTTATAAGCTTGGAGAAGGAGGATTTCAAGGACATTCATTCTTCCCTCCTTACCTCTGTTTCCGCACCTTCTTGCACAGAGGAGAGTGAAAAGGTTGACTTAAAGCTCAACATTCATAAAAATAAGATCATGGCATCCGATCCCATCACATTGTGGCAAATAGATGGGGAAACAGTGGAAACAGTGGCAGACTTTATTTTTGGGGGCTCCAAAATCACTGCAGATGGTGATTGCAGCCATGAAATTAAAAGATGCTTACTCCTTGGAAGGAAAGTTATGACCAACCTAGACAGCATATTAAAAAGAGAGACATTACTTTGTCAACAAAGGTCCGTCTAGTCAAGGCTATGGTTTTTCCGGTAGTCATGTATGGATGTGAGAGTTGGACTATAAAGAAAGCCGAGTGCCGAAGAAATGATGCTTTTGAACTGTGGTGTTGGAGAAGACTCTTGAGAGTCCCTTGGACTGCAAGGAGATCCAACTAGTACATCCTAAAGGAAATCAGTCCTGAGTATTCATTGGAAGGACTGATGCTGAAGCTGAAGCTCCAATACTTTGGCGAAGAACTGACTCATTGGAAAAGATCCTGATGCTGGGAAAGATTGAGGGCAGGAGGAGAATGGGATGACGGGGGATGAGGTAGTTGGATGGTATCACCGACTCAATGGACATGAGTTTGGGTAGACTCCAGCAGTTGGTGATGGACAGGGAGGCCTGGCATGCTGCGGTTCATGGGGTCACAAAGAGTCGGACATGACCGAGCAACTGAACTGAACTGAACTGAACTGTAGGTATTGATCCTCGTAGCTCCACAATCTGACCATATCAGCAGCATGGAACAGTTCAACAAATTCCAAGTCGACAGACTGAAAACCACTGTTTAAAGGCGTTGATATTGACTGAATGTTCACTGTGTGTCAGGCACCCATACAGAATCTCTACATACCTGTGGCCCTCCCAAGAGCCATTTGAGGATCCTTTATTTTTGCCGTGAGGAAACTGAAGGTCATCAACATGAAGGGACTTGCACAGGCTCTCATGGAGCTGCGAGCAGAGCTGGGGCCTGATCGGAGCCTGAACCCTGCAGAACCTTTATCTCCGTCACTGCCGTGCAGCACGTAGAGTAAAACTGATTGGAATGTGCTGTGTCCACAAGGACAGCACGTTCTCTGGAATGAGCTGAGATTTCCAATCCTGGGCACAAAGGGAACCGAGTCAGGAAGAGGCAGGCTCCCTGAGTGTAGGCCACGGCTGCAGGGCACCGTCCCTGCGGGGTGGCCGGGGTCTGCCTGCTTCAGCTTCCAGGGAGCGTGAACTGGGATGAGCTGGCCCACCGACGTTCTCGTCTCCATACCGCGTGCTGAGCAACACTAGAAAGACACTCTAGACACCCTGAGGAAGTAAATGGCCTGAGAAGTCATGTGTGTAGAAGCAGGCAGTATAAAGAGAGATTTATCACGTGCTGATAAATTGACAGTGAAATTAAAAAGCTTAATTATTTCAGCATGAATTTTGAAGAGGCATCTTTTCCCACTGATCATATGAAAAAGTTTCAAAGCATTTTGCAGCCATAAAACATCTGTGACCCAATTTACCAACAAAAAAAAAAAGCAACAACAGAAAGGATGAAACTGAGAGCTGTTAAGGTAGCAAAGTACAGGAAGACGATTGTGAACCTTTATTCTAATAAGGTCCTTCAATAAAAAGACACCTGTGCATATAGCAGCCCTTAAAAAGTGTGTCCTTTTACATTTTGAGTGTGTAGGGAGGTGGGAAGCATTGCAGGGACCCAGAATACCATCGAAAAGTACATGTGAAAGTTCATGACAGATCAAAGACCCGGGGAAGAGATGCACTGAGAGATCACTAATGGGAAGGTAGTGGCCTTCGGGAACTGGTGCAGAAGACAAAACAGAATGAATGAATTTTAAGGACAAAAACACACTTGAAAAAAAAATATGCCACAGTTACATTACCTGAAAGCACTGAATTATAATAATTCCAAGGTATATATATTACTTATATTTCTTTTGTTTCATGTTGTGTGCTGTATCAGAGAAAGACGAAGGGTATAGTCTAAAGGGTTTAATGGTTAGTTTTAAAACGATTTTGGCAATGCTTGAATTTTAATTACAGTGGATCAGGCAAAGCTTTAAAAAAAAAAGTGTCTTTTGAAGAAAACTGAAATCAGATCCAATAAACTCAATAAATATTCACGATTCTTGAATGATTTGAAGTAGATTATTTTAAACTGATGTAAAACGTGACAAAAATCTGTTCTAAAGAATGTATAGAATATTGACATATGGTAATTTACTAATTGGAAAAAAAAGATCGACAACACTTACTTCTCTAAGATGTGAAACTTAAATTGTGCAAAGGCTTAACTGGATCAAATCAACGGGAAAAATTTTTTTACTTTGTGTTTTTATCATTATTTCATCCCGATTCCCCAGTGCCCAGGCAATTTCATGCATAAGAAGTAGCCACTTCTGTAAGCGTATTCATTTTTAGCAAGGATCCATTTGGTAGAGAAAATTTTAGATGCCCCAAAATAAGTACACACCTGTAAGTATTCTCTGAGGGAACTATTTGGTTAACGAGTTCTAATTAAGAGAATATTGGTTTTTAAAAAGTAATTGCTTGCATATACCTTTTAATGAACATTTTTACATGAAAACATTAATTCATTATACACTAAGCAGTGATTTGCAAAGGATAGCACCGTTTTTTAGCTGGTGAACGGGAACATACCATCCTTTTCCATGTATAGTCAGTGTTGTTGGACTCTCTATTACCCCATGGACTGTAGCCCGCCAGACTCCTATGGACATGGGATTTTCTAGGCAAGAATGTTGGAGTGGGTTGCCATTTCCTTCTCCCAGGGATCTTCCCAACCCAGAGACTGAACCCGCCTCTCCCTCATTGTAGGCAGATTCTTTACCACATCATCCCTTTGGTACTTTTCAAAATATAGCCCTACCGATCACCCAATTCCTCATACCCAACCCAGAAGAAAATCCTAGAATGTATCCCCAAAGTAACACTGTTTGTCAACAACTCTGCATCCCCCTCTTATTAGAAATCAGTGCCTCGTTGAGTCACTGCTGTTGGTAAGAACGGGCCGTTACTCTCAAGTGTGTGGGGAGCATGAATCAGGAACAAGTTCTGTGGTTGAACACTCTAGCCAATGCAACCCGTGCTGAGGACTGGATTCTACCAGCTCTGCTGAAGCTGGGAACAGAGGTTCACACTCAGCTGGCAACAGGTCTGGGAGCTGAAGGAGGAACGATCTTAGACTCGAGTCATTCAAAACCTTTACAGAGCTGGGCAGAGAGGAGCAGTGTTAATAAAAGGTCATCAACGTGAAGATCTACTAGGGCAGAGGCCACATGGTGAGTGACATGGGTCTCCCCTGCACTGGGTGTGAAGGGATGGCCCCCCAGGCCAGCAGGGGAGTGCATGCAGGGCGAATACAACTGGAGGAGCTCTCCAAAAGGGATTCCTTTGTGGGAACAAAAACAGTGTTGTCAGTGTTCACAACGGTTGCTGAAAATCTGGAGTTTTTTTTTTTCTTTTATAACTATATTCAGTGACTGGTGGAGCTCCCCAGGTGGCATTAGTGGTAAAGAACCCGCCTGCCACTGCAGGAGATATAAGAGGTGAAAGTTCAGTCCCTGGGCTGGGAAGATTCCCTGGAGGAGGGCACCACAATCCACTCTAGTATTCTTGCCTGAAAAACCCCATGGACAGAGGAACCTAATGGGCCACAGTCCATGGGGTCACAGAGAGTCAGACATGACTGAAGCGACCCGCACATGGTGACTGATGTTCGCTAGACTTATTGTGGTGATCATTTTGCAATGTATACAATATCAAATTGGTAGGTTGTACACCTGAAGATATTGCATACCAATGTTACATTAATTTTTCTAACAGTAAAAATAAATTATTTACTTAAAAATACCTGGATTTTTATGTGAACTTGCCTAGTTTTTATTTTGGAATCTAATTTTTTTAAATAGTCACTATAGGAACCAATCTCGTAGCATAAAGACACCCTCTCTGTGGGTTCAGTGAAGCCCTGTCGTCTGGGATCTCAGCTCCAAGTACCCTAAAGTCCATGGAGCTGAAGAACCAGAGACGGAGAGCCAGCATACTACCTCTCCTTCCCAACAACCCACAGATTGCTGTTCCTAATTTGCTGGGTTTTTTGTTTTTTGGGTTTCTTTCTTTTTTTTGCTTTATTTCTCATGAGGTAGGAACAACTAAAATATATTATTAAAAGTAGCCCCATAAAACTTAGCCTTGTGTTTATTGTAAAGATGTCATCATGGACTTTGCTGATTATGTGATACCATGTATCTGTAAGAATAATGATGACATCTCTGCTCAAGTTTCATTATCAGAAGCAATGGGGTTTTTTAGGAGCAAAGACTTTGTCTTTCTACCTTTTGGGCTCTGTGACTCATTACAGATCATGTTTGCATCTTGGCACTGGATGCCCAGAAGCTTAATGTGAATCTGTGTGTGAACGCTTCTGAATCCATCCTGCTTCCCTTTACTCACTTTCCTTTTGTTTAACCCGATTCACATTCTTCCTCATGTCTATTTAGGGTATCTTGTTATACTGACTGGGTTCTCGGTAAGATGAGTCACATCCATCTCAAAACAGAGCAGAAAGGGAATAAGGACAGGCATTTTAAAAACAAATTTTGAATATTTATAGCCTGCCTTCTTCTAAGGAGCAAGTTGGTTTTTACGTGAAAGGGGATGAAGAGTGGAGGAATTCTTATATAGCCTCATTCTGGACCAAGGGCCTGGGATTGGACAGATTCAAACTCAAAATTACCGTGTAGCAGGTGGATGGGTAGGGTGGGGATCAGGAGAGGGAGAGCAAGACATATACCACCACAAGACTCCAGATTCATCAGCTCACCCACTGAAGGACGTCTTCTTTGCACCAAGTTTTGGCAATTATGAGGAAAGCTGCTATAAACATCTGTGTGCTGGTTTTTGTGTGGACATAAGTTTTAACTCCTTTGGGTAAATACCAAGAAACACAATTGCTGATCATATGGTAAAAATATATTTAGTTTTGTAGGAAACTGCCAAACTGTCTTTTAAAGTGGCTGTACCATTTTACATTCTTGTGATGTTGGTTTTTGATTAGATGGTTTTAAATAGGAATTACCCTGGGGTTGCATATTCACAATTAAGGTACTTTTAATACTAACAACTACTGCTGGCATATGGATTAAAATATGCCTGTAAACATACAAACACATGTACACACATACAGATATTTTTATATGAACTGAAAGACACTCAGTAGTATCCAACTCTCTGTGACCCCATGGACTGCACCCCACCAAGCTCTTCTGTCCACTGGATTTCCCAGGTGAGAATACCGGAGTGGGTTGTATTTCTTTCTCCAATAGGTACACTACTATGTATTAAATATATAACTAATGAAAACTGTGGGGAAAAAAATGAGAAACTGTAGTTGAAAGTAGTTAACTAGGAAAACCTAAAAAGCTATTACATGAGAACTTGTCAAAGAAGTCCTAACAACCAGGGCAGCAATAGAAATAACATCTTCGCCTGCACTTCCTGGTTTCTGGAAAAGGAAACCAAACCATCTTTCACCACCATTTATCTTCACAGTAAATGAGGCTAGAACAAAACTGTTCGGGAACCATCTTCTCATTCTAGCCGTCCTTCAGCTTTTCCTCCAAGAAATGTCTGTTGTGCTGAGTTGAATGATATCCGTTTGAAGTCACTGATTTCTTGTTATTTCTGATTCATTTTTTCCTCTGTAATCTTGCAATTTCCCTTGACATCACAAAATTGTGGCTTTTCTTTATCTCATTTCATCATTATTCCCTCTATGTGCTTCTAGTTCAAGGTTTGTGAGCCAGACCTGTGAGAAAAAGTGATGATCACAGTACTCTGAAGAGCTATGGAAAGTTAAGGATAACTTGCAATATGAATATCTTGCATTTAAACTGAACTAAAACTTGAGCTGGTTTGCGGCAGCCCCTTTGTCTTAAGTGTAGACGGTCTGGCCATTTTGAAGTCAATCCACCTCTCTGCCCAAGTTCAGGCTTCCATATATTGAGAGAAACACAGATAAATTACAACCTTGTAATTTCTACTGATTGTGCAGCGTGTCACACCACAGATCCAACAACTGTAGCGATATGTATTGTTTGCTAGTTTGCCATCATCTGTTGGCAGGCTGATCTGTTTGGGAAAATTATCCTTTTCTGGAAATGCGATGGAAAGAGACCAGCACAAAAACAAATATATTTATATACACAATGCAGAGTGCATGGTTTGGGGTTAGGATGGTGATTTAGAATATCATAGTGGAGATACATCTATCGCACATAATTTCACTTCTCTCCAACCATCATGGGTTTGTTTTACCTTTGTAAACTATAAGAACTGCAAAAATTCCACTACAGGCTAATCACCAGGGCTTAGTGATTCACACTTGGGATATTTAAAAATTTACGTTTCCATCCAGGCAACTAAATTTAAAGAAAACATGTTTAGTTGAGAAAGACAAATGAGACAGACTCACCTAAATGCTACAGTGAATCTGGGCACTGTGATTTTGCCAGGTGGAAGCCTGTGAAGGAGAATCCCAGTGTCATAGACAGAGAGTGAACTTGGGAAAGTTTGTTGGTGCCATAAAATGTTCAAAGAGCATATGACTCAGAGATGACGAACTAGAATGCAGGTCCAGACAAAAGCAGAGCAACAGGAAATAGAGAGTTAAGGACAGGGCCATGATCCCATGAAAGCATAGAGGCAGACAAGAGGATTCGGCATGTCTTAGAGAGAAACACTTCATCATAGAAAAGTGACTCATGCTGGACCCTCTCCTATACAGCTGGTGTCAACAGTCTTTCTATTCATCTTACATCTCAGAAGTCTACCTCATTCCTAATTCATAATAAACCTCAAAACTTGTCTGATAATCAAAGATCTATTGATGGAAAGCAAGAGACTCAGGAAAAACTGAAAGACTGCTTCAGGGAGAGATGGATACATCCTTTCTACTAAATACTCCCAGAGAATAAAAACAGTCTAGTTTTAATGTCGCAATCAATGTTCATAATTTTAAAATCTGTTTGCTTCTCTGACAATAAAGAGATGTTTTTTCATATGTATTAAGATGCTGACCCTTAATCCTGATACCATAAGGTAAGTGGGCTCCAACAGTGACAAGCAGGAAATATCAACTATGTTATAAAAAAAAAAGACAAAATAACCAACCAACAAAATCCTCCTGAATTCACACCCTGATGGTCACTAGGATTCTGAGCTGATCAAATGCCAACTTTTCTTAGTAACCTCTGAGCTCTTTGGATGACCTTCCACATACACCCACCCCCACCTCTGGCGTCATCTCTACGCTCTAATGTCAGGTCACCAAGTTTTGTGCAGGCCCTCCGGCTGCTTCTGCTCTTTTTTTTTTTTTCTCCTACTCTCATACATACTGCTTTTTTTTTCTTCCTTATTCCCTACCATAACCTTATTCTGAAGCAAACAATTCACACCCATAGCTGGGTGCCAGGACATCAGTATAATTATAAGGATGCCTTAAAGCCTTTGAGTTTTCAAAGTACTCCCCTATTCAGTTTTACACAACATCATCACACCATGGGCTTCCCTAGTGTCTCAGAAGGTAAAGAATCTGCCTGCAATGAGGGAGATCTGGGTTCGATCCCTGGGTTGGGAAGATCCCCTGGAGGAGGGCATAGCAACCCACTCCAGTATACTTGCCTGGAATATCCCCATAGACAGAGGAACCTGGTGGGCTACAGTCCATGGCATTGCAAAGAGTCAGGCAGGACTGGGCAACTAAGAATATCACACCATGCCATAAAGGGAGATGTCCTTCCGGCTTTGCAGGTAAAGACTGTGAGGTCCAGTGACCTGAGTCGATGTACTTACGGACACATAATAGTAACAGGATTGAGACTTACATCCAAGACCAGTGTCAAGGAACAACTGTTTTGTTGTTCCTCAAATATTTGAAAAATATTTGAACTCCACTGAATCCTGTTAATGTCTGACCTCTTTGTATTAGCTTACCAGACTTAAATTTGCATAAAGTATACTGACAATAACCCCTACTTTGTGATATGTAAATAATACTTTGTTGTACAGAAAAATAGACAATGCATATGCACACACATGCTAAAACATTTATACACACCTCTATTAGACAAATTTGTACTAAGAGTTGACTCTTGTATCACTTGAGGATGCCTTGAGAAGGAGGAAGTTGGTGAGAGAGAAAAAGAAGCCTTCAGTTGACAACTATGGCTGGATTGTCCAAGGGCTTGGTTTTTCCATACCACCGTATTTCTGCTGGACAAAATTGTAGAAACTCATGGAAGAATGAGTTGAGCTGTCTCTGAGAGCTCTGAGCACAGAGAGCGATCAGGGTGATAATCTAAAGGTCCTACTACAGAGCTTATAGAAAGACCAGGATGACGCTCTTCCTGTAAAGAACAATTTAGGCTATATTTCTACAAGACCAGCAAATCTAACAGCTACATTAAATTGTACTTCTTTGAGGCTCAGAGGTATTTCTCCTACCAAAACCAAACTAAGTCAAACAAAAGCCTTGGTCTACTGAGTTCTATATAAAATGACAATTGTCACAGGTGGTAAAAGACTGCAATTTAAACAAAAATGAGATTGGGAGAAGGGGAGAGTTTATATATTTTAGTTGTTTTTAGTTGAAGAGGATCCTGGTGGGCTGCAGTCCATAGGGTCACAAAGAGTCGGACACAACTGAAATGACTTCACGCATGGTTGATTTACAATGTTGTGTTGGTTTCAGGTATACGGCAAAGTGACAAAGTTTATCTATTTGTTTTGTAGATTGTTTTCCATTGTGGGTTATGATACTGAGTACAGTTTCCTGTGCTGTATAGTAACTCCTTGGTGATTATTGTATATGTAATAGTGTGTTTATAATAATCCCAAACTCCTAATTTCTCTCTCCTCACCCTTCCCCCCTTGGTAATCATGTTTTCTATGTCTGTACATCTATTTCTGTTTTGTTTATAATTTTGGTTGATTCATTTTTTAAAGATTCCACATATAAGTGATATCACATGGTATTTGTCCTCACTTAGTATGATGGTCTCTAGGTCCACTCACATTCCAATGATTCTTAATATGTCTACTGCTTCCAGCTTATTTGGTGTTAACTGGGTGAATTGAGAAAGACTTGTAGGAGCCTGTAGGTTATATACATATAAGTGCACAAACACATGTATATAATTCATAATTCATGAATTGTCACTAATTTATTCAATACTATTATAATATACAATTCATATATAACCATATATAACACATAATTATATCTACTAGATGAAAGACAGTGTGCAAAACAGTGTAGGGGTTCACACTGCAGTCCCCAAGGACCATTCAGACAGAAGAAAAACTCAAGTTAAGCTTGCAAATAGTACAGTGGGGATAGGGTAACCACCATAACAGAAGATAGAGTGCTTTAAAATTATTTTAAAAAATAATTTTTGTTTTGCTGGAAAGATCTGTGGAAATTATGGAGGGTTGGAAATTTGTGTTCTTTTTTAATTTCCTATTTGCATATAAGAGAACTGTGAATTTAGCATAAATTTTATGTGATGAAAAGGCTTAGACTTGGAGAACTGGGGAGTTTTGCAGCACCTACGGTAAATTGAGTCTGAGAAAAGCCGTTTCCTTGATGAGGAAACTCGTGGCACATCACACAATAAAACAGGCTCTCTTCTCATGGTGAAATGTCGTTATGGTTCCTGTGAAATGGCGTGTTCTCGAGAGGTAATTGCAAATTTCCTTCCCAAGCTGAAATTTAGGAATAACCAATCAGGTCTTGAAATCGAAAGCACCAGTTGGCTCCACGTCCCTTAGCAAATTTTTTTCCAGAAGTAAATAATTGTTACTGGCTGAAATGACATTCAGCCAAGGCAAAATGGTCCTTCTGAGGCCCAGCAGGGTGCTAATGGTCAGATGGTATGTCCTTAACTTGCTGGGATGTGGAGCAGTGCCTTGAATCTTGCCCATCCTATTTGAAACACTTAGCTGTTCTATAGGGAGCCCTCAGAAGGAGATGCAAATTGCTCTGGCATCTGAATGAAAACAAAGAGGAGAAAATGAAAACAACATTGGTGAGCGGGCCTCTCAGACGCTGAGGCTTATTTCTTCATCACTGTTAAAATGTCAGGAATTTGGTTTTGAAAAGTTCCGTAGTGGAATACCAGGTTCAGTCACAAACAGGGGTGTGTTTAGTGATGATAAAGCAACAATTTGGATGAATAGATGTGTTTCAAAATGGAGAAGGCAGAAGGAAGGAAGAAAAGAAGGAAAAGAAGGAGGGTGGGTCTGAAAGGATCAGAAAGTCAGAAAGGAGTGAGGGATGCAGTCCCAGAGGCCACAGCACTGGCAAAGGCCCTGGGGCAGGGAAGGGTTTGGTGTGCTCCAAAACGCTTCACTGGTTTCAGGATCATTATAACCAGTTCTGCTGATTTCTTCTTGTCTCTTTGCACTTCAGTGGTCATTCTTTTAAGATACGTGATGATATCCCTCGATTCTTCTAATTCCTCTATTTCCATTCTCCATGGGGTTGAGTTGGTTATAAGTAACCTTTAGTCTTGCAGGACAGGGAAACCCAGCATGCTGTCATCCATGGGGTCACAAAGAGCCAGACACGACTTGCAACTGAATAACAACACAGCTTCAGTCTGCTTCCTCGACTCAGAAATCACTGAGTGAAAAGTTATGTGTGCAGCCGAAAAGCACACAGTGAAATTTTCCTAGCCATGTATTTTGTTGTTGCACTTATAAGACCTTTATAAGTACTTTTAAGATTATGTTCTAAGATGCTGGTGGAGAACTAACCAAATGTTAGTATAATATTTAAAAAGAAAATAGCTTTGAAAAGAAAGAGAAGAAGAAAAAGGAAAGAAGAGGGAATAGTGGAGAAGGGGAAGACCTATACTTGTCCAGAGTCTGGGTGCCCACCCAGTTCTTCCTCCTCTTCCCCAAAACCTTTACTTCCACCCCCAGGTAGACAGTTCATGAGCACGCACTTGATACGAAAAAAAAAAAAAAAAAACCCACCCACAAGCTTCCAGAAACCTGTGGATTTTAACAAAAGATGTGGGGATCATCAATTCCTCTCTTTGGACTTGGGAATTCGGCAGCCTGAGAATGACCTGGAAACTGCATCCAGAGAGAAAGAGAGGATTCCAATTGAAGAGACACCACAGGTAAGATTATAAGGTGTTTGGGGATTGAAGGCATGTTGAAAATATTCCCATAGCCTGAGAAATTAGATCTTTTCCCACGGGCACTAAAGAGCCATCTGAAGTTATTAATCAAAGCAGTGTCTCAGTCCATTTTATGCTCTGCATAAATTACTCTGAATGAAGAGCAAATGGATAAGAAGGCCACCGATTAGAGATAGGGGGTCAATAATGAGGATCCTGCAGTGACCAAAGCCGGGACTAGAGGCTTGTGCTGGGCGCTGGGGGTGGAGGTCGGGGAGAGGAGGCACAGATGGAAGACACACATTTAGGAGGTGAAATTGGCAGAGTTCAGACAACCCATGGTCGTATTTTGAGACTTTCCAAAAGACACTCCCAAGGTTTAATCCTCTGATTGCCAGTTTCACACATGGAGGTTGACATGTGTGTCATTATCTTCTCATGGCTCTCCTGAGAGGAAACAAAATGCAGGATCAATGTCATCAGCACAGTTCTCTGTGCCTCGGAGGTTGAGAAGGTGGAACAGATTTACAGCTTATCTTGACAATCACTGACGCCTAGCTTTCTTCTCGCTCATTACCCCTGGTAAGGACCCGAGGGCTGGCCCAGAACACAGAGTAGTATAACAAGACCCCGGAGTGCTATCCCTCCTGCAGCTTCTAGACAGCCACACAGGTCGAGCTTTGACAGTTTTGTTCACTTAGATCCAGCCTGGCCCACAGACAAGCCTTGTGCCTGCTTCCGGAGGATTCTCAACTGCAACTCAACCTGTCTCCCTGTTCCTGGGACTTGTCAGAGGTCCTCAGCAGGGCTCCTAGCAGAAGTGATGTGAAGATGCAGGGGATGACGGCTGGAAAGCATTGGATTCTCAACTGCAACTCAACCTGTCTCCCTGTTCCTGGGACTTGTCAGAGGTCCTCAGCAGGACTCCTAGCAGAAGTGATGTGAAGATGCAGGGGATGACGGCTGGAAAGCATTAAAGTTGTAGCTGAGGGATTGTCATTGCACCCCCTCTCCTAACCTCCAGCTTGAGGTCTGTCCTGGTCCCTTCCACCCTAAACATACAGGCTGCCGGGTCACCTGGTCCCGATTCTGACGCACCATGGATCTCATTGACCTTCCCTCTCTGGCCTGTCATGGAGTACCCCCAGCCAACTTCCCGCTGCTGGTCAGAGAGGTTCAATCAGCCACACAAAAGGATCTGGTAGATATGACCCTGAACAATGCGACTTACCACCCTTCTCAAAGCCTGTCTCCTAGAGATAGGGACTGTCACCATGCAATAGCTCATCAAACAGTGATTTACCTCAATTCAACAAGCATTTATGAAGAATCCACTGCTAAAGGCACAAAGATATAAGTAAAACTGTCCTAAGAATCTAGAAGTTTATCATCTAAATGGGAGCATATAAATGAAACCAGTTAATTATGGACACATACAATGACGTAACTGCTAAATAGAAAGCAAACATGAAGCTAGGCCAGTATCAAGGGTGAAGTATATCATTCTGATGAGCAGAAGTATGAGAAAAGAGTGGATTAAGGTTTCATTTGTTGTTTTTTTCAGTCAGGTTTACTGAGGCATAATTTCATTTACAACCAATGAAACATATATTAATCATAGAGTTCAGTAAATTTTGATGAAACAAAAATCACAATCAAAATGTACAATGCCACCATTATCCCCAAAGTGTCTCTGTGCTCTTCTTAGTCAATTCTTACCCCTTCAGCCAAGACACTGCTGATTTGCTTACTAGTAATACAAATTAGACATGTCTTTCCTAGAATGCAGTCACTGAGGGTGTTCTCTTTTGTCTAGCTTCTTTTGTTCAGCATATTTCTGAGATTGATTCATATTCACATAACAGTACTTAATTTCTTATTATTGTCAATATCATTCCATTGTACTGTGTCTTGTTTATCCATTCATATGATGATGGACATATGGGTTGTCTCCAGTTGAAGGCTGTCATGAATAAAACTTTTGCACATCTGTGTGTACATGGATGTGATTTTTTTTTTGTGGATGATGTATTTGTGAATGTACGAATTTTGAGGATGTACTTTTATTTCTCTTGTGTAAATTCCTAGGCATTGCATGGTTGGGTCATGCAATCAGTTTCTGATTACACTTATAAGAAATTGCTAAATAATTTTCCAAAACAGTTGTAATCATTTTACACTCTCATCAGCAATGTGTGAGACTACTATTGTGTGAGACTTCTATATGCTCCATGTCTTTGATAACGCTTGGTACTGTCAGTTATAGTTACATTTTAGCCATCCAAGAGGGTGTGTAGTCTTCAGTTCAGTTCAGTCGCTCAGTCGTGTCTGACTCTTAGTTCATTGCAATTTGAAATTCCCTAGTGATTAACGATGTCTAACAGCTATTCAAGTGTCTGTTGATCATTCACATATCTTTTGTTGGATTAGTTGTCTCTTCAACTTATTTTGATTGGGTTAGTTGCCTCTTTATTATTGAGTTGTACGGGTGTTTTTGTACATTCTATAGACAAGTTCCTTGGAAAAAAGTATATAGCTAATATTTTCTCCCAGTATGTGGCTTATTTTTGTTCTGTTTTGTTTTGTTTCTGTAACACGTCTTTTAAAAAGCAGAAGTTTAAAGCACTTTATGCATTTTTCTTCAATAAAAGCCACAAAGATTTGTTTCTTAAATTTTCTCTAAAGGTAGTTTTAACTTTTAAATTTAGTTTAACAATATATTTTGTGTTATTTTTGTGTGTATATCACATGGCACTGAGAGTTAGATATTTTCACATTGTTATCCAGTTTTCCCAATCCCATTTCTTGAAAAGGCTATCTATTCTCCATTAGATTCATTTTGCTCCTTTGTTGAAAATCAGTTAGCCACATATGAGTGGTTTTATTTCTAGATTCTCCTTTTTGTTTGAATGCCCTTTCTCCATCTCTTTCTCTCTTTCTCTCATACGTATATATATACATATATGCACACATGCAAATATATATATTCATACTATTTTGATTGCAGAAGCTCTATAGTAAGTTTTTAATATAAGTAGTTTAAGTTTTCTAATTTGTCCTGCCTAAAATAAGCATATTTGAATTTGCAATATAAACTTTCGTGTTTGCTTGTCGGTGTCTGCAAGATATGTTCACTGGGTTCATACTAAATCAATAGATCTCTTTGCTAAGAACTAGCATCTTAACAATATTGAATTTTTTAATGCATGAGTGTATGTATATATTAGTTTGCAGAGGTTGCCATAATAGAATACCACAGACTGAGTGCCTGTAACAATGAAACTTTGTTTTCTCGCAGTTCTGGAGTCTAGAAGTCCAGGATCAAGATGTTGGCTGGCTTAGTTTCCCCTGAGGCCCCCTCTCTGTGGTTTGTAAATGTCCACCATCCCCCTGTGTCCTCACAGTCTTTCCTTTGAGTACACTCGTCTCTGGTGTCTCTTTCTCTTCTTACAATGATCCCAGTCCTACGGGAATAGGACTCCACCCTAATGGCCTCTTTTTAACTCAGCCACCTCTTTAAAGGCTCTGTCTCAGAGATAGAGTTTCACACAAGAATGTTGGGAACACAATTTGTCCCTAACTATACACAATCTATTTATTCATATTTTATTCAATCTTAGAAATATTTTGAAGTTTTTAATATAGATCTTATACACAGTTTGGCTAAACTTGCCCCCAATTACCCATATCTTAAAGAATTGTACGTATTTTTCAACCTCTAATTGTTCATTGCTAATATATAGAAATACATCCTTTTATACTGCCCTATCTTATGACACTGCTTAATTCACTTTTTAGTTCCAGAAGCTTTTTTTCAGTTTCCTTAAAATTTACTACCTAGATTGTGTTGCATTAAAGCAATGGTTTTTTTTTTTTTTTTACTTTTCTAATTCAGAGGTAGGCAGGACCTATGTCAATGCCAGGTTTTGTATTGAGATTTTATTTGAAAAGCACAACCTAGAAAAAAACATCAAAATAGTATTTTTGAATTTAATAAGAAGCTTATAGTCCTTCTGGAAAACTACATTATCCCCCTACGAATAACTATAAATATACCCTAAAGGTTTACATGTTTATTATAATAATAAAAGTGAAGACCACAAGCATTAATATAACATTATTATGCTCCAGGTCCAATTGTAAACATTTTATATACATGTTTAAATATGTTCATCCATATATAGAACACTTTTACTTATATGTAATAACTTATGTATTTATACATGGGTTTGCTCTCCTTATATTTATATTGTTTCATCATGTTGGAGTCATCAAATATTTTCTGCACCATCGTGTTTAGACGGTTGGTATGTTCAACACTCACTATTAGGCTCAAGTGTAAAGAAGGAAACACACAGAAGCATATCCTGCTTGTCTGGTCCTTCAGATCACCGATAGCAAGCCCATTCACAAGAACAGAATCTGGTCCTGGAGGGGATCAGTGTCTGTAACAGGACACAGCCAGAGTCCCCTCACAGTTGACCTGGCAGTGCTGTTTAACTGGGTTACAAAGAGATGGCCAAGACAAATCACAGAAGAACATAAGACAAATTGAGTATCTCTAAACAGCAGAGAAAAAAAAAAAAAGCTGCAAGTGTTTTTCCCATCTTTTGTTTGCAGTGTTTCTGTACTCATCTGATTATTCATCACAGGCAAGGTAAAAGATGAATATTCTGAGTAAGAATTTGCTCTTGCCAAAGGATAAGAACAGAATCTGTGATACCGTAAAACCCTGCAAGTCTGATATTCTCTGGTGAATTCAGATGGCCACCTAAAGTAGGTGTCAGGTTGTCAAGACTTTTATCTTTCACAGGGCAAGGGAGCTAGTGGATCAGTATGGCTGGTCACAATATAGGACAGTGCTGCTGTTGTTACAGCTAGCATTAAAATCCAAATGAATGTGCTATCAATCAATAAACTGGTGTCCGAATATATGTTTATTAGAGCTAAAGTATAAGGGATTCTTCTTATAAAAATGAATAAGCACCCTGAAAAAGCAGGCATACCCACAGAATCATTCAGTCAGTCAGAAAATATTAATACAAAATCAGTGATGGTATCTCTGCACCAGGTAACTTGCTCTGCAGGGGACATGACAAGGATTTGCCAGATAGAACTCACCTCTGCCTTCCTATGGCACACAGTTGAGTGACCAAAGTACAATTAAGGCTGCAGAGACAATAAAGCCCCGCAAGTGTTCTAGGAGGTAAAACCCTGCGATCACACATACCCACACGCACCTTCTGGGTTTTGAATCATTGCTTTCACACGTCTTGAGCTCCACAAGACCTGTTATTGTTTTGTGTAATCAATATTTATTTACAGTTGCCTACTTCTTCACCTTTCTGCTACTGTGGACCATTTTGTGCATTTTTTCATTTCTTCCCTGAGGTAGTTTCCTTTTCTCTCTTGTGCTTATTTTAGTGAAGGTATTCTGGCAAACAATTCTCTCAACGTTTGTTTGTGGAAAATAGCTTTATTTAGCCTTCATTTTTAGGATGTTTTAATTAGCTGTGGAATTCTGGGTTAGCAAGTTTGGTTTCATTTTTGATCATTTCTTTAGAAATATCTTCCCATTGACTTCTGTATTCAATTGTTTTTTTTGAGAAGCTATCCCTCAGATTTATATTACTGCTTTAGGGGAAAAAAATATTTTCCTCTTCTGTTTTTAAATTGCTTATAACATACAATTTAGTTTTACTGTAGCATGCATAGATATTTCTTCCTACTTGGGGACTGCCAAGCCTCATAAATCTGTAGGTTGAAGTTGCTTTTCTGTATTGAAAATTCTTAGTCATATTCCCTTAATTCTCGATCTTTTTTCCCTCAGAAACTTCAATCACATCATTGGGAGATCTTTTTAATGTGCTTGGCATTTATCTCATGGTGTATTCATATATTTTGATTCTTTTTTACTCTCTCTACTGTCACTCTTTAGATCTTTAGAACTAAAAATTCTTTAGGTCTTTAGAACTAAAGAGCCTCTTGATGAAAGTGAAAGAGGAGAGTGAAAAAGCTGGCTTAAAACTCAACATTCAGAAAACTAAGATCGTGGCATGTGGTCCCACAACTTCATGGCAAATAGATGGGGAAACAATGGAAACAGAGAGAGATTTTATATTTTGGGGCTCCAAAATCACTGCAGATGGTGATTGCAGCCATGAAATTAAAATATGCTTGCTCTTTGCAAGTAAAGCTGTGACCAACCTAAACAGCTTATTAAAAAGCAGAGACAATACTTTGCCAACAAAGGTCCATCTAGTCAAAACTATGTTTTTCTAGTAGTCATGTATGGATATGAGAGTTGGACTATAAAGAAAGCTGAACACCAAAGAATTAATGCTTTTGAACTGTGGTGTTGGAGAAGATTCTTGAGAGTCCCTTAGACTGCAAGGAGATCCAATCAGTCATTCCTAAAGGAAATCAGTCCTGGGTGTTCATTGGAAGGACTGATGCTGAAGCTGAAGCTCCAATACTTTGGCTACCTGATGCGAAGAACTGATTCATTTTGAAAAGACTCTGATGTTAGGAAAGATTGAAGGCAGAGCAGAAGGGGACGACAGAGGAGGAGATGGGTTGGATGGCATCACCTACACGATGGACATGAGTTTGAGCAAACTCCGGGAGTTGGTGATGGACAGGGAGGCCTGGTGTGCCACAGTCCATGGGATCGCAAAGAGTCGGACATGACTGGGCAACTGAACTGAACTGCTGTCACTTGGACATTCTTTTCAATTTACTTAAATTCTGGAAGACTAATCCTGCAGTTAAGTTCACAGCTGAATTCCTAACTTCAGATAATGTATATTTTATTTGTATCTTAATTAGAAACTCTGGCACTCTGTTGAAATTCTTTCTTCTCATTCATCTTTTTTTCAGTTTTCTAGTATGCATTAATCATAGTTGTATTAAAGCCACTTTCTACTATTTCTAATATCAGAATGATCTGTAGCTCTCTTTCTAGTATCTGCTTTTTCTCTGTAGAGTCTGAAAGTTTGCTTTCAGAAACTTCTCATCAGTGCTTTTGAGCCTCTTAGTCTGTACAGTTTATTAGACAAAAAACTTGCAGCCACATGATGCTCTAATTTTGTATCTCTAGCTCCATAGTTCTGCTTAAAGCTGTCCTGTGTTTCTGGTCCTTAAGGTCCAATGCCCTGTCTGGGCACATTCCAGATTCTCAGCCTCTTCCTCTATGAACAGATTTGATGAAAGCACCTGGGGAAACATGGCTCTGGAGTATCAGCTTAGACAAGATTCTCTCCTCCCTGAGACCTTAGCCCCTTTAGGTCTCATGGCATCAATACTTCATTGATGACCTAAAGCACAAGATATTTATATTTTACTTTGTATTTCTTGCCAAGCAGACACATACACAACTCCATCTAATCTAGAAGAACTCTGTCCTTGTGTTTTTCTCCATGTGGTGAATTTGGATGGGAAATCCTTGACAATGACAGTGCAAGCCTTTTATTTAGACCTATTTAAGCTGACGAATAGTCCAGTAGTTAAAGCTATGGCTTTTCCGGTAGTCATGTACGGATGTGAGAGTTTGACCAAAAAGTAGGCTGAGCACCGAAGAATCGATGTCTTAGATTTGTGGTGCTAGAGAAGACTCTTGAGAGTCCCTTGGACAGCAAGGATGTCAAGCCAATCAGTCCTAAAGAAAATCAACATTGAATATTCATTAGAAGGACTGATGCTGAAGTTCCAATACTTTGGCCATCTCCTGGTGGCTTCACCTTTGGCGAAGAGCTGACTCATTGGGAAAGACCCTTATCCTGGGAAAGATTAAAGGTAAAAGGAGAAGGGTGTGGCAGAGGATGAGATGGTTAGATGGCATCACCGACACAATGGACAAGAATTTGAGCAAACACCAGGAGATAGTGAAAGACAGAGGAGCCTGGTGTGCTACAGTCCATAGGGTTGCAAAGAGTCAGACATGACTTAGCAACTGAACAACAACAAAGGCACTTAATCACCCTGCATATGAGTTCTAACTAGCAAAGCTGACTTCCGCTTATCAGGGGTACAAAATAAGTCACATCTTAATCTAGATCATTTTACATAGAAACTCCTTTTGTATTATGGTTATGCTAACCCAGGTTCTCAGATCAGGCAAAGAGAGGACTGGGGCACAGCCACATCCCTTTAGGCTGGAAAGAGCCCACTTTACTTTTGCTTTCCTTGCATCAGCCCAAACTAGTCTCATGGTCTCACCCAAATGCAAGGGAGATAGGAGAAAGTAGTCCTTGGCTGGGAAGCTACTTCTCAGAAAGATCTGGAAGGTCTGGAAGGGGCCCATGGATCTCCAGTGTCCAGTGGACCATCCCCCTACAGCAGACACTTAGGAAAAGGGACCGCTGTCTAGGGGTAATATGTGGGAATGAGACACGGATGAATGGGAAGGAGAAGGGAGAAGATATGAGATAAGTTGTTTATTTAGAATAAAAGAGAAACCAAATAGTTCAATTAGAAATCAGACTTAGAAGATAAACCACTTAGAAAATTTAAGATATCATATATGGAATCTTTACAAGGTTTGTGTACCAATAAGAAAGAAAAGAGCTTCCCTGGTAGCTCAGTTTGGAAAAAAATATGCCTGGCAATGCAGAAGATGTGGGTTTGATCCCTGGGTCAGGAAGACCCCCTTGAGAAGGAAATGGTAACCCACTCCAATATTCTTGCCTGGAAATCCCCTGAACAGAGGAGCCTGGTGGGCTTCAGTCCATGGTGTCACAAAAGAGCCTGACTTGCCTTAGCAGCTGAACAAGAACAAAGAAATAGGAAAGGTTACTGATGAGGCAATGATATAATGCTTTCTAATAACATCAATTAAAATGAGCTGATCCATTTTGAGGTTATTAAAGTGTAAATAAACTACTCATTTTTTAAATGTATTGGTGTGTATTTGCTTTACAATTTGTTAGTTTGTGTTGCACAAGAATGAATCAGCTGTGTGTACACATATACCCCCTCCCTCCTGACCCTGGCTCCCACCCCCACCCCACCCTCTGGGCGATCACAGAGCACCGAGCTGAGGTCTCTGTGCTATTCAGCAGGTTCGTTCTAGCCATCTGTTTTACACAAGGAAGTGATACATGTCAATCCCAACCTCTCAATTCATTTGACTAGATAAAGTATGGTAGAAGAGAGTTTAAAAAGTCTTACCTTCCTCCTCCCCCAGTAGGCCACCCCATAGCTGAGGGTTACAGTAAATTTCACAGTAAATCCTGGAGTCCTAGAGCTGGTCCTCATGAAGCCTGAGAGAGAGGGACATTTCACTTCATTTATGTGGCCCCGATTACGATTCTTCTCTGAAGTGCTTCACCATGGCCCCGATTACGATTCTTCTCTAAAGTGCTTCACTTCCTGTTCTGCTTCTATTTGGTTTGTTTGTTGGGTTTGGTCTAAATGACACAGTCCATTTTTCTATTTTGTGCCTCTATACCTCAACTCCCATAGCTCTGCAGAGATCGGTAGAAGCCTCCTCTCATGCCTGAATGTAGGAATTTTAAACTCACCCAGTCATATGCTTCCTCATGGGTTAAATCAAAAAATAAAACAGCTTTATAGAGCAAATCTAGGCCTTGCTGTTAAATGCAGCCTACAATTAAGCAACCTGTATTTAAGTATTCCATGATAAATAATGTAAATCCCTTAATCATTTTACATATATGTTAATTTCTTGGCTCTTAGAAGTTGTACATTTTGACTTGACTCAAATTCAGTTTGATTTTTAGTTAGTGTATGATATGAGAAAGAGAGAACGACATGAAAGTCTTCTTGTGACAAATTTGGCAGGTCACAATATAGGACAGTGCTGCTGTTGTTACAGCTAGCATTAAAATCCAAATGAATGTGCTATCAATCAATAAACATATTTTTCTGAATATATGCATAGTAAATGTGAACTCGTGGTTACCATATGGGCTCCCTGGGTCAAAATCATTAAAATCTTCTGTCCTCAGGACATAGAATCTCTTGCTGATGTAACAAATGTTTGGAAATCCTGAACTCTTTATTTTGTTGCCAATATATGTTATTATTACTCAGATTAATCAGATCTTCTCACATAAAACAGTATTAGTCATCATCCAAATATATTAGCATAGCAAATATATTGCTATATAAATTGTCAAGGATACATTTGCAGTGTCAGAACATTTCAGGGTTGGATGAGTCGTCAGAAACATTGGATAAAGCACCATCCTTGACCGAATGTGTCAATCATCTGTTTCAGCTCTCAATTTATTTAGCCACCGCTTGAGCTCTTCCAGATAGTGGGAACTCACCATTTCTCAAGCAGCTCACTTTGCTGCTGAATAATTCTAATTAGTCGTCTTGCCCCACTTCCCTCCTTTCATCTCCATCCATCGTCTGCTTGTACCTTCTAAGACCACAACAAGGTTTAAGGAAGATAATGCTTGTCAAATGCCTGCTAGGGTCTCTAGGGCATAAGAAATCATCAACTGAAATGATCATTTATTAATTTTATTGTCCTTCTACCCAACTTTCATCCGTGGAAATTCGACTTACATCTAGGATTTTGTTTAAGGGTAACTTCCTCCCAGAAGCCTGGATTCCTGAGACTAGGTTGTCTTCTGTATCTTCATTTTTATTCTGTGTCTACTCTCAGCTTCCTTGGGGAAGGAATTTCACCCTGCTATGGTTTTTATAGTACCTAGCCACTTACCCAGGCTTCCCTGATGACTCAGAGGTAAAAAATCCACTTGCAGTGCAGGAGACACAGGCTCGATTCCTGGGTGAGGAAGATCCCCTAAAGAAGGAAAGAGTAACCACTCCAGTAGTCTTTCCTGGGAAATCCCGTGGACAGAGAGCCTGGGAGGTTACAGCCCATGAGGTCGCAAGATTTGGACATGACTTAGCAACTAAACCACCACTACCAGTCACTTATTTGGCCCACAATAGATGGCTAATATGGCTTTATGAATGAATAACTGGTATAGATATTAGGTGAAACGGCAAGTTGTATAGTTGGCTGTTGCTGCTGCCAAGTCGCTTCAGTTGTATGTATCTGACTGAGCGACCCCATAGAGAGCAGCCCACCAGGCTCCTCCGTCCCTGGGATTCTCCAGGCAAGAATACTGGAGTGGGTTGCCATTTCCTTTTTCTATAGCTGGAGCTACTTCAAATACTGAGTGATATGGCACAGCATGAAATATGAATTATTTGTAGAGTTTTTTTAAGGTCTCACATTTCAGTATATTAGCAGATAAAAGCAAAGTCATGCTTTTATTATGCACTTTCAAGATTATTCAAATATGTAGTAGTTGGGAGAATGAAGGCAAAGCCAGGACTTTAGTTTCTGAGATTCTTTGCTCTGGTGATGATGCAACACGGCCCTTTAATAACCTTCCCAACAAAACTGTTCTTTTCTTGGACAGATTTACCACTCCAAACTGAATAGTCATTGTTTAGTTTTGTAGATTTTCTTTTCTCCAGATTCGATAGTTTCCCGGTTCACACATATCCCTTAACAGTTTTTCCTTTAGAAAGACAGGTTTGATCTAGGGATATGGTAAGAAAGCTTTGATTTTATGTCAAATATAGATTATTTGCACTTGGGTCTGTTGATTTGTATCTGGTCTTATGTTTGTCTAGAAGAAGCAGCCCTTCCTGGGCTCACATGAAGCTCTCGTCCCATCTCGACACTTCCAGGCTATAGACTTAAGTGACTGATGTCATATCTGAAATTGATGTTTCCCAATCTTAGCTGCTGCTCCTTTCAGAATTCTACTCATTTCTCTTTCTTGTAGAGATCCTGGCAAACAATATTTTTGGTTTTTAATTTTTATTTTGGACATTGTTTGCTTATATTTTTCTTGGGGATATTAATCAAAAGAAATAGGTACAAACTCAAACTAGGTTAAATTAAGGATGAAAGATGGGTCCCCTGCATTGGGAGTGCAGTCTTGGCCACTGGATCACCAGGGAAGTACCTTATGTTGTGTTTTTGTTTTGTTTTTTTTAATTCTCATTTATTTACCAATGGGGCAACATAGGGATAGAGAATTAAGAGCTACAGACTGTCATATAAAATAGGCTGTGATGATATATTGTACAACACAGGAAATATAGCTGATATTTTATAATAACTATGAATGGAGTATGTGTGCTGTGCATGCTCGGTCACTCAGTCATGTCCGACTCTTTGGGACCCCATGGACTGTAGCCCACCAGGCTCCTCTGTCCATGGAATTTCTCAGGCAAGAATACTGGAGGGTTTCCATCTCCTCCTTCAGTGGACCTTCCTGACCCAGGGATGGAATCCACATCTTCATTGGCAGGTGGATTCTTTACCACTGAACCACCTGGGAAGCTCCCATATAAACGGAGTATAACTGTGAATCACTATATTGTACACATAACTTATATAATAATGCACATCAACTGTACTCCAATAAATAAAAATTTTAAAAAAACAGTGAAGGAAAGGAAACCATCACATAATATCAGAAGAATCCCATGGAATAAATTCTCTTTCTCTATGATGACGTGATCTTTCACAGATGTCCTATATCATGGTTATTTTCTCCTCTGGGTCCCAGCTTTTCCTTGGCACGCTGTGTTCTTGTTTTCCATAGTAATTGCTAATATCTCTCTTTGAATTGCCAGGGCAGTGGCTCAGTTTTGCCTTAAAACTCCCGTGCTCAGCACCACTGGATTCAGTCCTTTTTTAAATCATTTATCTTGGCAGAGAAAGTTTTCTGCTACACATATACTTTAATAATCGACTATTGGCAGAAGTGTGAGGTTGTCCAGTCCAGCAGGGACCCCCATGACCACATCCTCCAGGGGTACAACCAGGGACCCCTATGACTATGTCCTCCAGGGGTCCAGCCAGGGACCCCTATGACCATGTCCTCCGGGGGTGCAGCCAGGGACCCCTATGACCATGTCCTCCAGGGGTGCAGCCAGGGACCCCTATGACCATGTCCTCCAGGGGTGCAGCCAGGGACCCCTATGACCATGTCCTCCAGGGGTGCAGCCAGGGACCCCTATGACCATGTCCTCCAGGGGTGCAGCCAGGGACCCCTATGACCATGTCTTCCAGGGGTGCAGCCAAAGACCCCTATGACCATGTCCTCCAGGGGTGCAGCCTGTGCTTGGCTACTCTGCTGCCAAAACACACCTTCACATTTTAGATTCTTTCCCTTTAAACACCTACCAGACAAGAAAACTCTATTATTAGACCTCAGCACAAAAAATTCCTTGATATACACCACACTGACAATTCTGTGTACCTCATTAGAAACTGCAGGCGCTTGAAATATCAATTCTGTTACCCAATTTAAAGGTTTTAATTATTTTAAATTAAATATTTAAAAATACATAGGAAGTTGAGCAATTTCTAAACCAGGAATTTTATATGTCAATGAAGCATTGGATCTTTAATTTGTCCTTGTGGATGCATGGCAAGTGTTAGTACTAGATTTCCCTAGCTGTGTTTTCAGGAATAAAACAAATATTGGGCTACTTATATGCAAAGGCATTTACAAGTCCATTAAAATACAGACTAACACAAGTTTGTCTAATCCTCAGAATCTCATCTAAAACTCATATATCTCCATTTTAAAGCAGACATGTGTCTTAACTTAATTCTTCATTTTTAAAATTAATATTTATGGCATACACGTGAATACACTGATTAGACATATTTATATATAGGAACTGCATAATCGGCCATATTTTATTGAATTGTATGTTTTTCTTTTGCATGTCATTTTTATTTCTCATCTTATAGAAAATTTACATTGCAAGGTTGTAATAAATGCAAGGATAGTAATATGCATTATTTTCACTGGTTAATCAAAACATATATTGGTTGATTATTCACCAGTTTTAAACTGGATTTGGCTTGTATATCAATGAACGAAGTAGCTAATTCTTTCCACCCTTATGGAATGTTTCCTGCTTTTATTTTTCAAAATGTAAAGACTCCACCCATTCATACATTTCTGTCCCAGGCAAAGACTATCTGATCTCTGTTCTGATTCTTCCTCACTGGGAAACTTTTAAGTTTTCCTCTCATTTCTTCTGAGAGATATCTCAAGTTGATGATAGCTTTCTCAAGCCTCCTTTACTTTCTCATTGAAAACTCAGGAATTAATTTTCTTCTCTCTAATATTTCAGGTTAAAATGATACTCCCTGAGCTTGGGATGAGCATGTATGCATTGATGTAATGACAATGAATAATCAACGAGGCTCCACTGCATAACGTAGGAGCTCTCCCCAAAGTTGTGTGGCAGCCTGGATGGGAGACAGGTTTGGGGGAGAATGGATACATGTGTGGCTGAGTCCATTCACTGTCCACCTGAAACTCCCGCAACATTGCTCACTGGCTATACCCCAACACAAAGTAAAAAAAAAAAAAAATTAATAATAATAAATAGAAAAATATTTTAAAGCCATGGTAGATACCTTCAAGGAACTCATGAACTAGCAGAACAAAAACATCAAAGATAAACTATAATATTTCAAGGTAGTAAGTGCTTTAATTGGGATGAAACAAAGAACTATCAGAATACAGACAAGAAAGAAATCAGTCTTTATATATGTGGGAAAGTTGGGAGACATAAGGATAAAAAGCGTAATCTTTTAGTATGGAAATGGTCCACCAATCTGAATGCTATTATACTAATTAAAGTATTAGAGTTTAGGAGTGCAGTAGCAATAGTAGCATAATTAAATGTGGATATGTTAATATAAATTTCATACAGAGTCTATAGCATACATGCTCCTTTCAAAAGAAAACAGACGTGATAAAATGCAGTCATTGCTCCTTGTGATGTTTCAGGAACACCTTAATGTCAAGCAGTAGACAGACTTGTATTTCTAACCAACAGAGAAGGTGAAAATACTGAAAAAAGAAAATTCTTAAAAAGTTGCCAAGCTGCTATGCTATTGGTTTGACGAATCCCAGGCAGATCTGATTTTAAAGGAATCCTGTCACTTTCATCAGTTATCATTCCTGGGAGAGGACTAAAATCCTAGAACTTTTTATCGGACTTTCTGAGCTCTATCTCCATCTTCACCAACAACTGGTTTCTACTTTTGGCGTTGCTGCCACCTTGTTGTCTGACACATTGAGGTTCTGCTAGAAAAGTTTAGCAGCAGCTTAAACTATTGTGTGTCCTGTTAAAGTCTGACAGCTTGTGAAACTGAAGAGAGGCGTGTGCCTGTGGTTGACTGCTAACTAGCTTGACTGGTGCATATTTATTATGGTTCTTCTCCAATATCTACTACAGTGGGTTCCATGTTGAAATATTAGTTCTGCCCAAATTACCTTAGGAGTCTGTGAAAAATTTTCTCCTCAGTAACAGCAAGCATAATTTTCATTATTTTTATTAAGAAACTTTTAAGTTTCCTATTGTTCAGTCACTAAGTCATGTCCGACTCTTTATGACCCCATGGACTGCAGAACGTGAGGCTTCCCTGTCCTTCACCATCTCTCAGAGTTTGCTCAAACTCATGTCCATTGAGTCGGTGACACCACCCAACCATCTCATCCTCTATCACCCCCTTCTGCTCCTGTCCTCAATCTTTTCCAGCATCAGGGTCTTTTCCAAAGAATCAGCTCTTTGCATCAGGTGGCCAAAGTATTGAAACTTCAGCCTCGTCCTTCTAATGAATATTCAGGACTGATTTCCTTTAGGATTGACTGGTTTAATGTTGTTCTCCAACGGGCTCTCAAGAGTTTTCTCCAGCACCACAGTTCGAAAGTGTCAACTCTTCGTCACTCAGTCTTCTTTATGGTCCAACTTGTACATCCGTACATGATTACTGAAAAAACCATAACTTTTACAATAGCTTCCTACCCTATGAGAAAACATACTGCAACTTCTTCAAAGGTACTGAAACAGAGGATTCCTCCCCAGAGTTGGCAGCTAAAAAGTTATTGGTGAGCAGTGGGAAGAGTTTCAGTTTGATGGTAAAAACCACAGACAGAATTCTGAGGGTGGTTCCTCCTCCAACTTTTCCATGACACAGTGACGTGCAAAAAACCCATGTCCCTCCTCTTGAAAATTAATTACTCAGGGTAGGTCTTGGGATGGAACATCTGTGTTTGATTTCTTGGTTAACCGCTAACTGCCTTCGGGTTCTCAGTGCTGTCTGCACATGAGAATCACCTGGAGCTTTTAAAACTCACTGACCCCCCAACATCTCCGACCAGTTAGATCAGAATCTGTGAGGTTAGTACCCTCAAAACAGCATTTTTAATGTTTCTCAAGTGATTACAACATGTAGCCAAGTTTGAAACCAGTACTGACTTTTTGTCCTGGTAAGTCATCTCATCTGTCTTCACCTATGCTTTTCCATCTGCAAAATGAAATGTTTTAGATGTTCCAATCTCTTCCACTCTATATCAAAGGAGGGGGCCATGAGAGTGTTCAGTGAAAGGGAATTCCCACATCCTTCTCAGTAGGAACAGCCTGTGTTTATGATTAATGACAGAGCTCGTAGCCCCAAGGGACAGAACACTTGGGCATGTACAGAAGGTAGAGAGCTTAGTCTCAAGCTACGACTTCCATCCTGGTGGCCACAGAAGAGCAGAGGAAGCATCAATAATCCACTAATTCACTGGTCCATATTCTTTCTACAGGCCAAACCACACTCGTCATCTTGTCTTCAACACTTTCATTCCTGGGGTTGCAGCCAGTGAGTAAAACAGACCAGAGGATGCAGGATTTTAGCTACCAGTTCTGTTTAGAGAAAAATTCATGACTGTGCTTCTGAAGTTGAGCCAGAAAGAGTCAAGTGCAAATGAGTCCATGTAAGCAATATCAAGATTGGGGAAGAAGACTTACATGACCTGGAAGAGGGAAAAAAGAGTGACTCAATGGCCCTGATGCCCAAGCTGGGATGGGTACCCCTGGCAAGAGGTAAGTCATGTGGGAGTGAAGATCAAGCTCAGGTTAAGTCATTGGCTCAATCTAAGGATGCATCTTAGGGTCCCCAGATTTCAAGTCAAGGGTGATTTGGCAGATTAAGGTCAGCATATCTAAGTGATGGAGTTCCCTCCATAGGAATGTCCAGAAAACTCTCTTTTTCAGTTGGCTATTCCATCCCTGGGTTCCCAGAATTTATTGCCCCACTCACTTGGAAATGAATCCTGAACAGTCAAAGCTTTGTCCTCATGCTGAACCCTCATCTTTGTATCTTTGTGGTCCCTCCTTGAGACCTGATTCATCTTTCATTTTACTTAGCACCAACCATAATGCCTGACAAACCAGAAGCTCTTCATAAGTCTTTTTTCTTCCTATGCAATAAAAATTTGGGGGAAAGGATTGAAAATGTGGTGGAGAAGAAAATGGCAACCCACTCCAGTATTCTCGCCTGGAGAATCCCATGGACAGAGGAGTCTGGTGGGCTACAGTCCATGTGGTCACAAAGAGTCAGACACAACTGACGCCAACTGAGCACACTGCAAATGTGAGAGGCAGGGGAGAAATGGGTGTCCAAATGGGTAGAAGAAAATCACATGTGAAGTCAGGGCAGGACAAGGAGTAGAGCATACTCTGCCTTAATCACAGGCTGCAGTGTGCATGTCTCTTCATCAGAGGTTCCTCCCAACATTGGCACACTGGAGCATCTGTTTATAGCTCTGTTACCACCGCTGGTCTGTGAGCATTTAGTGGGCAGTGTTTGCACCCTCTTCTTTTTAAATCAGCCAGAGACTAGCTGAGAGGATGGGAGTTATTAGAATAGGGATGGCCTTGGACATCAATATTCCAAAATAGGTTCTTGGCTCTCATTTGATAGACTGTAATTGTGAAAGTGTAATAGTCTATACTAAGATCCAGGCACATGAAAGAGAAAAACATTCTTCTAAAATATATTCAGAACCTGGGGACATAGCTCAGATGTCTATTCCATACCACTCTCTGTAAGAACAGGTTGATGGGATAAGAAGTTCTCCCACCTCTGGCAAGGGCCCTCAACCATCAACCTCTGGATGGGAGGAAGGAAGAGCAGAGAAGATGCAACTGAAAAGCCAAGAGTCTTGTTAAGATCCATGGTCCTAATGCTCTTCAATTGTTTGAGGCCTGTAGGGAAAAGAAGACCAGGACAAATGGAGTCCCTAGGTAATGGGGGGATCCCGCAACAGAAGGGCAGAGGACAGCTTTACACAGTGTTTCCAAGAGACCTTTATTCTTCTGGAAAGTCCTCTCTCACCCACTATGACATATGAACAATAGATTCGGGCATTTTTGTCTGAGCCTCACCTCTCAGGATCCATGCCAATCATGACATCTGGGGGAAGCTGATGAGTCCCACCCAACCATATTCACCATCTGCAGAGTAATGCCTGAAAGCTGGCCAGCAGTCTCAAAGAAGCCATGATCACTGAAAGAAAGTTTCAGAACATATAGATTTTGGAATATCAGGGAGTGGGGGAATTGAGGAACAGTGTAACGAGAAGAGTCGGCCAAGTCTGCAGTGAACACAGAAGTGTGTCCAAGGCAAACCAGGAGCTTGGTCTGTAGACCCTCATGTAGAGCCAAGGTAATACCTTATCCTCTTAGAGGAATACAGGAAAAGACAAGGACCTTGAACTTGACCGAATGGTTTTCGAAGAGAAAGCAATTCTAAACTGAGGGCCTGCTAAGATACATGTGTTAAATATCCTGTTATAAATAGAAGTGGAGCATACAAGCTCCATTGTCCATAAAGCTTTTTAGTTTGGGTGTAGGGAAATAAAGCAAGTTACATTTTTATGCCGCTGAATTTTGGACTAACATTCCTGAGACTTTGTAGTCAGTTGCATTTTGTGATCCCAGCCTTTAGGACTGGTATTCATCCGTGCTGAAGTGCTTGGTTGTATCTTCTATGCTTTCAGCCCTATGCCAGGTCCTCAGGGTGTAGATTGTTGAGGAAGATGACTCAGATTCTGCTTTTATGAAGCCGAGAGCCCAACAAGGAAGGGAGAAGTTGTTGGTGAGACAAGGTAACTAAAAGGGAAATGTAGGATGCCAACAGGGAACTGGGCCAGGAGACCTCGCTTTATATGGATGTCGGGGAATCCTCTTTAAGGGGCCATCTTTAAGCTCAGACCTGATCAAGTCAGGGAATAGGAGAGAAAAAAGCATCCTAGGTGAAAGGAATTTCCAAAAGCTTTCAAGTCCCTCATCTTACACAAAGAGGCCAAAGTAATCCTGAATCCAGCTAGAGAGAAATTACAGACACACTGGACTCCAAGGCTCAAGGAAAAAGACCTTTCAAGTTCAAAATATTAATGGTATCTGCTATTGGAGCCTGTGGATGGTACTTTATTTAACACATATAACTTAGTGTGTTTCTGGAAATATAGATGAACCCTCTCAACTAAATACTTTCTGAAAGTTTGGTCAAGAAAGTCAACTTATTTGGAAGATTCTTAACTATTCTTCCAGCCAACATGTTCTGTAAAGGGGGGAGTGGTAAATACTCTCAGCTTCGGGGGCCATCACTTCTCAGTCACCATCATGCAACTCTGCCTCTGTAGTGTGACATCAGCCATAGACAATATGTGAATGAATGAGCCTGTCACATTCCAATAAAACATCATTTACAAAAATAGGTGATGACGGGCCTGCGACCACAGTTTGCCAATGCCTGTTCTAAACAGTCTAAATCAAAAATACCCTAAAATCTATTCCTGGACTAACCTGGAGAATAGGGGATTTGACCATAGACTATATGCTTTTTTTTAAAGTTGTCGATGATTTTACTTATTTATTTTGGCTGTACTGGGTCTTCTCTAGTTTTGAGGAGCAGGCTCCAGGGTGCGTGGTTTTCAGTAGTTGCAGTTCCCCGGCTCTAGAGCACAGGCTCAGTAGTTGTGGTTCACAGGCTTAGCTGTTCCTTGGCAGGTGGGATATTCCTGGACCAGGGATAAAACCCGTGTGTCCTACATTGGCAGGCCGATTCTTTACCACTGAGTCACCAGGGAAGCCTGAGTCTATGATTTTGCTTGGCAGAATTACTTAGCAGTTAGCTGGAGACACCACTATTGAACCTTGTAGTAGCTTCATTGCTGGAAACAGTATTTCGCTAGGACCCAATGACAGGCCCCTATGTAGCTGCAAGAGAGATGAGAAAACAAAGTAATTGATACTTTGAGAAAACAAGTAACTGACACGGGAAGAAGTTATGCGGGGGAGGCTCAGCGTGTTCAGGTAGTTGCATTAGTGGGGATGAGCTTCAGCAACAAAAACACCTATGTCTCCTCCATGCTAACAGTCCCTCCTGCTTCTGCAAGGACTTTCCATTATTATTGCTGTCACTCAAGGATCCTAAGTGACAGAAGGTCTCATTTACTGCTGGTTACTGTGGCAGACAGCATATTAAAAAGCAGAGACATTACTTTATCAACAAAGGTCCATCTAGTCAAGGCCATGGTTTTTCCAGTAGTCATGTATGGATGTGAGAGTTAGGCTATAAAGAAAGCTGAGTGCAGAAGAATTGATGCTTTTGAACTGTGGTGTTGGAGAAGACTCTTGAGAGTCCCTTGAACTGCAAGGAGATCCAATCAGTCCATCCTAAAGGAGATCAGTCCTGGGTGTTCATTGGAAGGACTGATGCTGAAGCTGAAACTCCAATACTTTGGCCACCTGATGTGAAGAGCTGACTCATTTGAAAAGACCCTGATGCTGGGAAAGATTGAGGGCAGGAGGAGAAGGGGACGACAGAGGGTGAGATGGTTGGATGGCATCACCGACTCAATGGACATGAGTTTAGGTGAACTCCGGGAGTTGGTGATGGACAGGGAGGCCTGGCATGCTGCGGTTCATGGGGTCACAAAGAGTTGGACACGACTGAGTGACTGAACTGAACTGAACTGAACCGTGGCAGAAGGGAAAGTTACCAGAGTGTGGTAAGTTACACACTAGACCTTTATGTTTTTTCTCAGAAGTGGTACACATGATTGTCTCTCGCATTTCAATAACATGGCAAGTCACAGATATGCTAAGTTTTGATGGTGTGGGGAATGCAGACGTATCCAAGCCTACAGAAAGAGGGAGAAAAAATCATTCTGCAGAGCATGGAGGCTACCAGAGCATGGTCAGCAGCTGGCCTGAGAGGCTGGGATATGAGGCAGAGGGGATGGGATGAGAGCTCAGAAGGCAGATGGATATGACGATCCCAGGAAGGAAAACAGGCTGAAAGGAGGCCCCTTCCTCTCAGAGGAAAGGACCACAGCTATAACAGGCAGGCATCAAGAGGCTTCCAGAAGTCTCTGGCATGGCCATTACCCAGTTCAGTTCAGTTCAGTCACTCAGTCATGTCCGACTCTTTGCAACCCCATGGACCACAGCATGCCAGGCTTCCCTGTCCATCATCAATTCCCGGAGTTTACTCAAGCTCATGTCCATCGAATTGGTGATGCCATCCAACCATCTCATCCTCTGTTATCCTCTTCTCCCACCTTCAATCTTTCCCAGCATCAGGGTCCTTTCCCATGAGTCAGTTCCCATGGCCAAAGTATTGGAGTTTCAGCTTCAGCATCAGAGTTGTTGAGTCACTTGCCATCACCCAGGATTCCCACAAATTTCTAACTGGCTACGATTCTAACTGAGCAGTCCACATCTATCAGGTGGAGGAGAGTCCTTCTTGGACTCAAAGCTACCCAGCATGACTCTCAGCAGTCAGGGAACGTGTTCTTGTCCCAGAAGATCACTTTTTATGGAAAAACACCTGAAATTTCCTATGAAAGTGTGTGAAAAGAAAACTGAAGTGCTCGCCACACACCTGCATGCTGAGAAGGGTTTTACTTCATCACACAAAACACCCCCACGATTCCACCCCTTTCCTGTGTTTACTTCCCTCCCCACTGGAGGCCCAGCCAGGCAGGGATCTTTCTTCTGCCAGGGTAGGGGTCTGGCCACCATCCTTTGGACAGCTGGCTCCACGTTCCCCTCAACAGGCCGGGTAAGTCAATTCTATCTGGCTGCTTCATGCTTCAGTAACTAAACCAGAGTCAGCACCGCTGTTAAAAACACCAGTTGTAAAAGATGAAAGAGAGACGAGAGCAGGTGGACTGTGTGGGCTGAGATGTTACACCTACAAAATCTGCAGAGAAAAAGAATTTCTCTGTGCAGCTCACTGCACTTTCACACACACACACACACACACACACACACACACACACACACACACACGTGCATCTACTTGGAGCCAAAAACAAAGGAGGACTGAGCCAGAAAGGGAGCGGTCCTACAGTACAAAGGCGCACACGACACATACCCCTGGGCTCTGCCTGAGGATGCTAACATGCAAAAGCCTGAAAGACGCCCTTGCGGTTTCTCTTTGTTGCTGCTATTCCATCCCTCAGTTGTGTCCAACTCTTTGCCACCCCATGGACTGCAGCTCGCCAGGCTTCCCTGTCTTCACCATCTCCCAGAGCTTGCTCAAACTCACGTCCACTGAGTCTCTGCTCCACTGTATATGCTTCTGGAGGCAGAGACCTTGACTTTTTCACCATAGTAGCCAGTGCATTGCCTTTGGGTACACAAAGCAGGCTGACTAAAGAAAGAAAAGAGAGTGAAGAAAGTAAATAGAACTAGAAGCAAAGAAGAGGCATTTCTATATTGCTTCCACAAAAGATTTGTCTGCGGTTCCCTTAAATAGTGTATGTCTGGGGGGCATGTCTGGATATCTCTTTGGAGGTCATTAATTACCTGACACGTGGGCAACAATCAGAAATGAAATCATAAAAACAGTGTCTGTTTCAATAAGACTTTTTTATTTGCTTTCTCATTCAGATATCAAGTCCCCCCTGTTTTCAGCTAACATAGAAGAGGTTTTGTCTGTTTGATTTTCTTAGCTGACATTGATAATATCAAATCAGTCAGTCAGTCAGTTCAGTTACTCAGTCATGTCCGACTCTTTGCGACCCCATGAATCGCAGCACGCCAGGCCTCCCTGTCCATCACCAACTCCCGGAGTTTACTCAAACTCATGCCCATCAAGTTGGTGATGCCATCCAGCCATCTCATCCTCTGTCATCCCCTTCTCCTCCTGCCTCCAACCCCTCCCAGCATCAGGGTCTTTTCCAATGAGTCAGCTCTTTGAATGAGGTGGCCAAAGTATTGGAGTTTCAGCTTCAGCATCAGTCCTTCTGATGAACACCCAGAATTATCTCCTTCAGGATGGACTGGTTGGATCTCCTTGCAGTCCAAGGGACTCTCAAGAGTCTTCTCCAAAACCATAGTTCAAAAGCATCAATTTTTTGGCACTCAGCTTTCTTCACAGTCCAGCTCCCACATCCATACATGACCACTGGAAAAACCATAGCCTTGACCAGATGGACCTTTGTTGGCAAAGTAATGTCTCTGTTTTTTAATATGCTATCTAGGTTGGTCATAACTTTCCTTCCAAGGAGTAAGCGTCTTTTAATTTCATGGCTGCAATCACCATCCGCAGTGATTTTGGAGCCCCCAAAAATAAAGTCTGACACTATTTCCACTGTCTCCCCATCTATTTCCCATGAAGTGATGGGACCAGATGCCATGATCTTAGTTTTCTGAATGTTAAGCTTTAAGCCAACTTTTTCACTCTCCTCTTTCACTTTCATCAAGAGGCTTTTTAATTCCTCTTCACTTTCTGCCGTAAGGGTGGTGTCATCTGCATATCTGAGGTTATTAATATTTCTCCCAGCAATCTTAATTCCAGCTTGTGCTTCTTCCAGCCCAGTGTTTCTCATGATGTACTCTGCATATAACTTAAATAAGCAGGGTGACAACATACAACCTTGACATACTCCTTTTCCTATTTGGAACCAGTCTGTTGTTCCATGTCCAGTTCTAACTGTTGCTTCCTGACCTGCATACAGGTTTCTCAAGAGGCAGGTCAGGTGGTCTGGTAGTCCCATCTCCTTCAGAATTTTGCACAGTTTATTATGATCCACACAGTTGAAGGCTTTGGCATAGTCAATAAAGCAGAAATAGATGTTTTTCTGGAACTCTCTTGCTTTTTCGATGACCCAGCAGATATTGGCAATTTGATCTCTGGTTCCTCTGCCTTTTCTAAAACCAGCTTGAATATCTGGAAGTTCTCGGTTCATGTATTGCTGAAGCCTGGCTTGGAGAATTTTGAGCATTACTTTACTAGCGTGTGAGATGAGTGCAATTGTGCAATAGTTTGAGCATTCTTTGGGATTGCCTTTCTTAGGGATTGGAATGAAAACTGACCTTTTCCAGTCCTGTGGCCACTGCTGAGTTTTCCAAATTTGCTGGCATATTGAGTACAGCACTTTAACAGCATCATCTTTCAGGATTTGAAATAGCTCAACTGGAATTCCATCACATCCACTAGCTTTGTTCGTAGAGATGCTTTCTAAGGCTCACTTGACTTCACATTCCAGGATGTCTGGCTCTAGGTGAGTGATCACACCATTGTGATTATATGGGTCGTGAAGATCTTTTTTGTACAGTTCTTCTGTGTTCTTGCCACCTCTTCTTAATATCTTCTGCTTCTGTTAGGTCCATACCATTTCTGTCCTTTATCAAACACATCTTTGCCTGAAATGTTCCCTTGATTCTCTAATTTTCTTGAAGAGATCTCTAGTCTTTCCCATTCTGTTGTTTTCCTCTATTTCTCTGCAGTGATCACTGAGGAAGGCTTTCTTATCTCTCCTGGCTAGTCTTTGGAACTCTGCATTCAAATGGGAATGTCTTTCTTTTTCTCCTTTGCTTTTAGATTCTCTTTTTTTCACAGCTATTTGTAAGGCCTCCTCAGACAACCATTTTGCCTTTTTGCATTTCTTTTCCATGGGGATGGTCTTGATCCCTGTCTCCTATACAATGTCACGAACCTCCGTCCATGGTTCATCAGGCTCTCTGTCTATCAAATCTAGTCCCTTAAATCTATTTCTCATTTCCACTGTATAGTCATAAGGGATTTGATTTAGGTCATACCTGAATGGTCTAGAGGTTTTCCCTACTTTCTTCAGTTTAAGTCTGAACTTGGCAATAAGGAGTTCATGATCTGAGCCACAGTCAGCTCCCGGTCTTGTTTTTGCTGACTGTATAGAGCTTCTCCATCTTTGGCTGCAAAGAATATAATCAATCTGATTTCGGTGTTGAACATCTGGTGATGTCCATGTGTACAGTCTTCTCTTGTGTTGTTGGAAGAGGGTGTTTGCTATGACCAGTGCATTCTCTTGGCAAAACTCTATTAGCCTTTGCCCTGCTTCATTCTGTAGTCCAAGGCCAAATTTGCCCGTAGGGGATAATAAAATATGGCACATTTTTTTTTCCAATCAGGAATTGGAGAGTATGATTCAATATATAAAAATTCATTCCTTCTTGTATTTATTCATTGCTTTGATAAATATATTTTAAGTGTCTACCATGTGCTAGACTTTGTGGTGGTGGTCTATATTGACTTAAAATTTGCAACCTATAGTAGAGAGCATTGCATTTTTAAAAGTATTTTTGTTTTTAACTGAAAGATAATTTCTTTACAATATTGTGTTGTTTCTACTATATATCAACATGCATCAGCCATAGTTATATACATATGTCCCTTCCCTCTTGAACCTCCTTCCCAACTCCCACCCCCCCATCCCATCTCATGCCTTTAAGTAATGAATACTTCAACTGAAGTGACAGCTTCAACCTCTATCTTTGCGATCACAGAAAAGCCCTTATCTTTCTGGTCACCTTTGCTTTATCAAAGGTGAAACAGGAATAGTGTCACATGCTCAAAGCACTGACACGAAGAAAAAAAAAAAAAACAAGAAAAAAAAATCCTGTGCTGGGCACAGAGGAGGCACTGGATAAGAAATATGTTGTTTTCTTTTTCTTAAATAAGGGCCAGACTAACCAGTTAATAACCTATAGAGTCTTTTTATTACTAAAGATGTAAGTATCAGAATTTCTGAAGATGTCTTCCTTTAATTTTTTTGAACAAATGTAAATATGGCTAAACAGTCAGCACACCACAGTTGCTGGCTGGACTCTGAGGTTCACAGGAGATTCGGAGTGAGTACTGTGAGATTCCACAGAGTTACTCTCTGAGGGCTGGGCTCGCCAGAAAATTATTTTCAGAGCATGGAAGCTTTGACCTTCACATGGAAGGTGGGGAAGGTTCATAACAACACAGAGAAGGATGGAAGGCTTACCTGGTAAGGCTTAGGTGGTAAAGAGCTCAATGTGAACCAGGCTCCAGGAGTCAGGGTGCAGGAAGAAGCCCAGAACTAGCCTTGATGCTGATAGCGGGTTTCCACTGCTTGTCACTGATGGCCAATTTCTAACCATGAATGCTTTGGGGGAATCTCGTGTGTAAACCTTTTCCTGGGTTAGGACACAAGGGAGATGAAGAAAACCCAGTCACATTCACTCCCCAAGAAGCATATGCCACGTTTCATAAAAGAGAATTTCAGCGCTGTGTCTTTTAGGCACAAAATTGATGGAGGGCAAGTCTTTGCTGGACGCCATCCAAACTCCAGATCATTGATGCATCCACTCTGTAACTTATTTATTAAACATGCCAGCCACACCATATTAGGTTAAAAGCAACTTATAACTCAATTATTTCCCATCATTGCCTTTTAAACCTGTTCTATTCTCTCTTTTACTCATCAAATAAAACATAATCCCATACCTTATTGGATCACTTTTAGATATTAACACACCCTCTCATCCTTAAGTTGCCAAAAATGAGTCCAATATTGAAACTTCAGTCTGCCATGCAATATAAAGTTTTTGTTCCCACCTCCTCACACAGGCCAGGTCTGTGATTCTGAAGATGAGCAATGGGAGACACTTCTTTCCTCTCTGCTCCCAGTCTCCCAATGTGTGTGTGTGTGTGTGTGTGTCTGTGTCTGTGTCTGTGTGTTGCTGTCATTGTCGTTCAGTTGCTCAGTCGTGTGTCTGACTCTTTGCAACCCCATGGACTGCAGCAAACCAGGCTTCCCTGTCCACTATCTCCCAGAGTTTGCTCACTCAGGTCCATCTTGTCGGTGATGCCATCCAACCATCTCATCCTCTGTTGTCCCCTTCTCCTCCTGCTTTCAACTTTCCCCAGCATCAGGGTCTTTTCCAGTGAATCAGCTCTCCACATTAGGTGGCCAAAGTATCGGAACTACAGCTTCAGCTTCAGCATCAGTTCTTCCAATGAATATTCATTGTGTGTGTGTGCAAAACTGTGTATTTGTATATTAGTATACAGATAGAATTATATATTTTGTGTACACTGTAACCATATAGAATTATAAATAAAATACAGTGCAATCTTGACTTCCACAACTGCCTCTGCCATGAACTTCTTCCATGCAGTAGATCTTCGAATGTGAACTTTTCATATGGAGCCCACCTGTGGGTGCTCAATGTTCCTCCACATCATCTTTCCCTTAATGCAGGTAATGCATTCTTCATCAGATCCCATCCAGCTCTTCCCGAGCACCTGTTTGGGATCAGTCGTTTATATACAGATCGCCTTGCCCTAGTGGGTAGGTCTTTGGGGTGGACACTTTTCAGAATTGCCCAAGCCTGTTTATGTGAGTACCATTCTGGTTCAAGGGAAATACTTCATACATTTGTGTCCCCAATAGCAGAAAATCGGTGCGCCATCATAGAAGCCTGCTGAGTGCTCTGCCGTCAGGGGCATACCCAGGCTGCTTTGTCCTTTTAGACCTTTCTAGTCTGGAGACCAAGATCTTCTTCTGACATATTACATGGTCTCCATTTTCCAAACACCAGGAGACATATGGACCCTGCTATTGCAGGTTTCTCCTCAGAAATTCTCACTACTAAGGTGTCCTGTCTTCTCTTATAAATAGGCTGGTGATGCACCATCAACGTGTACTGAGTCATTCACAGATGTTTTCAGCTCTGTGATGAGACAGTGAGTTGCCTGGCAGTGGAAGCATTTGAGTCTTGGTGCCTATCAGCTGAGAACACTAAAACCATGATGCCCTCATTGGCAGGGAAGGTGGTTGGCCTCTGAAAAGAGGCTTTGGGTCATCCATCTTCTCCATGTACTGTCAATGAAGCACTGTCTTCTCCTCTTTGTCCTTATAATGACCTCAAAGCAAATAATCCCAGGTGGCGCTAGGGGGGAAGAGCAAATGCAGGAGACCTCAGAGACGTGGGTTCGATCCCTGGGTCAGGAAGATCCCTGGAGGAGGAAATGGCAACCCACTCCAGTATTCTTGCCCGGAGAATCTCACAGAGAGAGGAACCTGGTGGGCTACAGTCCACAGGGTCACAAAGAGTCCGACATGACTGGAATGACTAAGTACGCACAAGTTTCAATTTTGAGGCTCAGAAAAAAAATGAGCAGTGCATCAGTGATGTGCCTGTGGCCCATTCATGTGACACAACCGGGCACTTTCCCTCCTGACTTAGCTCACAACCTCTGCCACACCGGGACCCTCCGCTACCAGCAACACGAATCAGCAGGAAACCTGCATTTGTTAGGTCGGGAGCCAAGCGTCAGGAAAGGCTAAGTCATCATGCGTTCCTTATTCCACAAATCAAAAAGGATCCTTTTCATGGAGGGGATAATCGAGGCTGAGAGAACTGGAGGCTTCCCCGGAGGTGCGCAAAGGATACAGCATAGTTGGGGGTGCGGGGTCAGAGCAGGTCTGGGGGTTCCTGGAGCCCACCACCTCCGCTCAGACCCTGCGCCCACTCATCACGGTCAAGGGTTCCACCCCAGCATTCCAGCCACGCCCGGGTGCTTCTTAGACACGAAGACAGAGTGCGGGGAGGACGCGAACATTAATCAAGTGTCTGGTGCCTCCTTCCCCTGACACCTCTCTGGGGGACCCCTGCAGCAGGGAGCTGGCAGAGCGTGACGGAACAGCACGCGCAGTGGTCACGAGCAGCCCGGCCACGCAGACACCGGCCCTGGTTTGGTGACAGCAGCGATTCCTAAAAGAAAGAGAGGGCAGCAAACAGCCTGCTTTCTGATCCCAATCGGACGCCGAGGCGGCACATTATAAAAGCATTAGCACTCAAGCAAGGCTTGCGATCCCGAGTGCCGGGCGGGGGAGGGGGGAAATCAATGGTAATTTATCAGAACCCAGGACCGCACGCGGAGGCCAGCGACGCACCGATGTCCCCGTGCGAACCAAGGCATGTGCACACGAGGTCGGAGCCTGGCAGCTCTCTGAACACACCCGTCCTCTAGTGTTAGGGGCGAGACTCAGGCCTGGCTTGGGCACAGGGGATGGGCTCAAGATCTCACTTCCAAAGTGAGCAGATGGTGCAACCCGTGTTCCAGGCGCGAGAGAGATCACGCCCAGCTCGCATGAGCATTTTGACAGAGCCCCAGATAACGCATTCATCAATCTGACATGGGATCTGACAGGGTCTGCCTGCTGGCCCCCGGCCCCCTTCACAGCAAGGCGAAATCCTCCAATTATGGAGGTCACAGATGTCAGAGCCTCCCTAGCACATAACCTGAAATGTCAAAGTCACCCTCTGCGACTCTTTATCGGGTTCTCTGAAATAAAACCTCCATCTCTCATCACATATTGAAAGGTCCAGCTGAAGACTGGATCTTCTTTGGAGAAAATGTGTGATTTGCCCTCTGGCTTCAAGTTGCCTGGGTGTCCGGTTCCTCATCCTTCTTGCTTCAAACACCGTACCCTTTGTCCAGCATCTCGCTGGTGAGCAAGTTCCTGTTACGCAAACAGGGCGGGACCCCTGAACTGGGAATTAGAAAACCTGATTCTATGTGTTGCCATTTCTTTGACTTTCTAAGTTTTGGTTTTCAGAGGTTTGAAACTGAAACAGTGGACAAAGTGAAACCTAAGTTACAGGTACATGAGGCTCAAAAGCATCAGCAAAACACAAAACAATCTTCACCATGATTAATCTGAATTTACTAGGAATAAATCAAAGTATGCTGCTGATTCCCTGAAGCTAGGTTTTACCAGCTGTCTTCACTGTGTGACATCTCCCCGGATGTGGATCCCTGGGGGTCAAGTTCAGGCGAAGATTGTGTCAAGCCAGGAGCAAGTGACAAGAAGCAGTGGTGAATATGTTGGAAGCACAAGGGGAAGGTGACAATGCAGGGAGGAGGACAGCAGGCATGAGGACCAGGTTGTGGCGAGCTTACATCAAGTCGAAGAGGCAGAGTCTGGAGAGGAGATGATCTTGAGGTGTGAGGTCCACAGCCAAAGGCGATGCATTATCACAACACCTGACATTTTTATAGAGCACTAAGAGTCACACAGCCGTTTCATAGGGGTTGATTCAGTTAACAATTGCTTTTTGATTAAAAATGTTCTCAGGCCCTGGGGATTCAACAGGTTGAGAACCAGGGCTCAGCGTGGCCATTACATCTCATGGCATCCTTTTCTGATCCTGTCTCATCCTTCACCCCTCCTACAGGCTCTGTAAGTTCTGGACTCCACCCGGCCGAGGCAGCTACCAGATTTCATTCAGCAGGTCTGAGCATGGCTCTTCCCACCCCTTCAGTGTGAGGACATCGAAAGGTGGGACTTTCTTCCTGCATCCTTATTCCCTTGGAAGTGGAAGTGTTAGTTGCTCAGTTGTGTCCAACTCTTTGCGACCCCATGGACTGTAGCCTGCCAGGCTCCTCTGTCCATGGGATTCTCCAGGCAAGAACAGTGGAGTGGGTTGCCATGCCCTCCTCCAGGGGATCTTCCTGACCTAGGGATCAAAGGGTCTCTTTGACCCAGGGACCCAGGGTCTCTTGCATTGCAGGCAGATTCTTTACCATCTGAGCCACCAGGGAAGCCTCCTTATTTCCTTACTAGATGCTTAATACCTGCTGATTGATGGACACCTTTCTAGAAATATGACCAGTGAATGGGCACCTTAACCGCTGTGCGCCTCAGTCTCTCAGGTTGTGCAAGGAAAATGCTACATCAAAAGTGTGTTTGTGATAAACAGCAGTTAATAGCACTTACATGTGGGATCTAAAAACATAAAAACATGATTCAAATGAACTTATTTACAGAAAAGAAACAGACTCACAGACAGAGAAAATAAGCTTATCATTACCAAAGGGGAAACGGGGAGAGAGAAATTGGAAATTTGGGATTGACAGATAGGCAGTATTATATAAAGTAGATAAACAAAAAGGACCTACTGTATAGCAGAGGGAACTATATTCAATATCTTGTAATAACGTTAGAGAAAAAAATTGGGAAAATATTGCATATAGTATATATAACTGAATCATTTTGCTGTCACTTGAAACTAACACAACTATACTTGTAAATCAACTATACTTCAATTAAAAAAAGGTGTGTGTGCATAATTCCTGGTTTATTAAAGAGAGTGGGCACAATAGAAATGAAAAGGCCTTATCAATTGCATCAGTAAATCATGTTAGCCTTTCCATTTATCAAACTACTGGTGGAAAATTCTACAATGTAGCATACATTGTAGTGTAGTGCTTATAATTATATTGATTAAAATCACTACTTTGAAAAAAATAGTTTTAAAAATCCTTTTGACCACTGGAACCTTTACAGCTTCAAGACTTCACTTTAATTTCTCCTTTCAAATAATCCAAATATAATTATGGATCACCAAAAAAAATAAATAATTCTGCATATCTGATTGTCAATTGCCAAGTCAACCATCTCCACTTTCCTGAAGAAAATGTGGCCTCTTGGCAGCATTTAATCACGACAAACCTTCACAGCTTTCCCCATTACAGGTTTCCTGCTGCAAATTTCAGCAGATTGGACACACAAGGTGTCACTCTATTTAAAAGTTCATGCTGAACATTTTGCTCGGTTGGAAAAGATTAAGATCCATGAATGATGCGGTGCTTTTAGCATCTGTTCAGGTAAATGGGGGTATGACTGACCCTCCAATGTGCATCCTGCCGGCAGAGACAATCCTGACACTTTTCTTCTCACTTCACTGAAAAACAGTTAAAAATAAGCCAGATTGCATCTTTGAAGGGCAATTTCTCTGCATTGTATTGCCTCTTTAGAATATCCCAAGCTGCCCACAAAAACAAACAGAAACCTATTTGCTTTCTGTCTGCAAAGGGAGCTCTTCAAACAATAGATTGTGTCCAAACGTGCATATCAATGCAATACCTGAAAAGTAGAACAGAGTTTGGTGAATCTGCTGGTTATTTTGTCTTCCTCTTACCAAACTATTTAACTATTATTTTGTTTCCACTAAGCTGACAGGAGAGAGCAGTGATTTTCTCTACATCATTTGAATTATAAGTCCAAGGAGAATGCATCGGCTTCAAGCAGCTGTTATATAAGATCCCTAGATCTTCCTTCCCCTCCAGTTGATGAAATCCTAATATCTTGTTGGGTTTGTTCAACTGATGCTTCTTCCAAGGGGCCTTAAATCTCCCAAGTCAAAATTACTTAATTTGGAAATCTGTGTGTTACACCTCTGATAGAGCCTTTATTTCAGTCTATGAAATAAAAATTGCAATAAAGCCATGTCTTATTTATTATATAATAGATGCCAAGTAACCATTGATTACCATGATTCTGCAATGCTAAAGAATAGCAATGAGTCCAAATAACTATTTTGCTTATCTGTGAAAAAGAAGCTGCCCTTGCATGCATGCTCAGTCTTATCCAACCCTTTGCAACCTCATAGACTAGCCCGACAGGCTCCTCTGTCCATGGGATCCTCTAGGCAAGGATTCTAGAGCGTGTTGCCATTTCCTCCTCCAGGGGATCTTCCCAACCCAAGGATCAAACCTGAGTCTCCTGTGTCTCCTGCATTGGCAGGTGAATTCTTTACCACTGAGCCACCTGGGAAGCCCAAAGTTGCCCTTGACTCTGTCCTAAAATGTGTGGTCCTCTCTGTTTCCTGAGGCACACATCATGATCAGCACAGCTTCAGGTGCTGGGCCTCCATCTGTCCAGTCTTGAGGAACTTGGAAAGATGGAAGGTCCATCAGAACTGCTCTTCACCGGCTGTGATGGATGGCTCCCTGAGGACCAGGATCTGGAGCTGCTACTTGGGAACCTACTGTGGGAACACAACATAGAGGCAGATGCAGTGTTTCAAGACAAAGGTCATGTAATGTTTTGGTGCTTGTGAGGCAGGAGAGGAGGAGGTACACAGGATCGCTGAGAGTAACTGGGGCCTAGGCAGCGGACTAGAAATCACTTCCAGCCAAAGTATGTAGATGATGGGGATTTGCTTTGAAATATCTCCTCTGAACAAGTGAGGGTATTTTTCAAGTATACAAGGTCTGGAGATAGATTCCTGGATAATAGTTATAGATATTTTAAACTTTAGCAGGCAAGACTACTCCTTGATGGCTCAAATGGTAAAGAATCTGCCTGCAATGCAGGAGACAAGGGTTCCATCTCTGGGTTGGAAAGATCTCTTGGAAAAGGGAATGGCTACTCACTCTAGTATTTTTTCTTAGAGAATTACATGTACAGAGGAGCCTGGCGGGATGCAGTCCATGGGGTCACAAAGAGTTGGTCACGACTGAGCGACTAACAGACTTAGGTTTAACTCTCTACTGCTTATTCAGTATTTTTGGTAGGATAACCTGGGTTATCCTATCTTTTCAAACACAAGTTTTGAAACTAGTATTAATCTTTCCTCCTTTGATTCTTCTTCTCTTTGGGCTCCTTCTCTGTGCTCTTGTGCCAGTATTAACCGTCATCCAAGTGAGAGACTGAGTCATCAACCCAAAACTCCTCTCTTGCTTCCACTCCATCCTTGGTTACTCTTTCCTATTAATTCCATCATCACAGTGACCTTCTCACTCATTGCTTTTCTCTGTGCGCACCAGCACTCTCATAGCCCAGCTTCTGAGAATGGCTCATCTAAACTTGTGTGATAGTTAATCTCCCCCCTCCAGTCCTTTCTCTGTTTCTTTGGTAGATCCATCTTTTTTATAATAGAAGCAGTCGTGTGATTTCTGCTGTCTCAATAAGCCCCCCAGTGGCTCCCTGGAGCCCACTACAGCTGGTCCAAACTGCCTCCCAGAAAGTAAGGTCCTGGACACTCAGCCCTGTACCTGTGCACGCAGGCTGTGGCCCAAGACTGTGCTGTTTTGTGAAAATGGCCATGTGATCACTTGTTCTCCCTCTGACCTTCCAGGGCGTTTCCGTGTACCTCTGTTCAATAGAAAATTAGAGATTTAGAAGAGACACTGAAGAGAAGAGCTGTGGGCCTTGACTGTACGGCAGAAGCCAGGGAAATTGGTGAGAAGGGAATAGGTTTCAGCAGTACTGCAGATTTAAAAGTGCTTAGAATTCGATAATCAAGTTACCAAGGTGGATGAAAACAGGCAAGGGAGTTTAAGGTAGCAACACGACTTCTAGCTTGGAAGAGTGGGTGAAAAATGTTGCCAAATGGAGCAAAGAAACCCAGGAGAAGAGCTAAATAATTCAATAGCCATGAGTTCCTCTGCTGTATTCTTTGACATACTATAGTGAGTTTCAAAAACACACAGAATTCCTGCTCAACTAATAAGGAAAGACCTAAAAGAAGAAATGATAAAACTGCATCCTTCCTCTGCCTTTGTTACATAGTTTCTTTTAGTATAAAACACAGAGCCCTTGTATTCTGGCTTTTGGAACTGGGTGCAACACCCATCTGTTCAGTCAATCACAGAGCAGATGGAAGTGGGTGGATAAGGAAGTGTATGACCACAATCTCGGATAATAATAAATATTTAAATACGTATTTGTTCTTTGTAATGGATTTTGAAGCTGAGTAATGAACACACTTTAAAAATCAATAACAACAACAATAATGAGGAGTCTTAATAATCAGGGACGACATATGCATTTGAGTGCTTCCCAACTGCAAAAATTGAGGGTGGGGACATCCAGTCTTGATGAATCTCACAGGAGCCCATTTCCTGAATAATGTCAAATTCCACTTGAGCTGTACGAAGGCACAGCCAATGATGCCTGGCCTGTGTTCCCCCTCTGAACTGGAACATAAGATGTCAGCTCCGCGAGCCAGGAGGGATTGGAGGGAATGCCTGGTCTAAGCCCCTCCCCATGCAAGTAAGAAACTGAGATCCAGAGACCAGTGATCAGCCTGCCTCTCAGGGACAGCCCGCCTAGCCCCAACTTCCTGGTTCCTGGTGCCTCCTCTTCTCCGGGGGAGCAGAATAAAAGTGAAAACGCCTGGAGAGAAAATTTCAAAGGAAATGAATTAGAAGAGGATAGGTGATTCTGGACACATAGAAAGAATTGCATGGAAGATTTTAGTAATTATTTTAGGAATTGAGGGATTTAGGAGCTGAGTATGTCTTAGATAAATTACTCTCCTAATTTTGGTCCCTTATATTTGAATCCCTCATGAATGTTCAGCTTCATCCAATCCATGCCCTATTCCTTGCAATGTACTATACAGGATTTCTGGCAGGTGACCTGAAATTTCAATCAGAGTGGCTCATGTTTTAAAATCATTTTGGAAAAATAAAATAAAATAAAATCATTTTGGAGCATGCTGCAGAATCCATGTATCACTGTATTTAAAAGAAGCTAATCCCAAAATGTCAGCTATATTCAAGAAAACCCATTTGTAATCAGCCTATAAAATATATACAAGTCTAAGATTATTGAGTTGATCTGCCACATCACTAGAGAGAGAGAGAAAGAGAATGAAGTCAGCATATTTCATGATGTCTATGAATTCTGAAGATGTTAAAATACCAATAACACTCTGTGTGTGTGTGTGTGTGTGTGTGTGTGTGTGCACGCTCAGTCATGTCTGACTCTTTGTGACCCCATGGACTGTAGCCTGCCAGCCTCTTCTGTACATGGGATTTCCCAGGCATGAATACTGGAGAGGGCTGCCATTTCCTCCTCTGGGGATCTTCCTGACCCAGGGATCAAACCCATGTCTTCTGCGTTGGCAGGTAGATTCTTTACCACTGAGCCACCAGGGAAGCCCCCTCACTTGCTAATCTAATGCCAGTCTCACAGACACACCCAGAAACAGTGTCTGACCAGCTACCTGGGCTCCCTGAGTCCAAGGATATTGATAGATGGTAGTAAACTTCATACCCACATCGTCTATTTTCACCCATGCCAAACCCACAAACCAAGACTTGGAGTCTCAGAAAATTCCAGAAACTGGAGTTGTAAGCTAAGACTCCCTGATATCTAGAAGAAGGGCCCCAGCCAACCACTTCCTCTGTCTTTTTCACGCTCTTATAAGCCAAGCCTCTTCCATGAGGGTTCCCAACCCTCTTCTTGTCCCTATGCAGGAGAAAAATGTGTCTCATTGAGTAGACAGGTGAATGGCCTTGATTTTATCATTCTACTTCCTGTTCTGCCATTTTCTTAATATGACTACCTTTGAAAAATGTTGAAGCTAGCTAATGTGATATGAAGTCTATGACATTTTTTTTTTCTTTCTGGTATCTCCCGCAAGCCTTTTTAAAACTAAGTTCAAATTTTTCTGTTATTTTTGCTTATTGTTTCTTCCCCTGAACCTTGGAATTTCTCCAGACCCAAGTTGAGGCTCTAAATTCCACCCTAAGCCCGGATGCCTATTGACCATTCAGTTAATACCAACTGCCATGGCAGGGGCTGTGCTGAGACATCACCCCCCTCCCCAACTCTCTGCCTTCTGCAAACCCCTTCCCCTCCCCTGCAAACACAGGTACACACACTGGTTCTTCAGCAATGTCTGTCCTTATCCAGTGTGAAGATGGCCCTGGGCTGAGGGTCCCTGAGGATTCCTCCAAGCATCTCTGTGGTCTCACAATATCCGGAACCCCCAGAACACCCCACTGTCTGGCCCCATCCGCTTTCAAAGAAAACCCACGCTGAGTGTGAGGCTGTGGATGGTCGTCAGGACAGAAAGCACTGCTAGATGGAACTTGAACTTCATTTCTGCCCTGACTGTTTCCCAAACAGGAAAGACCTCCCCAGGAAGTCTTGACAGGCTTCTCCCCTCTCTCCTTCATGCTCCCCACCCTGCCATCCACCCTCTCTCCTCTTGACATGAATTCAACTCAACTGCCACCTAAAAATAGGCCTGCCTGTCATTCTCTGTGCCGGCTGGAGTGAATGTCAATGAGAGTCAGAGTCCTTGGGGACTGATTGCAGGACGAGGTTGGTCCAGAGTGGAGCCAAGCCCTCTGGCGACCTCACCCAGACATATGCCTCAGAGAAAGCATTGGTTTTTTCTTGCCATTGTCTTCTTTCCCATTACATTCTTTCCACAACTATTTAAAATCACCATCTGCTCTCTTCTGAGAAATTTAAGTCACTTCAGCACAATTTTTTGATTTTTACCCCCAATTGTAGATAAGCCATATGTGGGGAGATCAGGTTAAATGCCAAGTTCTTAAAATGAGGTAAGAGGAACTGAGCAAATGGTCCAACAGTGTCTTTGGGGCCGTTCATCTGCTGCTGCATAGTCATCCAGCAAGCAGTTATGAAGCACCAGCTAGTCACCAGGCATTTTTCTAGAAAGTTCTGGGGCTACAGAGATGAGTGTGAGTTCCATATTCTCAACATAATCCAGAAGTTTAGGATTATTGAATGTACACAGTAGATTAGCCACTATGGCACAGTGGGGCACGTTCTACACTCTGCATCCACAAGGTTGTCATTATTGTTGTCGTTCAATCTCTAAGTCGTATCCGACTTTTTGCAACCCCATGGACAGCAGCACACCAAACTCCTCTGTCCTCCACTGTCTCCAGGAGTTTGCTTTAATCCATGTCCCTTCAGTTCATGATGATTTCTAACCATCTCATCCCCTGCCATCCCCTTCTCCTGTTGCCTTCAGTCTTTCCCAGACTCTAGGTCTTTTCCAATGAGTCAACTCTTCATATCAGGTGGCCAAAGTTGTGGAACTTCAGCATCAGTCTTTCCAATGAATACTCAGGACTGATTTCCTTTAGGATTAACAGATTTGATTTCTTTGCATCCACAATATGACTTCTACTATTTCTTCCACATTAGATGATATTTTCCAGATTACCTGGAAAATTCCTACTTCAAAATATGGTGTGATTGTCTCATCTGTGCAGATTACTGCACCTTTCTGAGTAGATTTAACTAACTGTTTCTTGGAGATCCCCTTGGGCAAGGTACCCATCATAGTTCACTGAAAATTACAAACAGAAAATTTATTTGCATCCACTAGACGATGAACTCCATTAGGCAGATGGTTCATGTTACTTACTGTGAAAACACCACCAAAGGATTGTCTCCAAGTAGCTTCTTAATATTTGTTAAATGGCTGGGTAATTCCCTTCACTTAAAACTTTTCTGAGCACCTGTGTTGCACCAGGCACTGTGTCAGGAGAGGGCCTGTGTGTGCCCACGAGTGTACAATAGGGGACAGCTGGGCATGACAGCAGCTATGCAAAGATGAACGGCAAGACTCCTGACGTCATGGAGTTCCCACGCCAGTTAAGTATACAAGTAATAATGCAGGAGACACAAGAGATGCAGGCTCCATCCTGGGTCAGGAAGATCCCTGGGGGTGGAAATGGCAACCAACTCCAGGACTCTTACCTGAAGAATCCCATGAACAGAGGAGCCTGGCAGGCTACAATCCATGGGGTCCCAAAGCGTCAGACACGACTGAGTGACTGAGCACACAGTAACAATTACTCAAGTATCTGCTTTTTTCCCCTGCAATAATCTTTAGGAAGGGTTTGAGACAGTTATAGGTATAAAAAGAAATGCCTGTGTCTCATTTCAAGATTCATTTTTAGTATTCTGTTCTCAAATATTTACTTTGGATTGTTAATTTTGCCTCCATTGAGAAAATAACATTTGACACATGAATATACCCTTCTTTCACGCCTTTTATCCCACCTGTGGCACTTACCGTGAGGGTTTTTGAGTTGCCTTTGGGGGATTTTTCTCTGATCAATTGTTCTTTGACTGCATCTCTCATCATCTTTGCTCTTCCCAAGTTCACTGTCTCTTAAGTGGAGAAGCTGAAACACTGTGTTCCCAAGAGCTCTTCCATCATCGGCATTCAAAATATCCGTGGTAGAATCACCTCAACACTCTCTGAGCTCCTACTCTGTGTACATGACTGTACCCACTCCAGGATGGACTCCAAGAGGAACAAAAGAGCACTCCAACCAGGTGTGGGCCACACATGTTCTGTGAATGACATAAGAGCCTTCCCAGAGAGAAAGATCTTATCTTGGATGAGCAGAAGAGTGATTTCATTCTGAGAACTGGAGCAGCTTACATCATTAAGTTAGACCTTGAAGAATAGTTCAGGAAGGGCGTGAGCAAAGTCATAGCATCACCTGTAATTTAATACCTCTGTTCAGGAGTATAACTTTGCACCTCCACTTTAAAGACAAGCTTCCTGCTCCAGAGGTTCTCAGATATTTCCAAAAAGGCTGAATACCTAATTTTTCCTTCTCTTCAGATCTTATTTTCCCTTTCTTCAAGTCTTCCTTTCCATCAAACCTCCTGTCCCCATTCCAGAATTTTCTTTTCTTATTAGTAATTACCCTTCTATTCTGCAACAGGTCAGGTCAGTTCAGTTCAGTTGCTCAGTCGTGTCTGACCCTTTGTGACCCCATGGGCTCCAGCTCGTCAGGCTTCCCTGTCCATCACCAACTCCCGGAGCCTACTCAAACTCATGTCCATCGTGGCAGTGATGGCATCCAACCATTTCATCCTCTGTCATCCCCTTCTCCTCCTGCCTTCAATCTTTCCCAGCATCAGGGTCTTTTCCAATGAGTCGGTTTTTCACATCAGGTGACAAAGGTACTGGAGTTTCAGCTTCAGCATCAGTCCTTCCAATGAATGTTCAGGACTGATTTCCTTTAGGACTGATATTAGAAGTAATACCATTCTGTGCCCTGGCTGAGGATTCACATAAGTACAGCACAGAAATGAACATTATCAGGAAACCGTGTGCCCACAAGCCCAAACACCAGACCACAGCCCCTTCTCTCCATGCCTGTCGAGTAGCATTCTTCCACAGTCCCTGTCTGCAAACCTTTGATAACATTGCTACCCAGCCTTTTGTTTGGAAAGAGGCTGAACCACAGCATGAAGCTCTCCAAATGACCAGTTTCTCTGCCACTCGGAGGCTATCAAAAGCAATTAACATTTTGTCACGGCAGGACTCAGTGAAATGTGTGAATCATGAAGCAAGGCGGTCTCAAGAAGAATCTTCTCCACGAATGGTGTCCCCAAACCCCTTCTCAGACAGCAGCACCCCACAAATAAGTGGGCTAAGATATTCACAGTGTAAACACAGGCAACAGAGGTGTAAGGGAAAATGCATTTTTGGGTGGATTTCAAAAACACACACTTCTTGGAAAGCAGATGTTATTTTTTTTTGGTATTGTCAGGAATATTTCAGTAGCAGAGTGGGTTGTACTATAAATGTTGAGAATATCACACTTGGTTCTGGGTGAGGAAGGCCCATGTTGAAGGTATAGTCATTGGTAAAGTGTAAGAAGATGAGAGAAGGTGGGAAATATATGTAGCTAAGGACTCAGAGTGAAAGACTCCCTGAATTAGGGTTTTAATCCTGGAAACAGAAGTCTAAAGGCTGGGTGGACATGAAACAAGCTTCCTTTGTTGCCCATAGTAGGTGAACAAGGAAAGTTCCCAAAAGGTTAGTTGGTGGGAGGACTTGAAATCTAGACATTCTTCACTGTTGGACCTTGAGAAGGGAAGAAAAGAAATAATAAAAAGAAATAAAGCACATTTTCTAAATTGAGATATAATTTATATGCAGCATTTTGGGGCTACAACATGTCAACGTGTTATATTTATATATTGTAGTATGATTACCACCATAGCTTTAGTGAACAGCTTTATCATAGTCACATAATCTTTCTTTCTTTTTTTTTTTTTTTAGTCTTTGTTTTTTGTTTCCACTGGGTCTCCATTGCTGCACACAGGCTTTCTCTAGTTGCGGCAGGTGAGGCTACTCTTTGTCGTGATGCGGGGGCTTCTCATTGCAGGGGTCCCTCTTGTTGTGGAACACAGGCTCTAGGGCTCGTGGGCTTCAGTCCTTGTAGCTTTTGGGTTCTAGAGCACAGGCTCGTTAGGTGAGGCTCATGGGCATAGTTGCTCCGCAGCATGTGGGATCTTCCCAGATTGACTGATCCCGTGTCCCCTGCACTGACAGGTGTATTCTTATCCACTGCACTACCAGGGAAGTCCCATCCTTTCTTATTTGTGGTGAGAAGATTTCAGATCTAGTCTCTTAGTAATACTGAAGTGTGTAACAGTCTCATTGACTATAACCACTCTGCTTTGCATTGGGTCTGCAGAACCTAGGCATCTTCCAGTGGCAAGGCATCGTTAGTGTGGTCTTGACTGCATTAATGCCCCTAGCATTACTGAAGACTGACCTCCCAGGCAAATAATTCATGGGAAGAAAAAGAAATTTCCTATTTCAATGTATTCAGAGTCAGAGATGAACTATTATAATATTGCTATCTGTTTAGAAAGTAATAAACAATGTAGAACCCACCCGATTACATTGGTAAGTTGACATTCAAAATGAGTTATATAGTCTGATTTGAGATAGTTTCTCCAAGGTCATTTCTCAGGTGTCCTCAGCATTCTTTTTACTTAGAAAACACCTTAAATGGGATTGTATTTTTACATTTAACCTTAATTACTTTTCTTTCTTTTAAATCAACTTGTGTGTTAGTCACTCGGTCATGTCCAGTTCTTTGCAACCCCAAGGACTGTAGCCCCATCAGGCTCCCTCTCTCCAAGGGATTCTCCAGGCAAGAATACTGGAGTGGGTTGCCATGCCCTTCTCCAGGGGATCCTCCCAATCCAGGAATCGAACCCAGATCTCCTGCATTGTAGGCAGATTCTTTACCACCTGAGCCATTTATTATATCTTAGGTCCTTAGAAGAATCAAGGGAAAACTACAGAGTTCCCAAACATACCTGCCCCCACACAGCAGAGTCACCCCCGATCATGTCCCCCACCCACCACCGATGGTCCATTTGCTATAATTGATGAGTCTGTGGGGCACAGTTTATCACCTCAAGTCCATAGTTTCCATTAGGGTTTACTCTCATGTTGCCAGGCTGCTCACGGGGAACTGGATCTCAGAGTTTGATCATGTGACATGGAAACCTCACCACCATCCTGTAAACACACCCTGTGTGGGAGACTGGCTACACCCACCTTTGCAACCTCAGGCCTCAGACTCCTGGAGTCCAGGACTCACTCCCAGCTCTGATGCCCTCCAGTCTTCTACTTATCCAGTTACGCGCAGAATGACCAGAAGGCACACCTAAATCAAACATTTTAATATTGTACTGAATTGTTGGATATTCTTTTAAAAACTGGCTTCAAAACCCAAGTTTTCCTTAGTTCTCCTTTAACTTTTTCTCCAAAGACTGGAGGCAGTGACCGTATGTGATGGCTGGGAATTCAAGCTTTAGGGTTCTGTGGTCTTAGATAAACCAAGTATCCTCTCTTAGCCCTAGTTTCTTCATCAGTACATTGGAGATAATTATAAAATAGTGAATATTCTATTTTCACATTATTATCTCTAACATGTTTTACTTTGCTTATAACTATACACTTCTATATCCTTTCATAACCCTTGTTGCTGTTGTTTCATCACTAAGTTGTGTCTGACGCTCTGTGACCGTATGGACTGTAGCTTGCCCGGCTCGTCCGTCCATGGGATTTCCCAGGCAAAAGTAGTGGAGTAGATTGCCATTTCCTCCTCCAAGGGATCTTCCCCATCCAGGGATTAAACCTGAGTCGCCTGCACTGGCAGGCGGATTCCTTACCTCTGAGCCACCAGCATAATCCTACACCATTTATCAACTTAAGACTCAATTTCTCATTTCCAATAATGCACATTCCCAGTAAAATTCTATTAGCATCCCATCTCTGACCCTCTCTCCTTGAGTTCAGCCCTCCATTTATGTCACCCCTAAATATGTGAGTGGTTTAATCCCTGTTTTCTCAGCCCATTGAGGAGCATAGGCAGTGAAAGTAATTTAAAATCTTCCCTTTAATACACCTGGATATTGGCTATTGGTAAAGTTTGGACAGGTGCAGTTTCACAAAGTAAATGGATTTGTTTCCATAAAACAACATGATTTTATGAATGTTGGGAAGTGAAATATGCTTTTCAATGTATTTTTATATAGATATAAAAATGAGCATTCTTAAAATTATTTGCTTTGTCCATTTTTCAAGGCTTACACATAGATGTACATTAATATTTTCTTTGCCTTGGGAGCTTCAACTAAATTCCAAGGATTCTAAAAATGACTAGCCAATTTCACACCAAAAATGTAATCCAACTCCTTAAGTACCCTTGGAAGCTTCATTATAGAGTTATCCTCAGGCCTTATGGATGACTTTTAAAAATTACTTTAAAAGACCCAGCGATTCATCTGGAATGGTAAAGTGTGATAATAAGGGCTTTTTTTGCATCCCCACTGTGAAAAGCCACTGAAGAGTGATCCAGAGGTGACATCTTTGTTAAAGGTGACCTGTTTGAGAATCCAAGAAGGGCAGCCCTTCTGAGAGGCTGTCAGGATTGACCTCATGGCAAAATCACTGTAAAGGGTCTCTCCTGTGGGCTTCTCCGGTGGCTCAGGGGTAAAGAATCTGCCTGCAATGCAGGAGACATGGGTTTGATCCCTGGGTGAGGAAGATTCTCCTGGAAGAGAAAATGGCAACCCACTCCAGTATTCTTACCTGCAGATTTCCATGGACAAAGAAGCCTCACAGGCTCCATGGGGTCCCAGAGAGTTGGACATGACTGAAAGACTGAACACGCATGTCTCTTTTGTTATCTTCCTCTGCCATTGACAAGAACTGACACAACACTTCAGGTGAAATTCTTAGTTTTCAAAGATTAATGAACACAACTCATTCATTATATGTTGACTTTATTGATAAAATCCAGACTTAAATAAGAACAAGAATTCTCAACCCCAAAACAGATTTCCCTTCAGAGTATGATCATCTTCCTAGACATTTAGAAATGAAGCAAAGAGCAAAACACCAAAATTAAAAGGCCAAATTTGAAGACTCAAGTGTCAACACCCCACTTTGAGATTTAGGTGTCCGTGATTCCCCTCACCTATGTTTTCTACCACCAGGCCAACTTAAAATTCCTCACCTGCCTTGGAAGGACTGAGAGAAGGGAATGGGGAGGGTAGATTTTCTGGATGTCGCTGGGCACTGACATTTGCAGTTCACTATGGCTTCTTGGTCCCCAACCAGTCTTGGAAGGCCAGGGCATCCCAGAGGCCAAGAACACCTTCTGCCCTCTGATTTGGGCACAGTGGTGGCCACTTCACTCAGATGTGTGCCTCCTGGCAGCGACGCCTGCCTCAGGCCTGCAGACTGGCAGGCTGCAATATGCTTTACCTGGGGCTACACCTGAGACCATATGGGCCTTCAGCTGCTGCACCATACAGGGGCCCGCCTGCAGCAATGCGAGGACCAGATGGAGCAGACGATACCTGCGCGGGGCCGTCTGACTCGGCGCTGCTGGGGACTCGGTGTGCGGAAAATGGCAGACTATAAACATTTAAATAATAATACCACAACACATGCTGATTCTTTTCCACCAGGAAGAAGGGGAAGAAAAAATCAACAAAAAAAAAGGCTTTCTGGGAAAAATAAACCTGAAGAATACTATGGACGAGCAGTGAACTTAACTTTTTTAAAATAAAAGCTAAGTCAGATGATTAAAACTGAAGGCAAATCTAAGAAGGAGTCCGAAGGGTGGGTGTGAGCAAGGAGTCACAGACAGGAGTGCAGCAAACTGCCCTGTGACTTATGCAGGTTACGTGGCTCTCGTTTGCCTCAGTCTCCCCACTGATAAGATGAACAATAACGCGGATGATGCTGTTCAAAACACGGAGGTGAGGAGGAGTTCATGCCACGATGTAAATCATCAGCAAAGTCTGGTTACAACACCCATGGCGGCTGAACTAAGCGGCGTGCCTCAGAGTGTGAATGCTGTGCATTTGGGGGCTGGTGCAAGCTCCTTGTCTTACTGAGGACACAAAGCTGATGGTTCAGAGCCTGGTCACAGTCTATGAACTGGTTCCTGCAAATGGATACTGTGAGCTGTGAGCCGTTCCCTCTTTAAACACTGGCAGCCCAGTGGTTAAGACTCCTCACTTTCAATGCGGGGGGCATATGTTTGATCCCTGATAGAAGAACTAAGACCCCACATGACAGGAGGCATGGCCAAAACTACAGCAACAGCAGAAATAAACATTCAGGACTTGCATTTTTGGATTGTTTCAGACTAACTAGAGTGATATAAAATACTAGTTTCATCTTATTTCCTTTTCACTGACTTTCCAATATACAACTACCCCCCAAAAAGTGATATATGTCTTAAAGCATCTTAGTTTGCTATTAGTTAAACTCACCCAAAGTGTAAAAAGAAAAAGCCCAATTATTCAATTATTACTCCATTTCACATATATTTCTGATCTACTAAAAAGTTTAATTAAAAAAAAAAAAAGAATTTGCCCTTGGTGTAATATGTCAATCATTCTTGCTTTGGGAGCCTCCTGGAAAATAGGATTATTCTTGAATAGAGACTTACTTGATGAATTGAATGTTGCTAGACAAAGGACTGGGCAAAGTGATGAGGGAGGAGAGGTCGTTCCAGCTGAGAGAAGACAAAATAGCATGACAAAGGGCATCCCAGAAGTGGAAACACACAGATCGTTTGCTGCTGCTGAAATATAAAGCAAGGGAGTGGACCATGAGTGGGGATGAAGAGAGGGTAGGAAGTCTCCAGGTCATAGACCACCTTGAAGCCCAGGCTGATGTGTGGAAACATTGTGGGTGATAGGGGCACCCCTGTCAAGCCATCAGCGGGATGATGAGATCAGATCTGCATTTTAGATCAGCCGCTCAGACAGTCACGTGAAGAATGAATTTGTATCTGGCCTCCAGGACTCCACTCTGCAATGGTTCTCCTCCTACCTCACCAGGGGCTCCTTCTCAGGCTACTCTCCATCTCTCCAAACTGTTAGTCATTGAATCCCCAGGACTTAATCCCCAGATCACCTCTCTCCCCACCCCTGTGTTTTAGTGATATCATTTACCCTAAAGGCTTTAAATATCAATCGGGGTGGGGAACACATGTGGATCCATGGCTGATTCATGTCGGTGTGTGGCAGGGGCCACTACAATCTTGTAGAGTGGTTGGCCTCCAACTGATAGAAATAAATGGAAAATAAATAAATAAATAAAATGATAACTCCCTCAAAAAAAAAAAAAAAAAGGAAATATCAATCAGAAGCCAGACTTCTCTCAGATTTACAGAACTAATCCACCCATCTTATTTGAATTCCTGACTCATCTATCTGACTGCCAGTCTGACATCTCCAGTTATTCTCTAACTTCACATACCCAAATCCAGATTTCTATTCTTCCCCAAAACCTGTTTCATCTGAAGTCATCTCCCATCTTGGTTTCTGGCAACTCTATTCTTCTGGCTGCTAAGGCCAAAAACCTAGATGTTACTTGAATTCCTCTACTTCTTTCAGAATACATGTTCAGCCTGTCGGAAGATCCTGTCTTTCAAAATACATCAGGTATCTAACACTACTGCACCACCTCCATCACTAAATGCTCTGGTCCAAGCTACCTTCATCCTTTGCCTGGTTATTACAATGGCTTCCTACCTGATTAACAACTTAAAAACTAAGATCATGGCATCTGGTCCCATCACTTCATGGCAAATAGGTGGGGAAACAATGGAAACAGTGTCAGACTTTATTTTGGGGGTCTCCAAAATCACTGCAGATGGTGACTGCAGCCATGAAATTAAAAGATGCTTGCTCTTTGGAAGAAAAGCTATGACAAACCTAGACAGTATATTAAAAAGTAGAGACATTACTTTGTCAACAAAGGTCTGTCTAGTCAAAGCTTTGGTTTTTTTCAGAAGTTATGTATGGATGTGAGAGTTGGACCGTAAAGAAGGATGAGGACCGAAGAATTGATGCTTTTGAACTGTGGTGTTGGAGAAGACTCTTGAGAGTCCCTTGGATTACAAGGAGGTCCAGCCAGTCCATCCTAAAGGAAATCAGTCCTGAATATCCATTGGAAGGCCTGATGCTGAAGCTGAAGCTCCAATACTTTGGCCGCCTGATGAGAAGAACTGACTCATTTGAAAAGACCTGATGCTGGGAAAGATTGAAGGTGGGAGGAAAACAGGGCGACAGAGGATGAGATGGTTGGATGGCATCACTGACCCAATGGACATGAATTTGAGTAAACTCAGGGAGTTGGTGATGGACAGAGAGGCCTGGTGTGCTGCGGTCTACAAGATGGCAAAGAGTTGGACACGACTGAGCGATTGAACTACACTGAACTACCAGACATGAAGAAGGAGCTGACCGGCAGAGCGTGAGGCTCGAGCAGTATCACTGGTGTCGTTATGGAGCCTCTGTAGCCCCACAAGAGTCCTGATCCCTCATGACCACATACTTGTGGGGGACAAGGCTGGAGCCCATGAGAGGTGGGGGACCGGAAATAATATCCTTGCACAAAACCAGAACTCCCGAAGTGCTACTGACAAAGAGAAATGAAAACCAGTGAAACCTGTCTAACAGCCTTGAGAGGAAAAAAAAGAGAAGATGAGCTTGCCCTCAGTGGAATAACAGTGTATTTCATTAGAAACATCCACTAGAAACTAAGCCATGACTTCACATAGACTTGGGCTCCCAAATTATATTTCCCTCATTATGAAAGAAAACTCAAATTATGAATCAGTGTTACTAAAATAGAAAATGTAGCCCAGGATGGTGACACCCTCCAAAGAAATGAGTTGAAAATCATTCAACAGAGTCTTCCTCGATCCCATTGGAGGCAAAACCAGAACCAACATCTACCCGAGGAGCCTATCCACGCAGTTACACATGTGAGGGATTCCATCCAGAACACGGGCAGCAGATACAGAAAAAGGACCATTAGCATCTCAAGTACTTGAAATGATAAGACAAGATGCTGAAGGAAGTCATAAACTTAGTGGTTAAAGGATAAAAGAAGGTTCCAAAACTAACTGAAAAGAATGAGTCAATATGCAAAATCAACAAGTGAACTGGAAGAAAGAACCAAGTAGAACTGTGCTAATCAAAGTCATAGTAATTAGTATAATTTCAAAAATATTGACAGATAAGTACCTTTTTGTTTCACAATATGAAAGGGCTACATGCTGAAATTTTAGACTTCTTAGATTTTAAAATATCCAAGGACTGAGCAATGATCCTTTGCAAAGCATCTAGCACAAAATGCCCAACTTCCCATTTGACTTGCGTATGTCATGTATTTTTGTCATGATGGTGACAAAATCTAGTTCAGGTGACTATTTTTGTCCTTTTGCCCATAGGCTGTTGAGTGACTCCCAGAAGGAAACCCAAACAAGATGTGATATCCCAATGTACCACCATCACCCCCTCCCATCCCTGCCCCTTGAAAAATCATTCAGGATCTAGACCAAAACCTATGTCTTCAGTTCTAGCTGCTCTGACTGCCATTTCCCCAAATCAGAATTTTTCAACCTTCTCTCCACTTCTTCAGTTCTTTATCTAAGGCAAATACCAAATCTGTTTATGTATGATCTGCATCCCTCATTACACTGAAAACTTTCCTGAGCCTGGTACTGACCTCTTACCCTGGGACTTGACTAAGCAGCAGCTATGGTAGCAGCCCAGTAAGATTTTATCATATTATATTGAAAACAGAGGGTTTCCCTGGTGGCTCAGTGGTAAAGAATCCACCTGCCAATGCGGAAGACACAGGTTTGACCCCTGATCCAGGAGGATCTCACATGCCACAGAGCAGCTCAGCCCCTGTGCTGTAACTGTTGAGTCTGTGCTCTAGAGCCTGGAAGCCACGGTCCCTGAGCCCACACACTGCCACTGCTGAAGCCCATGCACTCAGAGCCCATGCTCTGAAACGAGACAAGCCACCGCAATCAGAAGCCCACACATGACAACTAGAGAGTGGCCTCTGCTCGCCACAGCTAGAGAAAAAGCCCACATAGCAACAAAGACCCAGCCCAGCCAGAAATTAATAATATTTTAAGTTTAAAAAATAAATAAATTGAAAACAGAACACATATTCATTGCAATTCCAAGTTTGCACCATAAAATATTCCAGAATTGCCGTAAGGCAAGAAATTAATAAGCTAAAGTAAACTTTGTACAATAAACAAATTATATTCGTTTAAGTTTCTGAAGCTTAAAGTGTTCAAGATGGACGCTCAAATTAAAAACACGTGTGGGTGAGAGCTTTTATATATGATCATCAAATCCTCCCTTCAGAAACTTCTGTCATGGAAAAAATAAAACATCACTTGGGAAGGTTCTCCAGCTCTGAGGTTGTAAGCACGTGAGGGTCTCTAGGTCAGCAGGTCCCATTTGCCTTATGACCATGGGGATGCTCTGAAACAGCTTGGCGTGCAGACCTCGCAGGATGTAACAGGACAACCCCTCAGGCCAATCCTCTGTTTGCAGCAACATTGACTGTCCTAGAACTTCTGGAGAATTTACATTTGATATCAAGAAGCAGGGATGAGACAAAAGAAAATAACAATACGCTGAGCATTTTATGAAATTTGATCACCCCATCCCCCACCAACCTTGTACCCTTGCTCTGAGTGAGTCAGTGAATCTTCCAGCAAGTAAGTCATCCTTGGAGACTGTCTCCTCTGGGTCTGCAAGCCCTCAGTCCTGAGTCTCTGTACAATGCCTGAACCTAAGGTATTCTTGCTGTATACACAGCAATAGTGAGACATCTTCACTTCTGACTCTGAAATAACAAGCGTCCAGATTAACAAAATGATGTGCAATCACTCAGGTTCACAAGATTCTTCCATATATTCCATATGGCCAGACTTACCCTCAGATAGGTAGTATTAATAATATGTTTTTCTATTTATGAGCAGATCTCTTTGATCTGAGATGAGACAAACCATGAAAATTTTATGTATCTTATTTCCAAAAATAAAGACTTGGCTCTATTTGATTCAGCTCATATCAGTAATTAATTAGGAGAATAATTTAGATCCATAGAATATTGTGTTTAATCCAAAAAAATATAATTTTCAAGGAAAACTATTTGATTAGCAAGAGTGAAAGAAGGGTTATTAGCATTGTTATTGAAGCTGCATTTAAAGTCACACAATATGTATGTTTTCTTTAATGCATCTCAAGTAACACTGCAATTCCTCAAATGGTTCATTCCAGAAATAGAGCTTCAGAACATACATTTGTATTTCATTTGTCAGCAAGCATTTTAGTTTCCCATAAAGCTAATGAATTTCTTCCAAAACCCTGACTCGCCTTACCAAATACAAATGTCTTCCCCTTGAAGCAATTACTCCCAAATGGTTGATTTATACAGCCTCACAAATCATAAATTTCCAGGCAAATAAATCACTTTGCATTTGGTTTCAACAAAGATAAAATAAAAGATTTTTTATAAAGGTGCTGACTAAGAACTTTGTGGAATTTGCTTGAATATTTCATCCTTTAATTAAAATATATATTGATGTATTTCATTTCCCTGAGAGCAGCAATATGGTAATAAGATCTTAACAGTTCAGATCTATGCCTTTTCATGGTTTGTTTTGCAATTCTATCCTACTTTTTTTTTCTTTCTCTAATCAGTAATCAGTACTTTTTGAGGTTTATGTGTACAGTATGTAATTTGATTTTCTTCCCTGGCGAGTTGTTACAGAGACTGAATACAGAGATTAAAAGTACATATATTTAGAATCAAGAAAAGCATAATGTATGTTTTTGCTGCTCTTCAATGATGGGCGCTATACATTAATCAAGGTAGCAGGCTTCCAGCAAAGCACTGCCGTTCCCCCAGCTCCAAGGAAATAGCAGCAATTCTCTAATCAGCATTTCGATGTCAGATACGGAACCCAGAGAAAGATCAGGAACGTGTGGTCTGTAGTCACGAGTGACTTAACCTCCCAGTAAAAGGGCTCCTCTTGGTTCCCAGCCCTAAAGCCTCAGATAAAGGTGTGATAGATACCGAGAAATCTCTGCATGGTGATAATGACGTTTCATTCTTGCATTCTTAGTTAACTGGCTCTATAGTATACAAGGATTACCTTTCTTGTTTTTTTTTTCCTGTTTAATGAACCTGCCACTTTAAATGCAGGACCTGGCATCCGTCTTTAGTAAAAACCACCTGTTGGGTTGATACCCAGCGTTGTTGGCTGGGCACTGTTTGTGTGCTCTCTGATGAGTTGCAGAGCAGTGCACCTGGGTTACCATGGCATTAGAACACAGGGTAATTCACCTGGAGGTGAGACACGATAAACAGGTTTCACAGAATCACTGAAGATTGTAATAATGGAACTGGCTGAAACCTGAGAGTTTTTATCTTCAGTCTCCTTGGTTTACAGATGAGAAAACTGAAGAACAGAGAGGTAAAGGGGAAAGATCAAGTTTATCTGGTCGATTGGTTAATGGAGCAAAAGCAAGAACAAAATTATCCTGGGAACTGAAAAACTGGGTGATTTTTTCATGTGGCACAAACCCAAGTGATTTATATATACCTTTGGACATGTTAGGGATATTTTTCCAGAAAATGTCATGTTTTGATTTTGAATTTGTAGGGGAGCCAGATTTGTAAACTTCTAATAGAAATACATTTTTAAAAGAAATTAAACGTGTTTCAAATAATGATCACAGAGGAGTTCTTTTCATATCTCCTTGTATCTGGTTGATTACTCTAAACAAGACGTAATGTGATGTAAGCAATTTCCATGATTCAACAGGAAGAATGTCAGTGGACTGATTTGGAAAGATAAGTGGTGTCATTCTGTGTCTGTGAAGAACATGATCTGTGACTGAGTCAGATGGTACCACTCTCATTGGCATGAGACCTTCCAATGCACAAAGTGGATTTAGAATCAACATTCCCTTTCATCCTTCCAATGATGGTGATGACTAAGAAAGTGTTGGGTGCCACACATTCTTCTAAGTTCTTTTTACTGGAATCTTATTCAATTGGTACCAATGCTATTATTATTTCCACTTTATAGCTAAAATCTTCCACATATGCTATGATCTGTCTGCTACCCCACTCAAGCTTGGGTCTGATTTGAGCACAAGAATATTAGTAAGTCTGTAACCGTATTAACTATTGCTGTGCTGTGCTCAGTCATGTTCAACTCTTTGTAACCTTATGGACTGTAGCCCACCAGGCTCCTCTGTCCAGGGAACTTTCCAGGCAAGAATACTTGAGTGGGTTGTCATTTCCTACTCCAGTAGCTCTTCCTGACCCAGGGATCGAAGCATGTCTCCCACATCTCCTGCAATAGCAGGAAGATTCTTTACCACTGTGCCGCCTGGGAAGCCGTATTAACTATTACCTGAGCATAAATAAGGGAAATCCAGAAGCTTCACATTGGAGTTTACAAGGAGCCTTCACTCTAACAGTTATATTTGCTGACAGTTTCCCAGCTAGGTTGGATGGCTGCTATCAGTTCAGTTCAGTTGCTCAGTCATTTCCCATTCTTTGTGACCCCATGGACTGCAGCATGACAGGCCTCCTGTCCATCACCAACTCCCAGAGTTTACTCAAACTCATGTCCATCAAGTCAGTGATGCCATCCAACCATCTCATCCTCTGCCATCCCCTTCTCCTCCCACCGTCAATCTTTCCAGCATCAGGGTCTTTTCCAATGAGTCAGTCCTTCGCATCAGGTGGCCAAAGGATTGTAGTTTCAGCTTCAGCATCAGTCCTTACAATGAGTATTCAGAACTGATTTCCTTTAGGATGGACTGGTTGGATCTCCTTGCAGTCCCAGGGACTCTCAAGAGTCTTCTCCAACACCACAGTTCAAAAGCACCAATTCTTCTGATCTCAGCTTTCTTATAGTCCAACTCTCACATCCATACAGGACTACTTGGAAAAACCATAGCTTTGACTAGACGGACCTTTGTCGGCAAAGTAATGTCTCTGCTTTTTAATACGCTGTCTAGGTTGGTCATAACTTTTCTTCCAAAGAGTAAGTGTCTTTTAATTTCATGGCTGTAGTCACCATCTACAGGGATTTTGGAGTCCAATAAAATAAAATCTCTCACTGTTTCCATTGTTTCCCCATCTATTTGCCATGAAGTGATGGGACCAGATGCCATGATCTTAGTTTTCTGAATGCTGAGCTTTAAGCCAACTTTTTCATTTTCCTCTTTCACTTTCATCAAGAGGCTTTAGTTCTTCTTCACTTTTTGCCATAAGGGTGGTGTCATCTGCATATCTGAGGCTATTGATATTTCTCCCAGCAATCTTGATTCCAGCTTGTGCTTCATCCAGCCTGGAATTTTGCATGATGTACTCTGCATATTAGTTAAATAAGCAAGGTGCCAATATACAGCCTCGATGTACTCCTTTTCCTATTTGGAACCAGTCTGTTGTTCCATGTCCAGTTCTAATTGTTGCTTCCTGACCTGCATACAGATTTCTCAAGAGGCAGGTCAGGTGGTTTGGTATTCCCATCTCTTTCAGAATTTTCCACTGTTGGCTGTGATCCACACAGTCAAAGGTTTGCTGTTGTTGATAAAGCAGAAGTAGGTATTTTTCTGGAACTCTCTTGCTTTCTTGATGATCCAGTGGATGTTGGCAATTTGATCTCTGTTGTGGCTGCTATCACAATAATGCAAAACATCTCCTCCATCAAAGGGCCCAGGTAACCATCACTGACTGGGCAAAAGGAGATTTTGAGTCTAATGGAGATGATGCCCGCTGCTCAGTATTAACTCTGAGGAAGAGGATGTACCCAGGAGTAAGATTTATTAATAAAATTTAAACACTGGTGTATCTATAAGAAAACTGTGGTCTTGGCCCTCAATAGTTAATGATACTTCTTATGAGTTTAAAGGCAGAGTTGGAAGCTGGGAGTTAAATTCTCCCCCAGAGACCACTTTAATAAAGCCATTTTTTGAGCCTGACATCCTTTTAGAATATTTTTCATGCCAGATGCTAAAGACAGATCATTAAATACCAGGGATTGTCCTGTCTTTTTGTCCTGAAGTACTTCTAAGATGGAGAGCTTGGTCAAATCGAAAGTCCCCTGTATTATCTTTGGTGAAATTACAATTGATGACATTGAGCTACTTTTTAAGAAGCTTCCCAGGTGGCACAGTGGTCAAGAATCTGCCTGACAACGCAGGAGATGCAAGAGAAGTGGGTTCAAGGTCTGGGTCAGGCATCCAGCCTGGCTAAGATGTAAAAGATCAGCAACTGGCTGAGTGTGTCTTTTAGAACCTCCTGTTTCATGCTAGCTGACCAGAAAAGGACTGTTTCTGACCACAGACCTGACAATCTGCCTTTTCTCGCTAAGGCATTTTTAAAGACTTCAGGTTTGAAGTCAACTCTCAGGAAGGCAGACAGGATGGAGGGAAAACAGACACCCTACAGTTTTCAGACAGTGGCCCAAGGCTGTTTGTCCAAGGAGGGGCAGCAGGCTGATGAGACCTTAAACTTTTCAGTTCTTGGGATTGATTTTGTTGAACAATTGGCGTTTATCGGCATTCTCTCTATGGACTGTTCTCTTTTCAGCGATGTTCTTGACAATATAGGGCAGGACAAAGTCAGGTCGGGTGCACAAAGTTTCACCAAAACAATTCTAATCAGAACAAAGACTTCCACAAGTGAAATATGGCTTTCCTGGTACAAATTAAAGTGTCGAAACTTCAGCAAAAATCAGAGCAGAGACCCCACATCGGACTCATCGCCGCTGTGGATGAGGGACCTCAAGAGGAAGAGATGAAAAAGGTGTGCAGAAACACCCGCAGAAGTGCTTTCATCAAGGGTTGTAGTCCAAGTCACAGCTGGAGAGAAGCAGCTGGCTTTTGTTGAACTCTCCAAACGACGGAACATGCCTTCCGCAAACAAAGAAACCTGTTGTGATAGAGCTGAGTTTTATTGATGTAGTGAGGGACAACTATATAGACAGCTTGTAATTCTTTTCCTTTTTTATTAAGGAACATGAAGGCCCAGCTTTGATCACTGATGGGTTGGGCTCAGACATATTTAAGGGAGGACAGAAGGAGGGGACCCTTGGCATAGACTGATATTTTGAGACAGGGTCCATGTGAGTGAACTGAGGTTCTGAAAGAAGAAAGAGTAGTGTAGTCATGTTATGATTGACTGTTTTGCAGCAGTGTACCTGGTGGGAGACACGGTCACCCCAGTTTCCGGTTATCAGGACGAGCCTCACCTTGTCCCCCAGTGCACAGCCCTTCCGGGGATCTGCAGGTGGTGCTGTCAGAATGGGAGGCAGGGGCTTTGTGCCCTGTGAACGTCCCCTTTCTCTCCTGGCATCTAACACAGTGCTGGGCAGAACTGCAATAGATTATTTGGCCAGACTCACTGACCAGGCCCCTCTTTGGATTTAGATTCAGAGCCTGTTTCTAACGACACAGTTGAAGGGGTCAGTATCTCGCCTTCTCTCCCATTCCCTTGTGTGTGTGTGGGGGGGGGGGGGGGTCCCTGTCCCTGGAGTCCTTGCCAGGGGCTGGTGTTGTTTCTGCCCTGTTCCTCCCACCTCCCTGCATGCAGGTGACAGAGTGCCCCCCAGCTATTGCCACCATGCCCCCTCCCGTTGTTTCAGCTCCAGTCGCAGAGCTGTTTTCCCCCAGCATTATAGACCCTCACCACGGGGAGACACACGAGTGCTCCAGTAAAGTGCTTATTGTGTTTTACTATCAGGTCAATTATTTTTCAACACAGGTGCATTTAATGGATTAGAGCCACGTGCTCTAAAATTGAACCAGACCATCCCTTCTGATCTGAAAGGAAGTAGCCATGCTTCAAGACGAAACCAATAATACTCCACTCAGAAAATTACTAGAATGGCAAGGCTTATTGCTAGGATATAAGCAACATGGGCTGGAGGGATGGAAAAGAGGCGGGTCACAGACTGTAAACAGGACCCAGTGGTAGCACTGACCTCAAAGGATTATATTCAACACACCGAGTCCAAAGGAGGAGATATGGTCAGAGTTGTCACAGTATTCGTGGGAAACCACATCATGCGTGGGGATGCAGCCAAGGAGCCCAGGTGACAGGTGGACCCTGAATCACCTTCAGTATCTGGCCCAGAATGTAGCTTGTAGTTGGCAGGCAATAAATCTGTGGATTAAGAACAAGCAAGCAGACCTCATTCGCCTAGGGAGAAGTTTGACAAGCGCTGTGCAAGTCATCAAAGGTCAGTTGAAGGACCTGGGGATGAGGCAGGTACTGAAGTGCTAGGTGTGCACAGAGATGATAGTCTGGGAGAGAGCCTGGGTAGCTGAGGAGATGCTAGAGGGAGGCTAAGATTCAGACAGCAGCAGGTAGACAGGCTTCCCTCAGTCACACCAGGTAATAGACTTCAACACTGATTCCACAGCCTCCCTCCTGGTCAGACCTTCTTGATTGGTCAGGAGAACAAAGTGTGACCGAGTCTGCAGGTAGCAGGCATCATTGATTACAGACTGCATGGAGGGCCAAGGAAGGTAAGAATTGGCATCTTTGTGCTATCATCCTTCCTTGACGTAGCCCAGCTAAAACGGAAGAGATGCCACTGATGGCTGCTTAAGGGGCTTGTTCTTTCCCGGTGTTTCTATTTCAAGCTCTATTGCAAGATCTTCCCCTCCAGTGAACACTCCATCAGGTGGGTCACCTCATCTTTGAACACACGGTTGTCCTCGAGGTTTGTGTGTAGGGGAGGTGTTCTCATGGGTAATTGGATGGGAACTGAGCAAAGGCATGTAGGCCCTGGGTATTTCCTCCATTTAGAGAACAAGCATTTCTTTTTTTTTTTTTTTTTAAGTTTTTTTATTTTGTATTGGGGTATAGCTGATTAACAATGTTGTGATAGCTTCAGGTGAATGGCAAAGTGACTCAGTCATATACATGTATCCGTTCTCCCCCAAACCCCCTCCCATCCAGGCTGCCACATAACACTGAGCAGAGTTTCCTGTGCTATACAGTAGGTCCTTCTTGGTTATCCATTTTAAATATAGCAGTGTATACAAGTCCATCTGAAACTCCATAAAACCCTTCCCCTTGGCAACCTTAAGTGTGTTCTCTAAGTCTGTGAGTCTCTTTCTGTTTTGTAAGTGAGTTTATTTGTACCATTTATTTTTAGATTCCACACATAAGGGGCATCATATGATATTCCTCTGTAGAGAATGGGCATTTCTGGAGCTGGTGATGTACAAAAAAATTTACAATAAATTGCAAGTACTTAAGTGTTAGTGGTACGTCAGTTGGGATATGTGGTTGCCTGCAACAGAAAACCTAAAACTTGGTGTCTTAAACTCACAAGATTTAATGTTTTCATGACCAAGACATAGTCCAGGGTTGATATGGTGGTTCTCCATCATCTTCAAAGACAAAATACCTGTAAACCACTGTTCTGCCTTCTCAAAGGTGTCTTCCCTGTCCTCGTGGTACAGGAAGTATGTGGGGGATGAGATGGTGGAAGGTGCTTCCCTCCATAGGCCATAACCCCCAAATCACACAGATCACACGTTTGTGCCCCACTGTGTGTGTGTGTGTTCAGTCGCTCAGCCGTGTCTGATGCTTTCTGACCCCATGGACTGTAGCCCACCAGACTCCTCTGTCCACCAGCCAGAGTTTAGCAACATGGCCATCTGCACTGGGAGAAGGCTGGGGGGAGATTTCCTGGAACATACTGGTATTAGGCATTCTGATTTTTCAGAAGGGGAGGAACAGACATTGTGTTGTCCTTCAGTGGCTCTCTGCCACAAAAACATTTTCCTGTACCAACAACTCTGGGATTCTTTTCCAAGTCCACCATGAAGACAGGATTCCACCGTCTTAAAACTGACATCACTCTCAACTGCTTTGCTACAAGGAGCAAAACAAAGCAGAAAATAAAAATGAAAAGAGCACAATAAACAACAGAATGGTAAATAAAAACCTGACATACAGTATCCCACAAAAATAGGAAATGTTTTCCTTCGAAACCTACACTCACCCACCAACACACCTCCTTCAAATTTAGTTGCGTTAAACAAAAACAGCCGAGCTCTGTTGCGCTTTTTGAGTCCATATTGACGCGCGCCAGAATTCCACAGAGGAGAAGGAATGGGTACGTGGCATCGCAGGGTCAGCTCAACACTTTATCCACTGAGAATTCAAGCTCTGGCTGTGCTGCTGAGAGATGCTTCCCAGGGTCTCGGCCGGGAGGGGAAGAACCAGGTCCTGGAGAGGGCCTCCTGGTTCTCTTGGCTGCTTGGCTGTGATGCTGAAGTGGCAGCTGGATGGATTGAGACCTGTCACACCTTAATGGGGAAGGATGACAGAGTGGCTGCGAACACCACATCATATGTGCGGTATGGCTGGGGCCAGAGTTCTGGGAGATGGAGAGTGAGGGGCCATCTGTCACCCGAGGCAAGGATGTTCTCCAACCTGAGGCTGCGTGAGACACCTAGGTCTCCACCTGATGGTAGACAGCCTGTTTCTTTATTCAGGAGAAAAATAACCAGGGCTGGATGCCAGGGAGGTGGCCCTGGCTGCCCACCATCAACCGCAGGGAAGCTCATTAGCTTAACTTTCAGGCACTTGCAGTTGAAAACAGGGCAGCTCCAGGATGATCAGAAAGGCCCCTGGCTCAAGGACCCCCCGCTCAGCTCCCTGGGATCAGGAAAGCGGAGCCGGGGACCCTGCCCAGGGGTCTGGCTCGAGTGGCCCATACTTCTCTGATCACTGGGGCTCGGGGAGCGTGCTTCCCACTCGGAACTCTGAGCAATGGTTCTGTGCACTGGTGGCCTTACCTTTAAAACACTCTGCCTTACCCCATTCCAGTGACTTTTCTGTGCATCCTCTAACTGTATTATTCAAACCTAAGCCGATTTATAGCTCTTCGTAAAGCCTGCCGAACTGGGATGTATTTGGCACACGGCAGTTGCTTGCTTCAGAAAGTTGTGTGAGGAATTGGATGAACCATCACACTTGATACCTGCCGTCTTCAATCCAACTCTACAAAAAGTCTTTTGAAGCTGTCTCTCAGCTGCCCGGGTGAGAACTAGCTCAGTTGCAGCTCTGGTCAACCACCAGCCAGCTATGGTTTGGGGGTCCTGCAGCCCTACTCAGGTTTTTCACCTAATCTTTGAGATGGGCCCACTGTAGGATATCACCAGGAAGAAAGAGACCCCAACACTGAATACAAGTTGATAGTGGCGCATTCCCGCAGTTTCTTTAACATTCCAGAACCTGCCTCATCAGTGCATGAAAGTGTAGTACTAGTCATCCAGTCATGTACAACTCTTTGCAACCCCATGGACTGTAGTCTGCCAGGCTCCTCTGTCCATGAGGTTCTCCAGGCAGGAATGCTGGAGTGGGTAGCCATCCCTTTCTCCAAGGGATCTTCCCAACCCAGGGACTGAACCTGAATCTCCTGCATTACAGGCAGATTCTTTACTGTCTGAGACACCAGTGAAGCCCCCATCAATGTACAACCCTGATTAATTTGACCAGTAAAGTTTCAACCACTTCTGATATTATCATGATGGTGAAACTCCAGTTCATTGGAAGCCCAGAGCAGTCTCTGGCTCATCAGTTGTGCTTCTACATCTAAATTCAACCCAAATTCTTCTTACCCCCAAAGCTTACATTCCTGGCAAGCAATGAGATCACTTTCTCGTGTCCAGCTCCCCCCATGTGTATGAGAAGATTCCACAGTAAGAATTGGGGCTAAACTTGGGAGAAATTGGGGAAAGGAGTAGCTGTCATCATAGCGCACCAGAAAACATCGTGATGAAAAATGTCGTAGCCTCAGAAGACTTCAGTGGGGTGCTTCTTTGCTGTGCGTTCATACAGCACGGCAGCCTGAGTTTCTGTCTGAACACAGATGGCCAGGTTGAGATGAAACATCAGACTGGCAAGAGTTCATCTTTCTGTTCTGCGAGATTCTGTTGCTGCATGTCCAGGGAGATTTATGGTTTCCTCCGAAGGGCCAACATGCTTACATCTTTCCAAAATAAGATTCTTTAGAGGCAGCCAACTGTTTTAGTGATGGACATACAGGACAAGGGGCCCCTGAATACTCAAGCCCCTGGGCCAGCAAGGATCATCTGCCCTGCGGTTTGCTGGAGTCTCACTGCTCCTGGGGAATCTCGTAAATAAATAGGTGCTGGGAACAAGGGAGAAAGAGAGATTTTCTACCTGGGCCTTCCCATCTGTCAGCTCTTGAAATGGTCTCACATGACACAGGCTGGATGGAGGGGACCAGGTACCAGGAGCAGTGACCAAGCGGAGATCAAAACCCAAACATTATCTGCTGGTTTGTGTGTGTGTGTGTGTTTCAGAGTGGGGCCAGATTTCCTTTTCTAAATACATGTTACCTGGGAGGAGGAGAAGTGGTTTGGGGGAGAAGAAGATTTGGTAGAGATGAAATAATGCAAAGTGCTATGTTTAGTTGCTCAGTCGTGTCCGAGTCTTTGCAACCCCATGGACTGTAACCTGCCAGTCTCCTCTGTCCATGGGATTTCCCAGGCAAGAAACTGGAGTAAGTGGCCATGCTCTCTTCCAGGGGATCTTCCCAACCCAGGAATTGAGCCCAGGTCTCCCCCAGTTTTCTTTAACAGCAGGAATATGTTGAGATATTACAAGATCATCATATAGTAGAGGAAGGATTTTGTTTTCCTTAGAAATCAGTATAAGGACTGACGTGGAGATGTAATAAGGAAGATCTCTTAGTAGGTGGCTCAGTGGGTAAAGAATCTGCCTGCAATGCAGGAGACACAGGTGACATGGATTTGATCCCTGGGTCAGGAAGATCCCCTGGAGGAGGGCATGGCAACCCACTTTAGCATTCTTGCCTGGAGAGTCCCATGGACGGAGGAGCCTGACAGGCCACAGTCCCTGGGGTCACAAAGAGGCAGACATGACTGAGTCCACACTCATGCACACTTAGTAAAATAAATAATAATAATAATAAACTTCTGCAAAGTGAAGCTTTAGTGGGTTAAGTAAACATCACGCAGAAGCTGAGGTTCCCTGACTCCTGGGTGAGGGTCACTGTCTGCAGGGCCTCATGGAAAGGATCCCTGTGTGGAGTAGAGTGTGAACTCCAAATTCAATGCAGTCTCCTCTTCTCTCCAGGTCTGTATAGTTGTGTCCACATGTGGAAGTGAATGGGCAAGACGCCTCAAGGCACAGGCCTGCTGCACTGGACAGAACCTAGACCACACACCCATCAGGTCAGCATTATTGTTAACATGCCAACTCAGGAGAGAAATACAAGGGAACGAGCCAACACACATAGAACACGGACTCTGTCACCAGCTGTGTCCATGCACGTGCTCATTCATATCCAACTCTTTGCAACCCCATGGGCTATAGCCCACCAGGCTCCTCCGTCCATGGGATTTTCCAGGCAAGAATACTGGAGTGGGTTGCCACTTCCTCCTCCAGGGGATCTTCCCACCCCAGGGATCAAACCTGCACCTGCATCGGCAGGCAGATTCTTTACCACTATGCCACCTGGCTGAGCAATTAAAAGCTTACTTACTCATTATTGTAGAGACTGGCTCAGGTTACAGAACTAGTAAGAAGAGGACCTGGAATTTGACCTCAGGATGTAAGACCCCCAAATCTATGCTCCCATGTTTTTCCTACACAGCCCAACAGAGCCATCTTTTAACCACAGACTAGACCATCTTTTCTAGAGTCCTTGTTGTCATCACTCACCCACCAGAGAAGCAGCCGGAAGCTGCACCTCGGGGCCTAGGGCATCCCTGACACTCGGTACACAGCTACTGATGGGCAGAGGCGGGAGTGTGCAGGGATGTGTCCAGAAAATATGTCACTGAGGCTCCACACAGAAGACCTCTCAGTATCCATGGGGGGCGTTCATCCTGGGGGTCAGGACAGCTGCATCCCACTGCCCAGTCTCCCATCACCAGCCCCACAGTCATAAAAAAGCAGTAACCTTTCTGAGTAGAGTGTTCTCCTCTGGGGGAAGCGACTAGACGGGCACCACTCGGGTTTTGTTGGTGATTTAACCGAGGCAGAGCTGCTGGGACAGCCACTTTATGTGGGCCCCATGGGTCAGTGAGGGGAACTCCACTTCCTTAATCCTCCCAACTTTGCCAAGCCTCCCTTTGCCCACAAAGAAGCTAGTGATGAGAAAGATGAAAACAGTTGGCCTGATCAGTTTTTTCTCTTTTTGCCTAAGTCTATCTCCATAATTCACCTACTGACTGCACAAGAGAAAAAGACCGCAGAGCTCACGTCTGCATTCTTTCTGGTACCCACCACAGTGTTCAGTTCTAGGAGTCACATCACTTGTTAATCAGTCAAAGCATAATGAAGAAATAAATGTAAAATTACAGCAGTGACCATGAATGGTTCATGATCCTTCATTAGAGTGGTCCCCAACCTTTTTGCCACCAGGGACAGTTTCACGGAAGACAATTTTCCCAGGGACCAAGGGGGTGGGTGATGGTTTAGGGATGATTCAGGTGCACTATATTTATAGTGCACTTTATTTCCGTTATTATTTTTGTGTTTTTTTTTTTTATCTTATTGTGTCATTATTCTGTTTTATTACATCAGCTCCACCTCAGATCATGGAGTAGCCCTCATTGTCAAGAAAAGAGTCTGAAATGCAGTACTTGGATGCAATCTCAAAAACGACAGAATGATCTCTGTCCGTTTCCAAGGCAAACCATTCAATATCATGGTAATCCAAGTCTATGCCCTGACCAGTAATGCTGAAGAAGCTGAAGTTGAACAGTTCCATAAAGACCTACAAGACTTTCTAGAACTAAAACCCCAAAAAAGATGTCCTTTTCATTATAGGGGACTGGAATACAAAAGTAGGAAGTCAAGCAATACCCGGAGGAACAGGCAAATTTGGCCTTGGAGTACAGAATGGAGCAGGGCAAAGGCTAACAGAGTTTTGCCAAGAGAACGCACCGGTCAAAGCAAACATCTCCTTCCAACAACACAAGAGAAGACTCTACACAAGGACATCACCAGATGGTCAATACCAAAATCAGACTGATTAAATTCTTTGCAGCCAAAGATGGAGATGCAGTCAACAAAAACAACACCGAGAGCTGACTGTGGCTCAGATCATGAACTCCTTATTGCCAAATTCAGACTTAAATTGAAGAAAGTAGGGAAAACTACTAGACCATTCAGTTATGACTTAAATCAAATACCTTACAATTATAGAGTGGAAGTGAGAAATGGATTCAAGGGAGTAGATCTGATAGACAGAGTGCCTGAAGAACTATGGATGGAGGTACAAGACATTGTATAGGAGACAGTGATCAAGACCATCCCCAAGAAAAAGAAATGCAAAAAGGCAAAATGGTTGTCTCAGGAGGCCTTACAAATGGCTGAGAAAACAAGAGAAGCTAAAAGCAAAGGAGGAAGGGAAAGATATACCCATCTGAATGCAGAGTTCCAAAGAATAGCAAGGAGAGATTAAAAATAAAGCCTTCCTCAGTGATCAATGGGAAGAAATAGAGGAAAACAATAGAATGGGAAAGACTAGAGATCTCTTCAAGAAAATTAGAGATACCAAGGGAACATTTCATGCAAAGATGGGCACAATAAAGGACAGAAATGGTAGGGACCTAACAGAAGCAGAAGATATTAAGAAGAGGTGGCAAGAATACACAGAAGAAATATACAAAAAGGATCTTCTCAACACAGATAACCACAATGTTGTGATCACTCACCTAGAGCCAGACATCCTGGAATGAGAAGTCAAGGTGGGACTTAGGAAGTATCATTATGAACAAAGCTAGTGGAGGTGAATGGAATTCCAGTCGAGCTATTTCAAATCCTAAAAGATGATGCTGTGAAACTGCTGAACTCAATATGCCAGCAAATTTGGAAAACTCTGCAGTGGCCACAGGACTAGAAAAGGTCAGTTTTCATCCCAATCCCAAAGAAAGGCAATGCCAAAGAATGTTCAAACTACCACACAATTGCACTCATCTCACAAATTTGCAAAATAATGCTCAAAATTCTCCAAGCCAAGCTTCAGCAATATGTGAACCGTGAACTTCCAGATGTTCTAGCTGGTTTTAGAAAAAGCAGAGGAACCAGAGATCAAATTGCCAACATCCGCTGGATCACTGAAAAAGCAAGAGAGTTCCAGAAAAACATCTATTTCTGCTTTATTGACTATGCCAAAGCCTTTGGTTTTGTGGATCACAACAAACTGTGGAAAATTCTGAAAGAGATGGGAATACCAGACCACCTGATCTGCCTCTTGAGAAATCTGTATGCAGGTCAGGAAGCAACAATTAGAACTGGACATGGAACAACAGACTGGTTCCAAATTGGGAAAGGAGTATGTCAAGCCTGTATATTGTCACACTGATTATTTAATTTATATGCAGAGTACATCATGAGAAATGCTGGGCTGGATGAGGCATAAGCTGGAATCAAGATTGGGAGGAATATCAATAACCTCAGATATGCAGGTGACACCATGTTTATGGCAGAAAGAGAAGAAGAACTAAAGAACCTCTTGATGAAAGTGAAAGAGGAGAGTAAAAAAAGTAGGCTTAAAACTCAACATTTAGAAAACTAAGATCATGGCATCTGGTCCTATCACTTCATGGCAAATAGATGGGGAAACAATGGAAACAGTGACAGACTTTATTTTGTGGGGCTCCAAAATCATTGCAGATGGTGACTGCAGCCATGAAATCAAAAGATGCTTACTCCTTGGAAAAAAAGCTATGACCAACCTATATAGCATATTGAAAAACAGAGACACCACTTTGCCAACAAATGTCTTTATAGTCAAAGCAATGACTTTTCCAGTAGTTGTGTATGAATGTAAGAGTTGGACCATGAAGAAAGCTGAGCACTATAGAATTGATGCTTTTGAACTGTGGTGTTAGAGAAGACTCTTGAGAGTCCCTTGGACTGCAAGGAGATCCAACCAGTCCATCCTAATGGACATCAGTCCTGAATATTCATTGGAAGAACTGATGCTGAAGCTGAAGTTCCAACACTTTGGTCCCCTTATGGGAAAATCTGACTCATTGGAAAAGACTCTGATGCTGGGAAAGATTGAAGGTCAGAGAAAGGGATGACAGAGGATGAGATGGTTGGATGGCATCACCGACTTGATGGACATGAGTTTGAGTAAACTCCGGGAGTTGGTGATGGACAGGAAAGCCTGGAGAGCTGCAGTCCATGGGGTCACAAAGAGTTGGACACGACTGAGCAACTGAACTGAACTGAACTGACCCTCAGATCATCAGGCACTCGATCCCAGAGGGTGGGGACTCCTGCCTTAGTATGTTTTAGGTTTTGTTCTGGACATGAGAAATTGAAAACAGCATGTCTTATGTGGTTAGGGAGATCAAAATACAGTAGTTAAAAGTGTTTTACATCAGTTATCTCTGTTTGGGGATTCAGGTTTGAAGATTTTGAATCTTTTATCAATGCACATATAAATAAGTATATTTATATATACATATATACACATATATATCTTTATATACTTATACATGTATATGTACATATACAGGCATTAACTTAGGAGAACATCAAACCTGGCAAAGAGCAGGCATTTAAATTTTGGTTTCTCTCAAACGTGGCACAGAACAGGCATTTAAATTTTGGGTTCTCTTTTGCCCTTGCGTTTGAGAAGGTACTGAAATAAAAACAGCCAGCTACAATAGTTTGATTCCATCGTATAAATCACTTTTGAACCTGCTTTCCTCACAGGAATGCTGCCTGTTTATACACTGAGACGTATCAGCGATGGTCTTATCCTGTCTGACCAGCTGTTAAGTACACTTTCAGAGCAGCAAAATGGACTAATGACCTTGGCATTAAGGATGCATAAAAGCAAATGTCGCTGCCCTTCCCTGCCTCTTGAAGGCAACAAATAAATAAGTGTAAGAGGGTGTTTTGTCTTCAGTCCTTTCTAGCTGACTTCCTCCCTGCAGAAGTGGTCGTTTCAGTGCAAGGGACCTGGAGTTGCCATCAGGCAGGACCCTTTCATCCAGCTGCCGCCGTCTCCTTTCACCTGAGCAGGTACACTTGTCAAGGATATTCAGCTCACATCAAATCCAACAAGTACACATTGATTCCAAGACTTTCAGAAATAGCCATTGTTTAAATAAAACCTTAGTTTTAAAGGTTTGCTTACAGTTATAGCTTCATCTTTTAGTTAATGGCTTAGTGGATCCGGCTTTTCAGAAACTGTTCACCACCTATTCCAGCATGAGGAGGCTTTCCCATGAAAGAATGAGGTATTCTGCAAGAAGTACATTTGTTCTCAAATGCAAACACGTTGACTGCATTTACACCAGAGAACAAAGAAGCAAAAAAACCTAAATTCAGGCAATGACATTTTCCTACATAGAATTCTGTGTTTAAATAGTATTTACTCGTCAAAGATTAGTTTATTTTAAAATGCATTCACTCTTTGCTCTATATCGGAGGCTGAAACAATACAACGTTAATAAATAAAAACTAACCAACAAATACTTGAAAAAAAATTTTTCCAGGCAGAAAACAGAGCTTATATCATTTTATTTTTGTGATGCTATCTTAATTTGGGGGGGAAGGTTAAATTATTCTGAAAGCTATGAACCATCTACATATTTATTCTTTTTAAAGGTTCTGTGGTGTGTTAGCATCTGTATTGCCAGAAAACAAAATTTTCTTCAAAGTTATTCTTGGGCAGGCCTGGGACTCAACCCATATGTCTCACAGTTAGTTGCAGCTCAAGGCTTGAATTTATGTGACTTGTTCCAAACTTGTTTGCAATGTTATTTGCTTCAGTGAATGCTTGGCGCCACCTATGGATGGACTCTCAGAATTTCACTTCTCTTTATCAGAAAACCACGTCTCACAAAAATGGTTTTTTGAAGCCCATCAAGATTTCAGAGTGTATGGGTGAAAATAAATTATTACTTTGATTAAGTTATTTTATATGCAGTAAGTGAGATGGCATCATCCTTCCATTTAATTCCTTGGGCTGGGTGATGTTATAGAAAAAGACAAGGATGCATTTTCTTATCGGCTCTAGCTATCTCTGAAAATACTTCCCTTGACTGTTCTTTCTGAGGCATCTCTCAGGGAAGTCAAATGCATGTCTGTGCATCAGCTTTAAGAAGAGAATCATGTCAGCCCAACAACAAATGATCACTTAACATAAAGCTGAGCATGGCGCTCTCTTCTTCCTTCCGTGTTACCTGGAGATACAGACAATTTAGAGACTCAGCGTTCCCTGCAGAGAGAAGTCCAGGGGGAATTTCAAGATGCATTATGCTGATGTAATAAATACCTTTCAGAAAACACTTCTAGCTTGCGACAGCCCTAGAACAAGTGATATTTCTCAAACCACACTGGCCTGGCTCCTCCTTCCCCATTTACAAAGTAACCAGAGGCACCAACTGGAGTTTTATGTCTCTTTCCTGTGAATTAGGGAGAAATCAACAAAAACAGAAGCGCCGTTTCTATTGGTATTAAATACCCTAATTCATATCTCCCTTTGTGTCTCCACAACGAATATCGTGAGGCTTAGATGAGAGAAGCAACTGACTTGTAATATTTCTGCTAATCCATCTGCCCAATGCTAAGCCACTTCTTCCTTTTTTCATCTTCACTGTAACAAAGAACAGTTGGGCAGCTATTGATGGTGAAGCTCAGCAGTCAACTACCTTGTAAATTAGAAGCCGTGGTTGTAAAAACGGATTTGTATATCACCGGGAGTGGAGAGTGTGTCTGCCTTGTAAATTTAATTAAACAGCAGGTGCAAAAATCAGGTCATATGGCTTTGATGTGCCCCGTGCGAGGATGACAACGAGACAATGATTCTAATAGGAAGAAATTTGCATACATTTGCATTGGGGAGCAGAGAGCACTGCCACTCTCATCCACTTTCATATTTAATTTCTAGGAAGTTGAATAAGATTTGAACGAACGCCTTCTATTTAGACATTGCAGGAAAACACAAGGAAGGTTTTAGCCCTAAAACAGACTCAGTCGGTGGACTGAAGACTAAGATGCCCTGATGCGCATTTTTAAAATACAGCTGACCATACTGGAAACTGGAGTACACCTAGAAACAGAAGGAAACAGAACCAGGAGAAGAGAGTGTGAAAATATGTCCTATCTCTATTTTTTAATCTTTCACAGATAGGGTAACACTGATTGACTCTTCCTTCTCGGTCATCTGTTCAGAAGGGGTCACAATAGTTCTGTGCTCCAAGAGTCGGAATCATTAAGTGAAATGGCTGATGGATGAAAGAAGATGAAGTGGTGAAAGATGGGGGAAAAAGACTTTTCACATACAGCCATTAGAACTTTAGATACATTTTTAAAACAATATACTTTCTACTTTGCTGCCTTATTGAGTAGACCATACCTTTGATAACAGCAAACCAGAATGTTTAGTATACACACATCTTTCCTCTCCCTCTGATTGCCTGCTCTGGTATTAGAACATAGTAAGCAAACAATCGCTGCCAGAAATCAGTATTATCTTTAAGGTGGCCCCAGAAAGCCCAGGTGGTGGATAAAAAACTCGCCTGCCAATGCAAGAGACATAAGAGATGCAGGTTCCATTCCTGGATTGGGATGATCACCTGGAGAAGGAAATGGCAACCCACTCCAGTATTCATGCCCAGAGAATCCCATGGACAGTGGAGCCTGGAGGGCTACAGACCATGGGGTTACAAGGGCTTCCCCAGTGACTCATTGGTAAAGAATCCACCTGCAATGCAGGAACCGCGGGAGATGTGGGAGCAATCCCTGGGTTGGGAAGATCCACTGGAGAAGGGCATGGCAACTCACTCCAGTATTTATTTTGGGAGAATCCCATGAACAGAGGAGACTGGCGGGCTACAGTCCATGGGGTTGCACAGAGTTGGACATGAGTGAGGAGACTTAGCAGCAGAAAGAGGAAAGCCTGTCCAGGTGCAGAGGGACAAGACAGGAGCACTTGAGCCAAGAGGTCCAGGAGAACTCACCTGCAGAGCCTGGCCTTACCTCTCCCCTCATCTCAGTTTTCCTGAAACCTCCTTCTAAATGTTCTTGCTCCCCTTGGAGAATTCATCCTCTCCACCCCGTCTGCAGATCTGGGACTGCCCAGGGCCCTTTTCTCATCTTTCCGATCCCTTTCTTTTCCTGAGTAGAGCTAAGGTTATCCCAGACCCTACGCTTCTGGGTATTAACTTGGAATTCTACCCCTTTTGTGGACATTATGATAAGATATTGTCAACACAAGTTTGTGTGCCTGACACACAGTAGGCCAAGCACATCAAAAATGTCTGAGCTTGGAGCAGAGAAGGGTTTACTGCAGGGGCCTGCAAGAAGATGGTGGCTCATACCCTAAAAAGCCCTGGGCTCCCCCAAGGATGTCAGCAAAGCCCGGTGAGGCACAGAGTCACAAGGTCAGTGATCAGCTCGTGCATAGTTCTCTGACTGGCTGATGATGACAAGGCAGCAGGGTGGTGTCAAAGGGGCTCCAGCAGGCCTGGGACTTTGAGCTCAGGGTTATACCTTTTCCATTTGTTTGAGGAGATTTTCACATCTGCAGAACAACTCAGGAAATGTGCATCAAATATTTTGATATATTCAAAAGCTGCTCAGTTATGATACAGTGTTAGACAAAAAGATGTGACTTCAGATTTCCAGTAAATTTTGTTGCTATTATTTATTAAAACTAAATTCTACCATGTTGTATATTTGAGATACTTCAGAAAGTCAGCTTTTAAATAAGCAATGCTTTCATTGTGATAGCCTGTAATTTATTCCTTGTCCTAACTTGCTTACAATTCATCGACGTGGTAAAATATCCTATGTGTGTGCTAAGTCCCTTCAGTCATACTCAACTCTTTTCGACCCTATGGACTGTAGCCCACAAGGTTCTTCTGTCCTTGGGGCTCTCCAGGCAAGAACACTGGAGTGAGTTGCCATGCCCTCCTCCAGGGGATCTTCTCAACCCAGGGACCGAACCCAAGTCACTCAAGTCTCCTGCATTTGCAGGTGAGTTTGGGCTTCCCTTGTGGCTCAGCTGGTAAAGAATCCGCCTGCAATGCGGAAGACCTGGGTTTGATCCCTGGGTTGGGAAGATTCCCTGCAGAAGGGAAAGGCTACCCACTCCAGTATTCTGGCCTGGAGAATTTCATGGACTGTATAGCCCATGGGGTCACAAGGAGTCAGACACGACTGAGCAACTTTCACTTCACTTCACTTCACTTCTTTACCACTAGTGCCGCCTGGGAAGCCTAAAATATCTTACAGGAAGCAGGAAATCCTGCGCTCTCATCTTTAAGTAGGCTTTTCAGGCACTGCCCCTACTGAATTCTAATTGCTTGTTGCATTGCTCATCCTCCCGCACTAGGTTGCTAATTCCATGAACAGAAGAAGGGGTTCATTTTGTCACCAGTGTCCTTAGTATTTACTCCAGTGTCTGGCTTGTGGTGCTGTTTGCTGCTGCGCTCACTTGCTAAGTTGTGTCTGACTCTTTTGTGGCCCCATGGACTGTAGCCCTCCAGGCTCCTCTGTCCATGGGCTCTCCTAGGCAAGCATACTGGAGTGGGTAGCCATTTCCTCCTCCAGGGGAGCTTCCCAACCCAGAGATCAAACCCACGTCTCCTGGTTACACAAAAGAGCCCTTTCCAACCAATGAGCTGCTTCCTAGGGACACACGCACACAACATTACCCAAGGAAAAGCAAAGCACCTCAAAATGTCAAGATATTGGTCTAGAAAGTAGCTCTCTAAGAAATCTAACCCTGATTCTTGACTTTAAAGCAAATACAATACACAGATTAAGTTGCTGTCACAATGAAATCATTGTGGAATGCCTACATTATATGAGATTTTGCTATTCTTCTTGAAGGATGACTTTTGACACTGCTGAAGACAATAGAATTAGCTAATGGCCAAATAACATTTACTTCTCATCATATCGCAAATCCTAAGACTTAATGCATAATTCAGAACAAGCCAGCCAATGAGACACCTCTGAGTCTGAATTTTCTCACCTGTCAAATAGCAGGTAGTGGTGAAGATTATAATACAAGAGGAACTTGTGAGAGGGCAACAGGAACGCTCAGTACAAACTTCCCTAAGAAGCCACAGACAGCGTTGTTCCTATTGTCGACTTAAATAAAAATATACAGCATGAGAGCTGTGAGTTAGGTTTTATTTGGGGCAAAATGAGGACTGTAGCCCGGGAGACAGCACCTCAGATAGCTCTGAAAATTGCTCCAAAGACGTACTGGGGGAAGGTCAATATATGTGATTTTGGTGAAGGGGGAATACATATATCAAGCACATATTTTTCCAGAAGGTTTCTGCTAGTCACTAGGAACAGGTGTCACCATGCAGGACTTGAGTGCTCTTCTAAATATGGGGAAAGACAAGAATTGAGCTCATAAAATCAGCTCCTGAAAATATCTAATTATCTGAAGACCTGTCCTGCCAGTTTTTCCCACAGAGTACAGAGCACCTCCGTTCTGCTCTCCGCCCTGAACTCCCTGCAGGGGGTGTTGTAGGTCAGCAGCTACAGCAGCTCATGATTTAATCCTTGTAGAGGTAAATGGTAAGTGCCCGTGGCGAGTGCCAATTTGAGGCTGACACCACACACAGGAGGAGCTGTGAATGAATGAATGCATGCATTTATAGCACATCTCTCAAGACATCTCTCATCTCCTTTGTACTGGTAGGTCAGACCCCTGGATCTCCATTTTGGATGCAATTTAATCCAATATGGGCTCTTGCAGCTTCCCTGGTGGCTCAGTGGTAAAGAATCCACCTGCACTGCAGGGGATGCAGGAGACACAGATTCAGTCCCTGGGTGGGGAAGGTCCCCTGGAGGAGGGCATGCCTACCCACTCCAGTATTCTTGCCTGGAGAATCTCGTGGACAGAGGAGCCTGGTGGGCTACAGACAGGCCTGAAGTGACTGAGCATGCACACATGGGCACTTAGTCAACAGGTCCTCAATCCTGCCTTAAGGGCCAGTCTACCGCATTATGCGGGGACACCTGATGCTTTCTCAGGCTCTCGGGAGGCTGGGGTGACATCTGGAAAACACTTGAATGTGAATGCATGCAGACCTCTCCCCTGGATGTATTGTGAATCATACACACTGATGATAGATGCAGAACTTCTCAGCAGAGGCTCAGACAACGATGTGGGTCTTTAGTGGGATGGGTCCTAATGAGCTAGAAAGTTAGTGCACTTCTAGAGCAGAGACAGATCTTAAAGAGAATCTGATACCCTGAGGAATCCTGCTATTCTTGAAACTTGAACGCTACTCTCGGGCTGCCTTGCCAAATGCTTGCTTTGACAGCTGCATTTTTCAAGACAAGTCGAATCTTACCATCATGTTCACATTCAACATTCATTTTTATCCTTCGCTTTTCACTGCCTCATAAGAAAGTCCACTCATTCTGCAGGTTCGTTAAATTCAAGGCCACTATTATTTCTATTGTACTTCACAAAGGCCTTTGGTTTAGGGGTTGCTGATTTTCCCTTCTTCCCACAGTGATTTTCAACAGGTTTTTATCAGATAAACAGTTATAGAGACACCTGGGGCCATCTCCCATCCCTACAATGTACGACTTCCTTCTTTAAAATTTTGCTTGCTCTTTTAAGATCTCTAAAGTGAAAATTATGTTGTCCAGTCATCTTGTACAACTTGGTACATAATTGGAATTTTAAAAGTGGTGCAGACAGATTTTTTTTTCACCAGCTTACTTTGTAACCAATTTTCTTACTCAACATAGCAGGGGAGGTAAAGAGGATAGGGTTGCAAAAAGGTTATGGATTGGAGAGACATGTGTGAGCCAGAGATTGGTGTTTCTGCTGCTCAGCCCTCAAAGTTCATCCCATACCCAAACGACCTCCCCACCCTGCACTTGCACCCCAGATGCACAGACTTCCCTCTGTTCCTCCAGTCATCTCCAACGTGGTGAGGGTGGGAACACAGCCTCTCTGGGAAAATGGTTTGACTGCAGAGAGTTGCTGCAGTAGAGTCATGCTCCCCTTATAGCCTATTACACCTTGAGACTCTGAGAGCATAACAGGCATGGAGAAAGGATGGAAGGGGGAAATAATATCTAATTTCTGGTGTAAATGGGGAAACAGTGAGTTTGGGCGTGTCTCATGTTGCTTCTCCATGTCCTCCTCAATCGCAGATTTCTGCATTTATGACTCTAGACAGCTTCTTGAAACTCAGATGTGGCCAAATATCTGACCCATGTGCCCCTTTCCATGGGATCTTTTACAGGACGGTGGAGTGATGAGCCTAATCCCGATCCATTCCAGACATGCTCGGAAGCAAACAGAAACATGGAGATGAGCAGTCAACCTCATCTGTGTCAGCTCCAAGGACATGTGACTAACATGCTAGCAGGAGCCTCTAAGCAGATAGATATCTGATCACAGCAGAGGGCCTGGAAAAAACCCCATAAGAATTCACAGCACTCATCTCACACAGCCTCACCCAGGGATCCTTTAACTGGCCACAGCCAAGACAAAGCTGGTCTGAGCTCCCTGCAAAGGGTTGAGTCACAGCCCTGGGGACAAGGGAAATGTTTGTGCTGATCACTGGCTGTACTCCACTAAGTTTTTCGTGCATATTATTTCCCTAATCTGTAATACGACCTTGAAAGGTAGCTATTACTGCCCCCATTTTACAGGGGAGGAAATAGAGGCTTGGAGAAGTCTACATGGCAGAGCAGAGATTCAATTCCAAATCAATCCTATCCCCAAAGTCAGGCTTTGCGCTCATCACTGGGTCATGTCCCAAGTGTTTCTCTTCTCTACTATTTTGTTTTTGAATTATTTGCTCTTAAGGAAATCCCCAAAGAGGAGGCAGCACATGGAGTGAAAAGAGAACCATTTGGGACTCAGAGGACCTTGATTCTAATTCTATCTCTACGTTGACCTTTGGCAAGCCACCCAAAGTTTCCATCTCCATTTCCCAGTCTGTCCAACAAGGAGGAAAGAATACACTCTCCAGTCCAGCTTCCACATTCTAGACTTTCTGATGAGTCACTGCATGCATATATAAATGCAAGTCATAGTTAAGTCCTCCCAAAATGACATTAACAAACTGTTTCCCAGGCAAACCAAGAAACAAAAAGGATGCACTTCTGTTTCCACTTAAACTTCTTTTTGAAATGTTGTAGAATTCAAGTAAATGCTCACATGTATTTGAAAAGCCATGTGTCTCTCCCAGGGAACGATGTCCCATTTCCTTTCACAGTCCTGATCCCTCTCTATTGTAACTGTGTGTGTTTACTACCCATGTGGTCAGTTTTCTGCTGACAACAGAACTCTTTCCAAGCATCTGATGAGATTTATCCCTATTAGCAGAACACAGAGCAAGGGCGGGATACACCTAGTGACCACCCTCCATGCTTTTGGTTTGTACTGAATACTTTTCACTCAAGATAGGAACATCTGTGATGAGGGACCTAAAGGACCGTTTCACCAGATTGCCACCTGAGATGGCCACAGGGCCATTTGGTGATCCCTCTGCCCCTGGGGATTTGCCCCAGGGCTTTTCTAGTGACTCAGACGGTAAAGAATCTGTCTGCAATGCAGGAGACCCAGGTGCGATCCCTGGGCCGGGAAAGATCCTCTCCAGTATTCTTGCCTGGAGAATCTCATGGACAGAGGAGCCTGGCCGGCTACAGTCCATAGGGTTGCAAAAAGTCAGACATGACTGAGCAACTAACATAACTAACACTTTCACTTTTTTTTTCTTTTTTTTTTGCCCCTGGAGGGTGAGGCTAACATGTATACAGTTCGGGCTAGTGGTTAGGGCAACAGATCCCATGATGAAGGGGAGAGAAGGTGACTGCTGAATGATGGGAAACGTGGTAACTATGGAGATGAGTTGTCCTCAGCCTGTACCATAAAAGCATGGTTACTGCAACCTCCACAGACAGATGATTGTACCAAGCGAGGATGTGGCTCCCTACCCAGAATGCTACTCCAAAAGGTGCTGCCTTCATGCAAAGGGTACTAGGAAAGCAAATCAAAGAAAACCTCAAATGCAGTTGGCCTCGGACCAAGTGTAGAATCAAGAACCATGGCCTCTGCATGGATTTCTTTGCTCTATAATGTGATTTAAAAAAAAAAAAAATCTACCTTATGCTCTTTTCTCACCTTGTGCTTCTGTGTATTGGATGTATTGGAACCAGGAAAAAGATAGATTAAAGTGTAGAGAAGTTCAGAGGGTATGGATGCAAGGATGGGAGAGAGACTGTAACAGGGGCTTATCTACCAATCCCACTGCCTGCTGATGAAAATTAATGGATGTCAGAAAGTTTCTACCTCTACAATTTTAAATGAAATGGAAGCAGCTGTTCCTGTGAATTTTTTTAACCCATACAGAAAAAAAGACTGTTCAAAGTCTTTTTTCCCTGAGTCAATAACGTAGCCGAAATCCTAGGCACTTTTTTGTTTGTCTGTTTTTCCAACCTCTGTGAGAAACTTTCTGTCTGAGAAAACCCTTCATCTCTGAAAGGGCTCCAGGGAAAGACAAAGAGAATATTGCCCTCTGAGGTTTAAGCACGCAACAAATATGTCATCTTTTGTTTAATCATGTTTTTCCTTTAAAACTTTAGAGAAGAATATTCAGGATCCCTCACTGCACATGTGAAAATATAGACAGTTGAACATGAAATGTCCAACTCTTTACCAGTAAGAAGATTTCAAGTAAACAAGTTTATTTCCTACTCTGATCCTAACTTCCAACAGATTTTTTAGAATATAAGAAAAAAAATGTTTCAGCAAGAAGGTTAACTTCCTATGACCCAAATGAATGCCACTGAGGCAAGTTAGTAAATTCACTTTTATATCTAAGAGCCCCACTTATTTCAACTGAAGGGCATGGTAATTAATTATATCAATTCCTAAAGAGAAGTGCCAATTACAAAGAATGACACTGTATATTCTATATTGCTCTAAACTGTTTGGTACTTAATTGTGTCTGAACTATAATGCAATGCACAGATGTACATAATTAATTATAGGAGGAAAGGGGTTACCATATTTTGCCTCAGTATTGAGCAAGAAATAAAAGTATCTTTGCAATCCTCAAATAATTGCTGAAAGGCAATTTCTCTAGAGAAAGAATTCAGGTAACTGGACTTGTTCACATTGGGTAGGGTATTCTTTACAGAATTAACTCACTTCACTGGATATTTGTCTTTATAAAATGGGGATGATAAATCAAGCTCAATGAGAAATTATGAGAACTCATTAACTCTTTTAATGTTTTGTTGCTCATCTACTGAGATTGTGATGAGAAATATCGATAGCCTCAGATATGCAGATGACATCACCCTAATGGCAGAAAGCAAAGAGGAATAAAAGAGTTTCTTGATGAAAGTGAAAGAGGAGAATGAAAAAGCTGGCTTAAAACTCAACATTCAAAAAACTAGGATCATGGCATCTAGCCCCATCACTTCATGGCAAATAGATGGGGAAACAATGCAAACAGTAAGAGACTTCATTTTCTTGGGCTCCAAATTCACTGCAGATGGTGACTGCAGCCATGAAATTGAAAGATGATTGCTCCTTGGAAGAAAAACTATGATCAACCTAGTCAGCATATTGAAAAGCAGAGACACCACTTTGCCACAAAATGTCCTTATAGTTGAAGCTATGACTTTTCCAGTAGTCATGTATGGATGTGAGTGTTGGACCATAAAGAAAGCTGAGCACCGAAGAATTGATGCTCTTGAACTGTGGTGTTGGAGAAGACTCTTGAGAGCCCCTTGGACTGCAAGGAGATCCAACCAGTCCATCCTAAAGGAAATCAGTCCTGAATATTCATTGGAAGGACTGATGCTGAAGCTGAAGCTCCAATACTTTGGCTACCTGATGCAGAGTTGATTCATTGGAAAAGACCCTGATACTGGGAAAGATTGAGGGCAGGAGGAGAAAGGGGTTGACAGAGGATGAGATGGTTGGATGGCATTGCCAACTCAATGGACATGAGTTGAGCAAACTGTGGGAGATGGTGAAGGACAGGGAGGCCTGCTGTGCTGTGGTCCAAGGGGTAGTAAAGAAGAGTCAGACATGACTGAGAGACCAAACAACAATAACTCACCTATTGTCTTACATGCAATACTGTTGGCTCATGATGGTTATTAATTTCCAATGTCTAACACTTTTAACAACTTCTCATCCTCTCCAAAGCTTTAATTTAACAAAGGAAAGTTGCAAGTCTAGCTTCATGGTGCACTGGCATTGAATCCCCTTCACCCCTTCACAATTGCCTCACAAAACCATTTTACCTCTACTATTAAATATACACCATCATGACTGAAATCTCACAAAGAACCCACAAGCCAGCTCTCCTTACCATTAAAGAAAGACAAAGGAACCTCCCTGGTGGTCCACTGCATAAGACTTCACCTTCCAATGCAGGGGCTGAAGGATTCAATCCCTAGCTGGGGAACTAAGATCCCATATGCCTCCTGGCCAAAAAAACAAAACATAAAACAGATAATATTGCAATGAACTCAATGAATTCTTTAAAATACTTTAAAAGACACCTAAAAAAAAAAACAACTATATTGGGTACCCTTTCTAGCAAAGAAACGACATCGAAATACTCTGAAAGGAACTTGGCCCAAAGTCCCACTGCGTCAAGTGTATTCTTCTCTAACTGCAGGAGAGAGGGGGAAGTGACTGTCATGATTTTCGGAGGGGCCTGGGGAGGCTGGAGGAACAGATATCACGATGGCCATTGGCTGACAGACCATCTCCCGTGGGTCTACCCTGCCTGTGCTCGGCACATTCTTTACCACTGAGCCACCAGAGAAGCCCCTGAGGGGCCTCACTGAAGACGTGTTTGAGCTTTGCAGTGACCTCTGTGGTCGGTGTCTTCAGGGAACAGCTTTGCTATGGAGGGTGTCCAGGTAGGAATCCGAGGATCACCACATAAACCGGCAGCCTCCAAATCGCCACAGAGAGGAAGTCAAAAGCAGATCTTAAAAAAAAAAAAAAAAAAAAAATCAGCTTTACTGAGGTATGCTTGACACTTAAAATTGTAAGATTATCTAAAGTATACAAACAGTTCTCCTAATGTTTGCCCTGGAAACCATGAAACATTAAGTTGGGGTAATAATGCACTAGTAACTTAAGCACAAATATTCTCAGGTCTTCTCATGCTACAAAGAACTCTTCTTCTTCTTCTTTTTTTTTTTTTTTTTTGGTGTTAATCAAATACTGTTGTATTATATTATCTTTTAAAAATGTTTTTTGAAAGATACTACTTACCTTTAAAAAAAAAAAGGTAATGTGTTTAAACACTGCTTGTGGAAGCCACCTATTTGTCAGAAAGCATGTGGAAATAGATAAGTATGTGTTCCTGGTAAATACAACAGCAGTAATAATGAAAACTATAGGTGAATAGTCATCAAGAGTTTGGTGATACGCCTCCACTTTCTAGCATTCTGTGCTTCATTTCAGGGAAACGTGAATTACAGCTTTTTAAAAGTAAGTTGGGAAAAAAAAAAAAAAAAAGTAACTTGGAAGCATATTTGCTCAAGGGGTTGACTTTGGGAAGCAGGAAAGTGTGCTTCTCTGCTTATATCCTTTAGTCAATAATTCAAAAATAGCTTCAGGGGACTAAAGCATGTTAAACTTGGCCTCCTTGCAAGAAGACTCTTGAGCAAAATGTGCTTTCTTGAGTCTGAGTTGCTTCTGAACTGCTGAGTGGCAGTTATAGATTTGCCTGAAATCTTCCTCTGGTTATAAAATTGAACTCTCCGTTTCTGCTGTAAGGTTTTGCCTCCCAAACCATTCCTGTTCAACAAGAAGGTAACTGCGTCTCCGTCCCGGTGGGCGCCCTCTGCTGCCCACAGCTGGAGAGGCACACAGTTCAGTCCAGTTCAGCTCAGTCGCTCAGTCGTGTCCGACTCTTTGCCAGCCCGTGGCCTGCAGCACGCCAGGCCTCCCTGTCCATCGCCAACTCCCGGAGTCTACTCAGACTCATGTACATCGCGCCGGTGATGCCATCCAACCATCTCATCCTCTGTCGTCCCCTTCTCCTCCTGCCTTCAATCTTTCCCAGCATCAGGGTCTTTTCAAATGAGTCAGTTCTTTGCATCACGTGGCCAAAGTATTGGAGTTTCAACTTCAACATCAGTAGTTCTAATGAATATTCAGGACTGATTTCCTTTAGGATGGATTGGTTGGATCTCCTTGCAGTCCAAGGGACTCTCAAGAGTCTTCTCCAACACCACAGTTCAAGAGCATCAGTTCTTCAGCGCTCAGCTTTCTTTATAGGCAGAGCTCAGACTTAATGGAAAGGACTGCAGAGTGCATTGCTGTTCAGTCACTCAGTCATGTCCCGCTGTTTTGCAACCCATGGACTATAGCCCCCCCAGGCGCCTTCATCCATGGGGTTTCCCAGGCAAGAATACTGGAGTGTGTTGCTATTTCCTTCTCCAGGGGATCTTCCCAATCCAGGGATTGAACCCACATCTCCTGCATTGGCAAGCAGATTCTTTACCACTGAGCCACCTTGGAAGACTCACTGTTACTAGTTAAGCCTCTACTAGTTAATTGGTAGAGGGCTTCTTTAACTCTGGCTTCACCCGCATGGGTACCTAGAATCCTTCCTTCTCTGGTCTCCTCTTCCAGGGCGTCCCCAACCCCTCTCCAAGGTCGCAGGGTCATTGGCCACAACAGCTAAATTCTGGAGCATGTCATTTTGTCTCATTTTGTTGCCTTCTGCAAGATGGGCAAATCCCAAATCCTATTCTGTCCTGGATCCTCTTATTCTTCACAACGAACTTATGGTCTGCAAGTTATCTTTCTCTTGACATTACTGCACTGTTTGAAAGAAAAACTTCTAACCTATCAGGGGTGAAGATAGGAAAGAAAACAAGATAACATAAAGAACCCCTGATGTAATCTTTGAGGTTTTCTCCTTGAAGAGCTTTCACAATTCCTGCCCTACATTTCTCATCAGTAAAGTGAGAAATTTCAACTAAAATGGTTCTCCTCTTGCCCCAAGTGTCTTTGGTTCAGAAGTTGATCATCACTGAGTTTCTGCCCCAACCAAATACACCTTCTGTGCCTCCCATCCTTCTGCCCCTCCTTCCATCCCTGTTTTCACCGTGTTAAACCAGAGTGACTTTCTGAAGGCTGAACGCAGACAATGAATACTCCACATCAGCAGATTAGGGATAGGGAGGAGACACACACTATGGAAATGTCTTGTGAACCACACTGCATGAGAGCATGTCAAATACTAGCTAGAACACTAATTCCAAAATGTTTTAGAGGCAGCACCATAAAGGGAAAAAGATGAAAAATCAATACAGGATAGATTTTCCACAAGTAACTAATGCGTTCAAGGTGGCCTCAGATTTCCTTCTGGAAAGTTCTGAGCTGCACGATCTCTACGTTTTGTTTTTAGTCTCAGTATCTGTCACTGGGCTATCACAGTCTCTCCTCTTCTTATTCTCTCCTTCCTGAATTTACCTTCACAGTGCTTTTTTTTTTTTAATTGACATCAAGTAACCACACAGAATGTCACCTCTGCACAAGTAACTTTTTCATTTATAAAGACTAGATATAGGTGCTTTGTCATAATTGAAAGTGCCCATCTCTTTTCGACTCACATGTAAAAGCTCATAGAAAGGCCAGAAGGGGAAAACTGGGCATCTTCCCCAGCCAGTGAGATCCACATAAATGACACCAGGACCTCAGGCTAGCGAAGCCTTGCTCAGCTCTGCTATTTGACCAAAAGTCACCATCCACAGGTAACGTCCCATCTGAGCAGAGCCAGACAAGGGCCACGGCCGCTGCCCTGCTCAAGAGCCTCATCCTATGATGCTTCTGCTGCTGCCTCCCCCGTGTTTCCATTTCAGGCAGAGCAAACATGTGTAAATACTTTATTAAAATTAAAAAAAAAAAAAACGCACAAAGTGAAAGCTGTTCCCCTCTGATTGATTTTTCAAAAGCTCCCTAGACTGCTTCTGCTACAGATGTTTGCAAAATGATTGGCTGCAAAGGGGGCTTAATTCATAAAAGCAATAAAATGTTGCTTATTGACTGAACAGATGAACTAGCTGGGGGTGGGGGGTGGTAATTTGGAGTGTTCTTATTGGAAGTGCTTTGAAGAAATGTAATGATAGTGGAGAGACAGAGTCTTATTAGCTGTGGTAAATATATTTTCTTACAGAAGGCTTGGGAGGTTTTTGGAATAACTGGAAAATAACCCTCAGATTTTCCGTCTTACTGGCTTTTCGACTAAATGTGTAACTCTCAGCTTCGTAAAATCCTATAACTCTTGATGTGCAACATTTAAAACTGATAGGTACATTTTTAGTGTAATGGGGAAACATTTAGGGCTGGGAGTCAGGGCAGCTGGGTTCAAGTTTTAGTTTTACTACAGACCCTATCACAGTTCTCTACAATAAATTAGTGTTGGGGAGACAGAGATGGGGAAGCCTGTTCTCTTGCCTCCAGGAGCAGAAAGTCTAGGGTAGTGAGTGGGATTCTCAGAGGACCCTAAACATTCCAAAGAAGTACATCGGGGGTGACTGGGGGGCAGTAAAGTGAAGGAGTGAAGTGGGGTGAGCTGGGGCTCTGGGTCCCCCACCTCTGCTTCAGTGAACTATTTCTGCTTCTTCCAGTCATATCAGGCTACAAGAATACATTTCACCTGCCTAAACTATTGGTTTCTTTAAAGTTCTTTTGAGAAACAGTAGTTTCATGATAAGTCATGCCTGTCCTTCCTTCCAGGCAAGTGCACCTAGAACAGTAAGAAGCCAGTGGTAGGTATGCAAGACTCTGTTAAATCTGAGTCATGAAGAAGCAGATGTCATGTTCTCTGTTGTCACCTCTTCCGCCAGTTTGTGGATCTTCTTGGATCAACATGAATATTTCCGTTATTGTAACTCTTTATTTTTACAAAACCTAATCTGTATTTAGAGATACATGAAGTAGTGCTATGAACGTTACTCAGCAAAGAAATGTAATGGATGTTGGACAAAACGATGGTCAGACACAGTGATGCCTACCCCACCTCCTCCCCAACCTGCGGGAAGTCAGTTCGGAGGGAATCAATGCCAGGCTGTGTTTAGAGGCCCATGGCCTTTGATGTCTGTATCCTGACCCCACAACACTCTTCCCCCAAGGATTACGGGGACTGTGTCCTGAAAAATCAATATTTAATTTGTTTACAGCATCAGATGAGATACTAGTTAGCATTTATAAATGCTGGCATCTTTAAAGAACACATCATTTGCTGGAAACTCTGTAACAGCAGTCCCCAACCTTTTTGGCACCAAGGACCAGTTTCATGGAAGATAATTTTTCCATGGACCGGGGTGGAGGGGTTGGTTTGGGGATGACTCAAGAACATTACATTCATTGTGCACTTTATTCCTATCATTATTACATCAGGGCCACCCCACAGCATCGGGCATTAGATCCTGGAGACTAGGGACCCCTCCTCTACAGCCTCCCATGAGACCTGCTGCCTTCCTTCTCTGCTCTCCATTTGCTGTCACCCCTTGTGGTCCTTGACACCCAAGAGGTAGGTCAGGATTCCATCCTAAAACACCTCCAGTGTTGTCTCTCCTTAGTTTTAGTGGTTATACGATAGCTTTGGGCATCAAATGGAGGTAATGAGAACATTTATTACTTTAAATGTCAATGACAAGAATGCATACATAGCCATCGATGGATAATTACCTATGTTTCACTGCACATTTACATTAGCTGTGAGTTCCTCGTGTCTGACATGTGTTAGGGACTTAAAGCATATCTGTAATGAGTAACTTCTTGCATATGCCTATTCTCAGTCACTCAGTCGTGTCTGATTTTTTGCATCCCATAGACTGTAGCCCGCCAGGCTCCTCCATCCATGGGATTTCCCAGGCAAGAGTGCTGGGGTGGGTTGCCATTACTTTCTCCAGGGGACCTTCTTGACCCAGGAATCAAACTTGCATCTCTGGCATTTCCTGCATTGGCAGGCAGACTCTTTACCACTGAGCCACTTGGGAAGCCCTGTATATACCTAACTGAGCTTACTGCTTCCTAAGTTTGTACAGTCTGAGTTTCCTCAGGGCTCAACTTTGGGAGTGGAGTTGATGGCTGCTACATGGTAGGTATTCTTTGTTTCCTTCCTGAGTTCCTCCAGGGCTCACCAGCTGGAGGTGACTGCAATTGCTGATGACCATGACTGACATGACTTAGGGACTGGGCCCAAGCACAATCTGTCCTAATGTAAGCTCTTAAATGTTACCTGCAGTCATTACCAGCTTCTGAGGTGGCACTAGTGTTAAAGAACCTACCTCCCAATGCAGGAGATGTAAGAGACGCAGATGTGATCCTTGGGTTGGGAAGATCCCCTAGAGAAGGGTGTGGCCACCTGCTCCATTATTCTTACCTAGAGAATTCCATGGACAGAGGAGCCTGGCAGGCTACAGTCCATAGGGTTGCAAAGAGTTGGACATGACTGAAGTGACTTAGCATGCATGCACACACAGTCATTCCATTATAGCTTCCCAATAAAGCAAAACATTCTACACCGTATGAAGTGTTTTTACATATACTTGGTTGGGAAGTAACAAATTTGAATTTAAACTGGAATACATGCATGGATTAGGTGTGCCCAAGGCTTGGGGCTCTGGGCACAGTGTGAAGAGGCACCAGTCCTTCTCCACCTCCTTCAGGAAATCTCACACAGAGGAGATGCCTTACCTTCAGTTCTGCTCTCTGAACAGCCCAGGGCAGATGCCAGCTTATTCAAAGAGCATTGCTTCAGCAATAAGGAGGAGAAAATGTATAAACAGGTTTTCCTTCAGAAGAGAAAAGGAAAAAATTAGTGAAACAAGACTGAATACCAAAGTGGATGGTAGAAAAATGGAAGCAGTCTAGATTGAGAACAAAGAAAAATAATAAGATTTTTTTTGTTGAAATGACTGTATTGTGATTTTGGGGGCACTCACCCTTCAGCAACTTTCATTAAATATAAAAAGACCTTGGGAATTCCCTGGCAGTCCAGTGGTTAAGAATTTGCCTTGCAAAGCAGTAGGTGAGGGTTCCATCCCTGGTCAGGGAGCTAAGACTTCACATGCCTCAGGGCCAAAACACCAAACATAAAACAGAAGCAATATTGTAACAAATTCAACAAAGAGTTTAAAAACTTGTCCACATATACAAAAAAATTTTAATCAAAAAAAAAAAAAAACCAGACCCTGATGCACATGGCACAGATTTATACAGTGAGTTACAGAGTGATGGCCCTCCGGGAGGAAAATGGAACCTGAATACTTGATTTTTCCTAAAAATTTTTCAGAGAACTCTTTATTCAACAGGAGGGCAGATTACAGAACATAATAATGTCTCAGGGCAGCTACTTCATCAGACGTAGGCCTATGATGGCACTAGTGGTAAAGAACCCACCTGCCAATGCAGGTAGACATAAGAGATGCAGGTTTCGTCCCTGAATCAGGTTGATCCCCTGGAGGAGGGCATGGCCACCCACTCCAGTATTCTTTCTGGAGAATCCCATGGAGAGAGGGGCCTGGAGGGCTAAGTCCATATGGTCGCACAGAGTCAGGCACAACTAAACCAACTTAGCAAGTATGCGTGTTTGCATTTTCATACCTTACAAGGCTATTTTCTTTCTATGGTGTTTCATATCATTAGATCCAAGTTGTCTGAGATCTGGAGTCAAGAATAAGCCATTGATCTGAATGGATAATTGAAATGGAATTGGCCTGAGTTGTGATCATTTCTTTCAAGTTCTATCTCCACTGCCACCCAGTTGTGCAACGTGGACAGAGCAGTGAATACCACAGAGACTGTTTCCTCATGTGTGAAATGAAGGAGTTGGACCACAGCATCTCTAGTTTGCTTCCTAGTGTCTCTCCTGATGGACAGTTCAGCAGTGTGAGCGATGTTGGTTCATTCCTGACTTCACTGGTCCTCCAGACTGTCCATGACCTTCTTAGAACTCTGTTTGAAAGGACTGGTATTTCCTTGTAAAGAGAAAAACAGGGATTGTTAGGATTCTTGTCTAAGAGAGCCTTTAACTTGCCTTCAGATTCCTTTGAAGTTGAACAAAGATAGACACGGAGTCACGTCTCTGAAATCAGGCATTAGTCACAGCCCAGAGAGTAAATGACAGCTCCCTCAATTCTTGTCACCAATTTTAAGTGAGTAAAATGAAGAGAGGTGGGTGTGTTCAAGTCTCTTTTGAACGAATTTCATATTGTGGGGAACTTTCCCTCAGGTCAAGCACTCTTCTGTTAAATTTCACATGGCTATGCTTTTTAAACTATGAATATTCATTTGATTAATATTTCTACACCCGTGAGTTTAAAAAAGAACCTATTCAAGCACAATAGCCCAAGAACACTATGAGATGGACTTATTATTGGACTTGAATGGTCTACCAACAGGGCTTCCCTATTATCTGCTTTCATGTAAGAGGGAGAAAAGAAAGAAAGAAATCTGAAAATCAGGGGTCAGCTTTTCAACACGCAGTTACCGGCATTTCAAACACTGCAGCTAGCAGGAGAACAAAGCAGAAAGAATAATACACCTTCTTTGAATGAAGGTACATGGAAGGTGAATTCAAGAACATCCTTTACTCTGAAAGAATAAATTATTTTCAAAAGGGTGCAATGAGGCAAATTTTCTCAGTGCTAACCACTGGGGACACACATTTATATAATCTTTTAGAGTGCTGTTAGAAAAATAAATCGGAGAAGGCAATGGCACCCCACTCCAGTACCCTTGCCTGGAGGAGCCTGGTAGGCTGCAGTCCATGGGGTCGCTAAGAGTCGGACACGACTGAAGTGACTTAGCAGCAGAAAAATAAATAATATATGGGGGATAACATATGGGGGAATGATGGAGAGGTATATAGACAATAGGAGGAGAAATAAGGAAAAAGGGAACATATATCAGAAGACTTAAGGAAGTGCATGTTCTTTGTTGCAGCAGTAATTCTCCTTTATCTGGAAATACATTTTAAAACTAATATTTGTATATACATGTGTGTGAATATTACATATATTGTTTCAATAGGTAAGTATATTTAAATGTTTACATGTAAGAGTATGTCTGTACATACACATATGTACAATGTACATGCAATTATATATGCATGTAGAATAGAAATCCTTCTTTCAAATTTCATTGTATTTCATGCACATACACATACAGTAAACAATGTTGTGTGTCTGTATTTTTTATCAATTTAGAAAAAGTTAAGCTGTAATTGACAAATTGCTGTAGGTTTAAGGTGGAGAAGTTGAAGGTTTCAAATGTTTAGGGTCAAGTCTTGGAGAAAAGACTCCCATTTATCAGTTTTATCCCCAAGATTCCACCAGCTTATCAATGTGCCTACGATCTGAGAAGATTCTGCTCGTGACACAATAGGGAGAGAGGAAAGATAACTATTTTGAAATACAGCCAGAACATCCTTCTCTCCTAAAGAAATTGTCTCAAAAGAAGTAATTTTCCCAGAGCCTAATAACCTGGGAAATCACACCGCAGGTGCCTCTAGCCTTGTCATCTCCCTTAAGGTGGGAAAAGCTGAGATCTTGTGACGGTCGTGATCCAGGGACACAGGCTCACTAATAGGCTGAGAAAAGCCCCAGGAAGGTTGTTAAGAGAAAACAGGGCAGAAGACAGAGTTGAAAGTCCTTTAAATAATGTTTCTCAAACCAAAGTTATGGCAAATGAAATTTTGTTTTTATCCAGTCACTAAGTGGTTTTCGACTCTTTGTGACCCATGGACTGCCGCACTCCAGGTTTCTCTGTCCGCCACTATCTCCTGGAGTTTGCTCAAACACTTGTTCATTGAGTCAGTGGTGCCATCCAATAATCTCATCTTCTGCTGCCCTCGTCTCCGCCCTCAGTCTTTCCCAGTATCAGGGTCTTTCCAATGAGTCAGCCTTTGCATCAGGTGGCCAAAGTATTGGAGTTTCAGCTTTAGCATCAATCCTTCCAATGAATATTCAGGGTTGATTTCCTTGCTGCCTAAGGGACTCAAGAATCTTCTCCATCACCACAGTTCAAAAGCATAAATTCTTCAGTGTTCATCCTTCTTTATGGTCCACTCTCATATCCATACATGACTACTTAAAAAAACCATAGGCTTATCATAATGAAACTGTTGAAAGGAAAAGGCCAAAGAAAAATTTTGAAAACAGAAAAAAATCACAGTCAAGAGAAATAATTATACTGACATCTGATCTCACAGCAGAAATGACAAAACCCAGAAGACAAAACACCATCTTTAAAGTGGTAAAAGAAAGGAAGAGCTAACCTAGAATCTTGTAGAATTTAATACCCAGCAAAAATACCCGTGAAATAAGAAAATTAAAGAGATATATTTCTAGCCAAACAAAAACTCAGAATTTTTTGCAAGTTGGCATCATTAAAGGAATCAACAATTTCTAAGAAGAAGGAGAAAATATCCCAGATGGAAACATGGAAATGCCAGAAGGAATGAGGAGTAAAAAATAGTAAATATGTAATTAAATACAAGTATATGTGAGCTATGCAAAGCATGAATATTAAAGCCTCATGGAGACTAAAATACACACAGAATTAAAATACATAGAAAAAGGACCAAAAACATCCAGTGGGTGTAAATGGAAATAAAGGTCCTAGTACTAAGTGGCAAGTGCTAAAATTACTAAAATATACTAGGCAGTAATAAGTCAAAATAAACAATGTAAGGATCAATTTAAAATATAATAATAAATTATAGCATAACAATATAATATAAACTTAACACACATCAATAGAAATGAAAATGTAATAATGAAATATCTATTTACATAAAAGTCAGGGAAAGAGGTAAGTCTTATAATATGTAACTATAATAACACACAACCTAAGAGAGATGAATAATATAATAAACCTCCATTAATTTAAAAGAGCACAAGAAAAGAGAAAGAAGTGTAAGCGGACAGCAATAATCAATGCAGAAGGTTAACAAATGCTTTTGCTTCATGAAAACATAAAGATTGAGAATTACATATCAAGAAACAAAAAAGACACTGGTTACCAGGCAGAAAGAGAGGCATATTACTATAGATATTACAGAAATTAAAATTATAAAAAGTAGTAAAATGACTTTATGTCAAAAATTCAAGAATGAAAATAAAATAAAGAAAGTCTTGCAGGAAAAAGTCCTTTCCAAATGACAGAAGCAGAAATAAAATCTGAATATATTTCTATTTATTAATTCAATTTTATAATTGCATCAAAAATCTTATATATAAAAATAACGAATGACATGCAAAACCTCTTTCTAAGAAATAAAAAGCACTATTGAGATAATTTAAAGGAAATTTAAATGTAGAGATATATCACATTCATAAATTATTTCAGGGCATGTATTTCCCCCAAGCTGACCTATGGATTCAAAACCCCAACAGAGTTCAGCTTGAAGTGAATTCTAAAATGTATATGGAAATACAAAGAAATTAAAAGAGACAAAAAAGAACAAAGTTGGAGGATGTGCACTAGCTGATGCTGAGATTTACTATGAAACACAGTTACTGGTTTGTGAATCCAGATTATTGGAACAGAATAGAGACCAGAAATAGACCCACATATGTACATTCAGTTGATTTTTTACTAAGGATCTGAGGCCTCTCAGTGGAGAAAGTCTTTTGAAAGAAAATAACACTTGAATAATTTACTAAACACCTGGGAAGTAAAAAATTAATTACAGACCCCCACCTCACCTTTTGCACAAAATTTAACTTAAGATGGATCATAGCCCTAAACCTAAGAGCTAAATTCATTAAAGTTCTGTAAGAAGTCATAGGAGAATAACTTTCCAGGTAGATTGTAAAAAGACACACATAAATCATAATCATAAAAGAAGAAAGGCAAATTGGAACTGATGATAATTTAGATTCCCTACTCTTCAGAAGCTACAACTAAGAAAATGAAAAAAATAAATAAAAAGAAAAGACAAACCAGGGGCTGGGAGAACAAAGCCTCGGTAGGTATCTAACAGTGGAGTGAAGGAACCATTCTGTGTGGTTCTGGGGTGAGGCATACATGAGTCTATGCACTTGTCAAAACCCATATTGTTGTACATGCGAAACAGAGAACTTTAATGCATGCAAGATAAAAAGTACAAGTTAACCCAGGAGACCTCGGAATCTAAGGATGGGATGCCAAGTGAATCAAAGTATCAAGGATATGTGGCTTAACTTCACTGAAGGGGACAGGGGCAGAGGACCTGAGAGAGCCTGGAAACTATTGCTTAAACTGGTGACTGTGAAACTAGAGATAAAGGAACTGTACTCTAGTTGTCAATTTGCTTCTCATGGCAAAGTAGGTTAACGATTGTTAAACTTCTTCACGTGTACACTGGTGTTGGACAAATAAGAAGCAGATGGTAGATGTCTACAATGAAGCTTCTCGTTGTTGGAAAGGAAAATTCCAGGTAAGCAAGAAGGGAAGGCTGGGATGAACCCAGCCTTCATAGTAAGTGTATGAGTCAGATATTTCAGTATGAACCCATCTTTGCTTGGGTGTGTACATACACGAATACTAACATATTTATACAGAGGTAATATTTCATCCCACATACATCAGTTTGTATACATACATGTGTTATCTAACTTGTCCACTGAGATGGCCTTAACACCTGAATGCTAACATCCAGGTTATTTTATTTCTAAATATTATTTATTTCTAAATATTATTCTCCTAGGACTTCCCTAGATTTCCCTGTAGCTCAAAAGGTAAAGAATCTGCCTGTGATTCAGGAGACCAGTGTTCAGTCCCTGGGTTGGGAAGTTCTTCCGGAGAAGGGAATGGCAATCCACTCTAGTATTCTTGCCTGGAGAATCCCATGGACAGAGAAGCCTGGAGGGCTACAGTCCATGGGGTGGCAGAGTCGGACACAACTACAGACTTCCCTGGTGGTACAGTGGATAAGAATCCGCCTGCCAATGGGTGCAGGGCAGCTAAACCTGTGTGACACAACTACTGAACCTGCATGCTCTAAACCCCATGCTCCTCAACAAGAGAGGCCACTGCAATGAGAAGCCCATGCAAGAGTGGCCCCTGCTCGCTGCAACTTGAGAAAGTCCGTACAAAGCAACGAAGACCCAGCACAACCAAAAACAAGTATTATTCTCCTAGAACCCTGAACATTCATTGGAAGGACTGACGCTGAAGCTGAAACTCCAATACTTTGGCCTCCTGATGCAAAGAACTGACTCATTGGAAAAGACCCTGATGTTGGGAAGGATTGAGGGCAGAAGGAGAAGGGGTGGCAGAGGATGAGATGGTTAGATGGCATCACCAACTCAATGGACATGAGCTTGAGCAAACTCTGGGAGATAGTGGAGGATAGGGAAGCCTGGCAAGGTGCAGTCCATGGGGTTTCAAAGAGTCAGACACGACTTAGTAACTGAACAACAATAACAACAGTCTCCTAGAAAATACACCAGGGCTCCTTGGAGAAATGTCTGGTTCCAGAACAGTGATGGGGAATATATATGATGAACCTGGAGCATCTTATCATTCCAGAAAGTAAGGAAATGTTAAAAAAAAAAAAAAAAATGAAGTGATGGGGACATACCAAATGTACACAGGAACAGGGGTAGGAGATTAAGATGTACAAAATACCGAGTATAAAATAAATAAGTTTCATGAATATATTATACAAATCAAGGAATATAGTCAGTATATTATAGTAGCTATAAATGGAATATAGCTTTTTTCAAAAAAGGGAACACAGGAGCCAACCTGAAAGAGTTACCAATGGCCAGAACTACTTGAGCAACAATATAAATAAGGTAACAATTGATTATCATCCACAGGGTAAAATACATCCATAGTCATATAAATAAGTGGTTGAATATACAAGTAAATGAAGGCAAGGAGGAAAAATCTCCCTTACACAAAACCTCAAACACATATAGACACTTTCCCCCTTAGAAGGTCCAGGTAATCTACCTCCCACCATGCTGAGAGTGCTCTGAGTTTTGCGACTCATTCCACAGTGTGGAGAATGAAGAGGAAAAATAACAATTTTCCCTGGAAGAACTGGCCATCACTCCTTCACCAGAGGATCTGCTAGATATGGCACTGATGCTATGAGGAGGTCAGGTACCTAAATAATATGCGACAAGAAGGGCTCGTTGCCCATGTCCTATTCTTTTAAAAAAGAAGTCTATTAAGTTAAAAACTCACCCACATTCTGTAAAACACCTGGTGAGGATGCCTTAAAACCATCAAGGTCATCAAAACCAAGACGATCTGAGAGACTCACAGACCAGACAAGCAGAACACAGTAATGTAAGAGGATAACATTAAGGGAGAGAGAAACTGGATGAAGAATGTAGGGGCATTCTCTGTCCTACTTCTGTGAACCTGCAAATCAGAAATCACTCAAATAGAAAGTTTGCTTAAAAAATTCTCATGGTGCCATGTTTAGGACAGCATAGGAATTCAATACTGTTGAATGAAAGAATTATGGCTTGGCATGTCTGGAACACAGTAAGTAATCAGTAATATGATAGTTCAAGGTAAAAATTAAAAAGACATAATAATTTACCCTTGATTAGGAATCACACCAAGTAAATGTTTTAAAGATAAAACCAAATACTGATTTTAATGAAGTTTGTTTATGTTTTCTTTTTTTCCATTTTTTTTTTTTTTGCCTTTCTTTTTTTTAATTTTTATTTATTTTTATTTTTTTTTTCATTTATTTTTATTAGTTGGAGGCTAATTACTTCACAACATTGCGGTGGGTTTTGTCATACATTGACATGAATCAGCCATGGAGTTACATGTGTTCCCCATCCCAGTCCCCCCTCCCACCTCCCTCTCCACCCAATTCCTTTGGGTCTTCCCAGTGCACCAGGCCGGAGCACTTGTCTCATGCATCCATCCTGGGCTGGTGATCTGTTTCATCCTTGATAGTATACTTGTTTCAATGCTGTTCTCTCTGAACATTCCACCCTTGCCTTCTCCCACAGAGTCTAAAAGTCTGTTCTGTACATCTGTGTCTCTTTTTCTATTCTGCATATAAGAAAGCTGTGGTACGTATACACTATGGAATATTACTCAGACTTTAAAAAGAATTCATTTGAATCAGTTCTAATGAGATGGATGAAACTGGAGCCCGTTATACAGAGTAATGTAAGCCAGAAAGATAAAGACCAATACAGTATACTAACACATATATATGGAATTTAAAAAGATGGTAATGATAACCCTATATGTTTTCAATGTATGGGTCATATGTTGGTTTCCTTCTATAATATTCTCTTGGCCTGTAAGATCAGCTCTAATGTCTCTAAGCAAGAATTCAGTTCACATCAGTCAGTCAGTAGTGTCTGACTCTTTGTGACCCCATGGATTGCCGCGCACCAGGCTTCCTGGTCCATCACCAAGTCCCAGAGCTTACTCAAACTCATGTCCATTGAGTCAGTGATTCCATCCAACCATCTCATTCTCTGTAACCCACTTCTTCTCCTGCCTTCAATCTTTCCCAGCATCAAGGTATTTTCCAATGAGCCAGTTCTTCACATGAGGTGGCCAAAGTATTGGAGCTTCCCCATCAGTAAATGAATACTCACTGGTGAATGAACACTTCCATGAATATTCAGGACTGATTTCCTTTAGGATTGACTGGTTTGATCTCCTTGCAGTCCAAGGGACTCTCAAGAGTCTTCTCTAACACCACAGCTCAAAAGCATCAATTCTTTGATGCTCAGCTTTCTTTATAGTCCAACTCTCACATCCATACCTGACTACTGGAAAAACCATTGCTTTGACTAGATAGGCCTTTGTTGGCAAAGTAATATCTCTGCTTTTTAATATACTGTCTAGGTTGGTCATAACTTTCTTCCAAGGAGCAAGCATCTTTTTTCATGGCTTCAGTCACCATCTGCAGTGATTTTGGAGCCCAAGAAGATAGTCAGTCACTGTTTCCACTGTTTCCCCATCTATCTGCCATGAAATAATGGGACTGGATGCCATGATCTTAGTTTTTTGAATGCTGAGTTTTAAGCCAACTTTTTCAATCTCCTCTTTCCCCTTCATCTTTAAGGGGCTTCCTTGGTGGCTCAGACAATAAAGCATCTGCCTGCAATGTGGGAGACCTGGGTTCCATCACTGGATCAGGAAGATCCCTTGGAGAAGGAAATGGCAACACGCTCCAGTACTCTTGCCTGGAAAATTTAACGGATGGAGGAGCCTGATAGGTTACTGGGGTCACAAAGAGTCAGACATGACTAAGCGACTTCACATGCACATACATAAGAGTATGCTCTTTAGTTCTTTGCTTTCTTCCCAGAAAGAATTACCCAGCAATAAAATTAAAGAGCTCCTTTTTAAATAATATATCTATCTTTAGATTTTCAGGTGCGAAGAAGAAACTGATATCTTCATTGTGTTCTTCTTTTCCTTTTGTGCTAAACTTGGTTTTTGACTAATGCTTATTTCCTGGTTATACCCACTGACATGGGCAATTCCAAAAAATATTAATCTTTGTCTCATATTACATTTCACATGGGGACAAATACAAGCTGAACTTTAGAATTATTCATTTATTAAAGTTATAGAAGTTCTTACACGTTAAGTCAAAGGAACACAAAGTTCATCTTCAATCCCAATGTTACACCCTGTCTGAAACCCAAGTTCATAAAAAGAATGAAAACACAGAATTTTTAAGTGCATTTTTTTTCTCTCTTCAACTCCATGCCTCAGATTGAAGCCTCTGTAAACACAGTGTCGGAGTGAAAGATATCTTGTTCCTTAACTGCGATACAATTTCACAGAACGTGGAAATGAGAGACAGAAAAGAGCTATTAAATCATGGTGTCCGCTCCCTGCCGGCACAGGATTGCTCCCTGCAGTACGTTTTCCATTGCTTTGTCGATTTTGAAATGACTCAAGCGAGGAGGTTTCCATCACTTCCCTTGGGAGGCTTTTCAATGGCTTAATAGCCCTCACTGTTAAGATTGCTTTAATTTTCCTTCGCTCAATTTTCCTTTGCTTAATTTTATTCGGTCTTTCCCAGTTATACTTCTCTGAATGTTCTCTTCCCGTCCCCAGGGTTAAAGGAGCGCCCATCTGCTAGTCATCTAAGGCATGAATTTAGTCCTTTTAATCTCCACTCAGAAGCCCAATGCTAGGTCTCCTTTAACTGTTCTCATTGACTTTCTTTGGAGACATCTGATTGGTTGTCAGTTCACACCAGATTGGTTTAAGCAGAGTATAACTCAAGTATTAGTACTCTGTTTATCCCAGAACTCTATAACATGTGTTTGATATATTCTTGGATCAACAGCAAGCTCTTCTGTAGTCTTTTTTTAACACTTTAGTGCCACAGTGCACTAAACAGTGTGCAGAGGAGACTGGCCCATTACTTCCCATGGATTTAAACCCCAAATTCAAATATGGCCTGAGTAGAGGTGAACCAAGTTTTTAATGATGCATATGCTTCCATATTTTTCTAGGAGATTTGTAAAATTATAATAAAATTAGCTATGATTTATTTCAAAGAAAGTATATGCTAACAACTGTTACAAAGATATATTTCAGTAAGTTTTAAAATTCATCTTTTGATATTAGAAAACTTAAAAGGAAAAATTTACTAAATTATGATAGTGCTTACATTGGTAACATGGGAATTGGGGTCCTGTCCTCAGCCCTATGGAAAGAAACACATATCAGAGGAAGAGGCCAAGAGGCACTTATTGTTGGTATTCAATCGCTCAGTTGTGTCCGACTCTTTGCAACCCCATGGACTGTAGGCCCCCAGGCTCCTCTGCCCATGCAATTTGCCAGGTAAGAATACTGGAGTGGGTTATCATTTCTTTTCCAGGGGATCTTCCCAACCCAGGGATCAAACTCACCTCTCCTGCATTGGCAGATGGGTTCTTTACTGCTAAGTCACCAGGAAAGCCCAAGGAACATTTAGCTTGAAGCAGTTGAAGCTTGAGGGCCCCTCAATTTTCTTTCCTCTGCCATGTTCTGAATGTTTGGTTCCTTCTAAAATTCATATGTTGAAACCTGGTCTCTAAGGAGTTGCTATCAGGAGGTGAGATCTTTGAGAGGTGATTATGTCACAAGCGTGGAGCCTTTGTGAATGGGCTCAGAGTCTTGTAAATACCACTTGAGAAAGCCTCCTTTCACCCCTTACTCCCTGTGAGAACACAGAGAAGACAGCCACCTATGAACCAGAAATCAGGTTCTCAGCAGACACCAGATCTGCTGGCACCTTGATTTTGAAATTCCTAACCTCCAGAACTGAAAGAAATAAGTGTGTCGTTTATTAACTGCCCAGTCTCTAGTAAATTGCTGTAGCAGCCCAAGCTAAGACACCCTTCTTCCCTCCATTAACACTCAGAGTTGCTGGTAATATTCTCAGTTGTGTGAGGTGGTGGACAATTTGCGATGGGAAGCATTTCCATGTCAGCATAGCAGGCCCACTGCCCGAAGGCAGCTCGCAAAGATTGGAACCTAAATCTCTAAGGTTCCAGCAATTTGTTATGATGCATATTTTCATTCTAAGTATGCACTCCTAACTGCTTTCCTGATGTATTTATACAAGTAATTTTGTCAATTTTTCTCAACAAAGACCACTCAAATTGTCTAGGTTTTAGCTCACACCATTGTGAACCCACATTGGCTGAACCAGAGAGGCTGTAGGTCCCAGGTACTGACGAAGGTGAGGACAGGTAGCCTGTTCTATTCCTCTTTCTCTGCCAAGTGACTGGACATGATCCAAAGCTACCCTTGGGGGAGTCCAGTGACAAGTCAGTTCATCCAAGGTTGGCAGGACAGTCATTTTATTTCCTAAATCATTACGAGCCCCGATAACTTCTGCAACTTTAAGCTTAAAATATATATATATACATATCTTGCGGCTTCTCTGGTGGTCCAGTAGTTAAGAGTATAGCTTGCAATGCAGGGGACTCAGGTTCAATCCCTGGTCCACGAAGATCCCACATGCGGTGAACCAACAAAGCCCGTGAGCCACAACTACTGAGCCTGTTCTCTAGAGCCCAGGAGCCACGACTACTGAGCCCACGCTTCTAGAGCCCGTGGCGGCAACGAGAGAAGCCACCGCAGTGAGAAATCCGCACATCACAACTAGAGAGGAGCCTCTGCTTGCCACAGCTAGAGAAAGATTGTGCAGTAACAAAGACCCAGCACAGCCAAAAATTAAAAATAAATAAGTAAAACATTTTTTAAAAAGTCTTAATTGCTGTACCAGTACTTCCTGATTTTATTTGACCACAAACACAGCTTTTTCCCTTGTTAATACATTACACCCCATTTCACTAAAGGACTTAGGGTCTGAGGAACACATTCTGGACAATACTCCACTACTGCATTGCCTACAGATCTAACATGAATGCTCTCTACACAGCAGGACTTAAAGGACACTAATGTGATGATTGAGTCCTGTAAACAGACAGGGAAGGTAGACAGTCATCTCCATGAAGCTTAATGAGTAATAATCTCTCTATTCCAAGGTTACTGAACGGAACAAAATTCTTCTATAAGACAAGTGAGCTGTCTCTACCCGGCCCCGAGCCCCCAGTCCTTGAAGATAATTTCCACCTGGAGTGTATGGGGCCAATCATTCCAGACCCCCACCCGGCTGATAAATCATGCAGAATTACTGTCTGCCTCAAACCTCACCAGAGGCTTCTTGCAACGCCATCTGGGCTGAAGTTACTTATCCAGCTGTATTTCTTATATCTTTAATTAGCAACAGGTTCTTTGTGTGAGGACAGAATGCAACCCCTGGGCTAGTTCACAGGCCAGTGAGCCTCACACACTTCTGCGGAGGCTTGGTTCCAAATCCATTCTCTGCGTACTCTTCTTCCACAACTCATTGGAATCAGACAAGGAAACAAATTACTCCAAAGTAAAAGTGAAGGTCATTTGATCTAGAAAATCTGAATCTCCATACAATTCCTCCCACAAAAGCAGGTGTGTAGGAAGATGGACATATTCTTGCTGACTTTATGTCTACTTCTTTCATCAGTATTTTTTTGGGGGGAGATGGGGAGGAGTTGATTGAAATCTCCAACCATCTCTGTCCTAAATTCCTGGTGTAAAACAGTCCTCTCCTCTTCTCACCTGGTGGTCCAGGGATTAAGAATCCGCCTGCCAAGGCAGAGAACATGGGTTCGATCCCTGCTCGGGGAAGATTTCACATGCCGCAGAGCAGCTAAGCCCATGCTCTGAAGCCACCACAAGAAGAAGCCAGTGCATGACAACTAGAGAGTAGTCCCTGCTCACTGGAACTAGAGAAAGCCCCCACACAGCAAGGAAGACCCAGCACAGCCTTTAACAAATACATAAATAAAATAAGATTGAATAGGCTCACAATCATTGTAGAAAAAAAAAGTAGCCTAATAATGATCCTGTAGACTATTATAACCACTGCTCAAATTGGTGACTTTTCAATATGCAAGTATAAAAGAAGCATGTGGTACCCAGAGGATCAACTGCTGATCAAAACGGTATGTGTCCCAGGGGAAGTGGGTGGGGGGTTGGTGTACAGCTCTGTCTTAACTCATATTTCAGTACATAATTCTCAGCTGAGGAAAGATGGGAAAATACTGCATCCATCTCATCTGGTCCATAGACCAGGCAACACAGACGTTAACCTTCTGAAAACCATTTTCCTTCTTGATCTGTACGGGTAAAACTTGTCCACAGAAGCTTCCAAAGACACCAGAAGAGGCACCCTGTGACCTTGCTGTCTGGATCTTTTTCAAGTATGTGCACATACTCAGTCACTTCAGTCATGTCTGACTCTTTGTGACCCCATGGACTGTAGCCCACCAGGCTCCTCTGACCATGGGACTCTCCAGGCAAGAATACTGGAGTGGGTTGCCATGCCCTCCTTCAGAGGATCTTCCCAACCCAGGGATCAAATGCACATCTCCTGCATTGCAGGCCAATTCTTTACCCACTGAGCCATATGGGAAACCTGTTTTTCAACTACAGATTTTGTTAAATAGCCAGACAACTACAAAGCCCAATCCAGTGATGGAGGCCAAACTTATCAGGCAGTAATGTAATGAAGTAAAAAAAAAAAAATTCCACCACCAGCAGAATGGGCATGAAGTCCCTGTTTAATAAAGACAATCAGTATCTATTGCCAGCTTTCTTCTTAACTGGAATGCGACTGAAATGTTGATGGATAAAAATAAGAAAATCAACTTTTGGTCATTTGTTTTTAACATCCATAACGTGTTAGGACATGCAAACACCACCCTGTGATTTTATTGTAAAGCTTATCCAAAAAAATGAAAAGCTAAAGCAACACACAAGGTGTGTGAGATTCCCCCCAAAAAGTCAGTATCCTCAATGTCATCATGTTATTGGTAGATGTATCCTTCCCCATCAGTATCCAGCTTCCATTCTAATCGGAGAAAGGTGTCTCTCTACCATCCAAGTGTGGTCCTATATCTTCTTTCAGCCAATGAAGGGTGCAAAATGGCGTGCATCAATGGTATAAGCTTTAAGGGTTGAGCTCACTTTGTCAGTCTTCTTTTATTGTTATTGTGGCTTTTAAGAATATTACAGATAAAGGTAGATATGACAGCCTGTAGATAGACCAGAGATGCCAGCTGACCTGAGATGAATAGCTAGGATGAGCAAGACATAAACCTTTCGTCCTTTAAACCCTTGGAATGGATGCTTCCTCTGTTACCATGGCAGAGGCCAGACAGTCTGCCTGACATCCTTGACTTCTGAACTTTATATCTACCCAAGAAGACAGCCCAATTCAGACTTAAATTGAAGAAAGTAGGGAAAACCACTAGACCATTCATTCAGGTATGACCTAAATCAAATCCTTTATGATTATACAGTAGAAGTGACAAATAGATTCAAGGGATTAGATCTGATAGACAGAGTGCCTGAAGAACTATAGATGGAGGTTTGTGACATTGTACAGGAGGCAGGGATCAAGACCATCCACAAGAAAAAGAAATGCAAAAAGGCAAAATGGTTGTCTCAGGAGGCCTTCCAAATAGCTGTGAATAGAAGAGAAGGGAAAGGCAAAGGAGAAAAGGAAAGATATACTCATTTGATTGCAGAGTTCCAAAGAATAGCAAGGAGAAATAAGAAAACCTTCCTCAGTGATTAATGCAGAGAAATAGAGGAAAATAATAGGATGAGAAAGACTAGATATCTCTGCAAGAAAATTAGAGATACCAAGGGAACATTTCATGCAAAGATGGGCACAATAAAGGACAGAAATGGTATGGACCTAACAGAAGAAGAAGATATTAAGAAGAGGTGGCAAGAATATACAGAAGAAATATACAAAAAAGATACTCACCACCCAGATAATCATGATGGTGTTATCACTCACCTAGAGACAGACATCCTGGAACGCGAAGTCAAGTAGGCCTTAGGAAGCATCACTACAAACAAAGCTAATGGAGGTGATGGAATTCCAGTTGAGCTATTTAAATTCCTAAAAGAAGATGCTGTGAAAGTGCTACATTCAATATGCCAACAAACTTGGAAAACTTAGCAGTGGCCACAGGACTGGAAAAGGTCACTTTTTATTCACATCCCAAAGAAAGATAATACCAAAGAATGCTGAAACTACCACACTATTGCACTCATCTCACACTCTAGCAAAGTAATACTTAAAATTCTCCATCCAGGCTTCAACAGTACATGAACTGTGAACTTCCAGATGTTCAAGCTGGATTTAGAAAGGGCAGAGGAACCAGAGATCAAATTGCCAACATCCATTGGCTCATTGAAAAAGCAAGAGTTCCAGAAAAACATCTATTTCTGCTTTATTGACTATGCCTAAGCCTTTGACTGTGTGGATCATGACAAACTGTGGAAAATTCTTCAAGAGATGGGAATACCAGACCACCTGACCTGCCTCTTGAGAAACCTGTATGCAGGTCAGGAAGCAACAGTTAGAACTGGACATGGAACAACAACTGGTTCCAAATAGGAAAAGGAGTACGTCAAGGCTGTATATTGTCACTCTGCTTATTTAGCTTATATTCAAAGCATATCATGAGAAACACTGGGCTGGATGAAGCACAAGCTGGAACCAAGATTGTCCGGAGAAATATCAATAACTTCAGATATGCAGATGACACCACCCTTATGGCAGAAAGCAAAGAAGAATTAAAGAGCCTCTTGATGAAAGTGAAAGAGGAGAGTAAAAAACTTGGCTTAAAACTCAACATTCAGAAAACTAAAATCATGGCATCTGGTCCCATCACTTCCTGGCAAATAGATGGGGAAACAATGGAAACAGTGACAAACTTTATTTTGGGGTGATCCAAAATCACAGTAGATGGTGACTGCAGCCATGAAATTAAAAGACACTTGCTCCTTGGAAGAAAAGTTATGACCAACCTAGACTGCTTATTAAAAAGCAGAGATACCACTTTGCCAACAAAGGTTCGTCTAGTCAAGGCTACAGTTTTTCCAGTAGTCATGTATGGATGTGAGAGTTGCACTATAAAGAAAGCTGAGCATTTAAGAATTGATGCTGTTGGACTGTGGGGTTGGAGAAGACTCTTGAGAGTCCGTTGGACTGCAAGGAGATCCAACCAGTCAATCTTAAAGGAAATCATTTCTGAATATTCATTGGAAGGACTAATGCTGAAGCTGAAACTCCTGATGTGAACTCCTGAAACTCTTGGCCACCTGATGTGAAGAACTGACTCATTGGAAAAGACTCTGATGCTGGGGAAGATTGAAGGTGGGAGAAGGGGACGACAGAGGATGAGATGGCTGGATGGCATCACCGACTCAATGGACATGAGTTTGCGTAAACTCCGGGAGTTGATGATGGACAGGGAGGCCTGATGTGGTGTGGTCTTTGGGGTCACAAAGAGTTGGACATGACTGAGCAACTGAACCGAAGAAGACTGCTACAATCATCTAGCTATTTGTCCTGCTTCTCCCATTCCTTTGTCAGACCCATCATCTACATTTCTGCTGGTGTAAACCTTGTGAAATCCAAGTGTATTCCTGCCTTATTACAATTCTTCTATGAAATACAGTCTAAAAGTAAAACCCAAAGTGTATAACCGAAGTCATCCATGACCCGCCACCTCCTATCAGATTCCCTCCCACTCTTCTCCCTACACCATCAGCTCTCACATGAGGCTTCCTGCAGTGCTTGGATTGCTGATATTCATTTCTATTTCTGAATTTGCTCATAAAATGTCCCCTACATAGAGGACAGAATTTTGCCAGCTCTCCAATGAAAGCTCACCTATTCTTCAAAATTCAGCTCAGAGAACTCCAATCCTATGAAGGTCTCCCTGGTATTAACTCTACAACCACCACCAACACTGTCATAGTCTCCTAAATATAATTCTAACACTGGATTTGGTATATCTGGCTTTGTAATAGTGTACTTATCCCTCTATCTAATTTGAGTCCCTCAAAGGCATTTTTTCCTAAAGCTCAAATATTAAGGAACTTGCTTAAGATGAAGTAGTTCTAAATGCCTTTGAAGAACTCACGTTTAAATAGGTAAGTACACAAATAATTACAGAGCCAAATATTACATTAAAGGTTAGAGCTGTATTTAGGAGAGTGTGACAGCATTGGTGGTGGCAAAGTAGGACTTTCCAGACAGCGCCAGTGGTAAAGAATCCACCAGCCAATACACGGGGCACAGAAGATGCAGGTTCAATCCCTGGCTCGGGAAGATCCACTGGAGGAGGAGGAAATGGCAACCCAATCCAGTATTCTTGCCTGGGACATATGGACAGAGGAGCCTGGTGGGCTACAGCCCATGGGATCGCTAAGAATCGGACATGGCTGAGTGCACGGGCACACGCATACAGAATTGCAGGGCAGACCTGAGACTGTAACCCATGGCCTTTCCTGTAAGTGCTGCCTTCCCCCTACTGAAGTCAGAAGACCTGTGTTCTAGTCCTTGCTCTGTGAACTATGTGCCAAGGTGGACATTCTCAGCAATGTATGAGGTATTTGAGACATGTTAGGACTAAGTATTCTTCCTCTTTCTCAATGGCTCTTCATTGATTACCTGATGACTCTCTGACAGGTTCCACATAATCTGCAGAACCAGGGAGATATCAGAAAAGGACTATGCATTTCTAGCCTGTCCTTCCCACTGTTCTTCAGTAAGACTTTTGTGATTTTCTGTTCTAAACATGTAGTTTATTAAAGTTTGATTTGGAATGTCAGCAGGGCTCTTAAACTCTTTGATGGGGTAGATTGTGCTACAGAATCTTCTATGGAGATTATATGTTTTGGCTTGGCATCAAGGCCACATGTCTCAGGATTTAAAAAAAAAAAATGAACCTTATTTAGATGATCCCCAAGGTCTCTTAAGGGATTCACTGGTGGCCTAGACTGTAAAGAATCTCCCTGCAATGCAGGAGACCCAAGTTCAGTCCCTGGGTCAGGAAGATCCCGTGGAAAAGGAAATGGCTACCCACTCCAGTATTCCTTGTCTGGAGAATTCCATGGATAGAGGAGCCTGGTGGGCTACAGTCCGTGGGGTTGCATGGAGTCGGACACAACTGAGCTACTAAAACCACGAGGTTTCTTGTAGGGTAACATCCCATGAGTGTGAAGGTATGGTTCATCCGACCAGTAACAGACAACACTTACTGAGGACATTACAGGCACAAGGTCTTGGATCAGAAGCAGGGACCTATTCACTAACCTAGAGTTTTTATACGAAGCTCTGAAGGTGTCGTTGATAGAATAGAATCTTCCCCTGCTACGCTTCTCTCTCTGTATTTCAGGTTCGTGATTCCAAAGCTTTACAACCAGCATCTTCTTGTTTATTACCAATGGCGCCCTTGGTGGGTCCCTGTGGAGTGACTGTGGGGAAATTAAATGTTTTCAAGCTGGGCGCAATCCTTCAAAGAAAGTTCTTGCCTGAGACAAATTTTCTCCATAGGTTGTAGTTAGTAATTTGCTTCCTGTTAATAATTCCACGCACATTGATCTCACAGCAGCTGGTGATTATTTGGCACAAAACCCTCTGGATTTATTTTAAATTTAGAAAAAAAAAATTGTTCCAGTACCTGCTTCCTGCTTAGGCATTGCCTTGGGAGACCAGAATATTCTGAATAGCTTGATGAGAATGACCAGTGTTCTCGACAACAACAAAGCCTCAAACTTCTCATCCAGCTGCCCACAGGAACAGATTTTGTTTTTCATTCAAGTGAACTTCTTCAAGCGGTTTCAAATAAAGCCTTTTCTAGCTTCATCCCAGTTCACTCAGTAATAAACTGCTAAAACAAGGCATTTTCTTTCCACAGTTGGCTTCTGTTTTTGCCCTTCACACCATCCACCCCTCTCCACTCCCACAAAAAAAGAGTGGCTATTTCTCATTAAGCGCCTGATATCTGTATTGGGGACATCTTTAATGCCAGAATAGAAGCTCCATTAAAGCATCCTTGTGTTGTTCATTGTGGCATCTGGAGCAACTGGGATAGTGCCAAGTACATAAGAGATGTTCAGACAGTACCTGTGCTAATTAATCAAGAATACCAAATTGCATTTTCTATTGCATAAATATTATTATCTCTTGCCAAAAAACAAAGGTGAGTTAAGATTTCTCTGAGTATAATGTGATGAACATTTTTCTAAACATAATTTTACTACCAATGCACTCCATTTTGTCAGAGGTAATCACAGTTGAATGTATTCAGATCCTCTGTCTGGTTATCTTATCTTAGGAACCGTCAACAATGAGATGAATATCCCATTTATCACCTCCAAATTGGGACCTCTGGTGAACCTCCTTCATCATTTTATTTTTCTGTTCTGAAGCCATTAATGCTCTTGTTGTTACCAGATCACTTAAAACTTTAGCAAGCACTTAAAGCTTTCTGAAATTAACCCTAGTCAGAAACTTTATGCCCCAAGTGCCACGTGTTCATTCTTTTCTCTTTTTATAAAAGAGCTTCTCACTTTTACCCCAGGATTTTTCCTATGCTTCCAGGGATGTTACACTTTGTACATTCAACAAAAGTGAGCACTCTTCTTCAGCCGGAGGTTAGCAGCAGAGCTACATTCTATCAAAAGTGAAGTCCCAACTCAACTTTCTCATTAATCCTTCTGTTAATTCAAAGGACATCTCCTATAGATCAATTCTGTTTTATGTGAACATGGAATGAAACGCATGACAGCAAGTAAAATGAAGACATTTCCCTACTCATTCTTGACCCAAGTCTACTTGAGTAGCGTTTTCTAAATTCTCACATGAAATAAATAAATATCATACCTCCTTTGTGGTAGATACCCTGAGATGTGATGACTGTCCTTCCCTGGAATGTGGACAGGTCCTGTGACTTGTGTCTAACAGATAGAATAGGGTAAAGATGGTGCTCTGTTGGTTGGGTTCTGTTACACGATAAAGGTGGATGCTATCACTCCAGGATGACATTACATTATTTACGATTATGACTTAGCAAAGAGAGGGCTTTTCCTGATGGCTTTGAAGAAGCAATCAATCCTGCAGTGAAGTGCCGTGGAGAAGGCCAAGTGTCAGGGAGCCACAGTGGTCCAGGGCCTGAGGGCAGCCAGTGAGAAGCCAAGGGTCTCAGTCATAAAACCACGAGGAGAAAAATTTGACCAATAACCTGAAAGAGCATGAAAACGGATTCTCCCCCAATGAGCCTCTGGGTCACAACACAGACCAACTGACACGTCAGTCACAGCTAGTAATACCCTGAGCTGAAGACTCAGTTAAGCTGCGCCTGGACTCCTGACCCACGGAAACTGGCCGGAAACTGGATGTTGGTGATAATTTGTTGTGGAGCAAGAGAAAACTAATACATCCTTGTTTCTGCGATTTCATCCTATGAGATTTAAAATCAATGTAGTAATAATATCTACCACTAGGAAACTAGTATGATTGCGTTAAATATATATTGAAAAAGAGGAATTTAAATACCTCTAATATGAAATATTGATGTCCCAGATGGACTAATAGAAAAAGGACGCAGGCTTCGATGAACCCACAGTATGGACGAAACAGACACTAACAGCAACAAGGCACCGCAGAGATTTCCACTGCCAGCCCCCCTCCCACTGATGACAGCTGAAACTGGACAGAATACAACAAAAAAGGTACTTGAGATCGCTGAAAAGTAAGGTATATCAGATGAACTAGGAACTGAAGTATAACAACTTACAACCAGAGTGACTTTCATAGATTTTTTTTTTTTTTTTCGTCTCTTTTGTATTCTCAAGGGTGGAACTGCTCCCAAATTGCAAAACTATGCAGACTATTGTGACTATGCAACAGTCACAAACTGCAAAAACAATAGAGAAAAATATCAATAGAATCAAAAGCTCATTATTCCAAAATTTGATGAAATGGATAAAGCATTCCCCAAAATGCCCATGAAAAAAGATGCAAACTGCCTAAATCAAGAATCAAAGAGGAAATATAACTAGAGACCCTCAAGACTTTAGAAGGAGAATAATGGAATTTTATGAGCAATTGCAGGCCCTTCAGTGTGAAAAGGCCACACCGTGGCCCTTTCCCAGTAAGGAAAATGATAGTGACCTCAGTGTCTCTTACAAACAACATGAAGAATTTGGTCTTTATTTGAGGACCACTGCAAAGCTATTGAAAAATGCTCAGCACACATAGAACAAAGTTCCTCTGTCTCAGAATGGATTTGGAGATACAAATCATAATTAGGAGCCTATGGTGCTACTTGAGACAAGAGACCATCAGATCCCCACCTGTATTGTTGCAATGGTGATAAATAGAACTGAAAAGATTCTGGAACATCCATTCAACTAATGGATGAAATTTTTCATTGGTTTGGTTATGGCACACGGTGGCGAAGTGTCAACTATCAGTCTAAATCTGGAGTCCCTAAACATTTTAACATTTCAAGCTTTGAAGGCCACACGCGGACTCTTGCATATTCTTGTCCTTGGTTGATTTTATTCTGCTTCTTACTTTTTAGCAAAGATTTTTAAAATGTTTGGCTCATCCTTAGCTCATGAACAACACAGAACTAGCCACAGGCTGGATCTGCCTCGTGATGTAGGAGATTCTGGCTTTCATATGACAGTAGGTACCACTGCCTTCTGTGGAACAGGTGATGTGATTCAGAGTAAATCCATCAGGGGATTACATTTTAAAATGTTGATCTTGAACTGCTTATGAGGTACCAGATGGAGATATCAAGTCATCACTCGGGTATACTTGGGTATAGAATTGATGCTCAGAAGAGAAATCTGGGCAAACACATCCTTCAGCACCATCTATGACTGTGGTAATAAAGGCAGAGATATGGATAAAAATGGCTGAGGAAAAGTTAGGTGGGAAAGAAGAGAGAGTTCGAGATTGAGTCTTGAGCGACTGCCTAAGTTAGTGTCTCAATTAAAGGTGATGAGCCCACAACAGAAACAAAGACAGTGGGCAGAAACATTGAAGGGAATTAGATCAGGTTGTGTTTAAAAAAAAAAAGGATTCCATTCACATGCTCATTTCTCCTCCAGAATTACACTCAAAAAGGGGATTTAAGCTTATGAGTGAGTGTGCATGCTCAGCCATGTCCGACTCTTTGAAATCACCAGGCTCCATGGAATTTTCCAGGCAAGAGTGGGTTGTTGTTTCCTCCTCCAGGCTATCTTCCAGATCCAGGGATTGAACCCACGTCTCCTGTATCTCCTGCACTGGCTGGCAGGTTCTTTATCACTGTGCTACCTGGGGACCCCTGTTCTTATCAAAGTCCTCTCCAAGAGAGCCTTCCAAATCTATGATGGCCCTGGGTTGTTTCATACACTATTTGGATAATGCACTGCATTTTTATTAATATGTGAGGGTCATAGCAATCCTTTAAAATCTAATATCCATAATACAATATTGATTATTTATAAGAATTACAAAGTCTTGTTTATTTAACATTCACACTTGAACTCTCTGCACCTAACTAATGTTGCCTTCCCCATGAACAATACAGAGATCTTAAAACATTTCTTTTCCACTGCCTGTCTTCTGACTTCCAAGCCATATTGTTCTCATTGATTTTAATTTTTTCCTGTTCTTTTTACATCACAGACTTCATTATTACTGTAGGATACAATTGATGATACTTTAGATTCTTTTGCATATTTATTACCCTCTTTGCCCAACACTTCATGATTCTCAGAAATTCCATGGGTGATAGTTTTCCTTCTGACCAAAATATATCCTTTAGAAATTTCTCTAATATTGCCTGGAGGAAATTTGAGAGTTTCTACTAATAGGAAATATTTATTTTGTCTTCATTTTAAAATACATTTTATAATATTTGCAATTATAATTATTACATATAAAATAATTATAATACATATAATTACATAATTATTATAATTATACATACATATAATTTTGCCTTGTCATTTATTTCCTCTTAGTATATTGAAAATTTTAACATTTTTTGACTTTCATTGTGGCTTTCGAGAAGTCAAATATTGATCAAACTGTCATACTTGTAAATGTAATATTTCTTTTTCTGTTTTAAAGACACTCTTAAACCTTTGGTTTTTTCCAGTTTTATTGTAATGCATCTATGTAAGGATTTCTTTTTACTCGCCCTGCTTGGAATTTATTGGGATTTCTGGATCTAAGGATTGATTTCTCTCAAAAATTCTAGGAAATTGTAAGTCATTATGTCCTTTAATATTGATTCTTCTCTCATTCTCTCTATTATGTCCTTCAGGAACTCCAGTTTGATGCAAGTTAACAACTTCAATCTTCCCTGCATGTGTTTCAAATTCACTCTCCTGTGTGACATCCGTTTATTTTCTCGATCATATTCCACATGATGTTGTGATCCTGCAGTTGTCTGACCTTCCGTTTACTCTCTCCAGCAGATTTTAATCTTAATTGGCATAGTGTTTTAATTTTTAATTACTTTAGTTCTCTCATTAACCTTATTTATTATTTTTCACTCTCGTTTTTGAAGATGTTATCAAGTTTTCCTAATATCTTACTAAACATAATGTAGAGAATGCCTCTCCCAAAGATGCCCATGCCCTAATCTGTGAAACTTACAAATATATCATTTCAAATGGCAAAAATGACTTTGCAGATGTGACTGAGATTGAAAAAGAAAGTGAAAGTGAAGTTGCTCACTCATGTCTGACTCTACGACCCTATGGACCGTAGCCTACCAGGTTCCTCCGTCCATGGGATTTTCCAGGCAAGAATTCTTGGATGGGTTGCCGTTTCCTTCTCCAGGGGATCTCCCCGACCCAGGGATTGAACCTGGGTCTCCCACATGGTGGGCAGACGCTTTACCGTCTGAGCCACCAGAGAAGCCCATAAGCCTGATTAGCCTCGATTACCCAGGCTGATCCGATCTAATCACCTGCAGCCTGAAGAGGGGAGAATTTCTTCCCATAAGAAGTAGAAGAAGAACATAGTGGAGGGGAAAGCAGGGAGACCCCAAGTGGGAGAAGGGTTCAGTATACCTTTGCTGGCTCTGAGATGTAGGTGCTCCCAAAAAATGACCAAACAGAGGCCCCCAGGCAACAGTCAGGAAGAAGATGGACCTTAATCTTACAACTGCCAAAACCCAGATTCTTCTGATAACCCTGTGAGCTTGGAAGTGAATTCTCCCAAAAACCTTCTCTTGAGACCCTGCCAGAAACACCTATATTTTCCATTCCTAAACCTGGAGCAGAGAACTTGGCTGAGCTAACTTCCAGAGCGAGATAATAAACTCTGTTGCTTCAAGACCCTAAATTGTGGCAATTTTTATAGCAACAACAGAAAGCTGATACAACACATTAAACAACATAACAAAACTTTACCACTTAAAGTGTGATGCAAAGGCTGGCAACAATGGCAACCCCCTGAGAGTTTATTAGAAATGCAGGATACTAGGGCCAACTCTCAGACTTATTGAGTTAGAATTCTAATCAAAATATAACCAGGTGACTCCCCAGGTGGTCGCTAGTGGTAAAGAACCTGCCTGCCAATGCAGGAGACATAAGAGATGCCAGTTCAGTCACTGGGTTGGGAAGATCCCCTGGAGGAGGGCATGACAACCCACTCCAGTACTCTTGCCTGGAGAATCCCATGGACAGAGGAGCTTGGCAGGCTACATTCCATAGGGTCACAAAGAGTTGGACACAACTGAAGCGACTCAGCATACAGATGGCTCATAAATGCCCAGCAGCAGTGTTCTAAAACATCCAACATCTGGTTATGGCAACAACAAGGTCTTGGTGGTGTGAGTCTTGTTTTTTTTTGTTGTTGTTGTTGTTTTCTGCTCATGGTGCCTGGATCCTTTGCATTTTATAACTTACTGTGCATCCCATTGATTGAAATTGTATCTATGGGATTTCCATATATGCATATGTTGACCGATTTTAACTGAGTGGATCTGGGATGGATCAGGAGTATCTACATTGCTAACCAAGGAAGTTCTTTCAAAAAGAAATTGTATCTGTTCTCATCTGCTGCCTGGGGACCCTCAGCTCTGGCTCACATCTTTCACCCTTCACAAGGAGGTGAGTTTGATCTCTAGACCTCTGTCAGCATCAGCTTTTGGTTTTGATTCTCAGGGGAGATGTCTTTGACCTTCAGCCTAAAACAAAAGGTAATTCTCCATGTAGCAGACTGGGCAGGGAGTTTATTCTAGTTCATTCATAAGCTAAAGTCAAGGCTACTCAGAATCACAGGTTAGGTGGGGAGACCTATTGGCCCTCCAACCCTGGGCAGGGCTTTGACTCTGTAGGACCCTATGGTCAGTGTGGCCTTGAACACGGAGTCTTCTAATTACCCCAGTAACAAAGGGCAGCTTTGCTTTACTGTCCCGATCTACTCACTTTTCTGAGCTTTATCTTTCACACTCTACTTGGCCTCTGACAAGGTCAGAAAGAATTTCTTGAGGGATCATTAAAAAAGATGATTTCTATAAATTTACAGAAAAAAAAAATGGCCTCCCCAGGTGACGCAGTGGTAAAGAATCCACCTGCCATTGCAAAAGACACAAGAGACATGGGTTCGATCCCTGGGTTGGGAAGACCCCTGGAGTAGGAAATAACAACCCACTCCATGGACAATCCCATAGACATAGGAGCCTGGCAGGCTACAATCCACGGGGTCACAAAGAATTAGACACGACTAAGCCACTGAGCATAGAAAAATATCTCTAAGAATTGTAAAGTGATGGCATTATGAATGTTTTCATCAATAAGGCCATTTGAAGAGCTTGTTTCATTGTGCAGCTGTAAACGCAACTCTCAAGTCACCAAGCTAGGCGACACGTTACATACAAGGCAGGAAGGTGGCCCAGCAGAGGGGTGGGGCTTCCATGGTCCTTATCCCCGGATAATATGGCATTTTGTATCTTATTATTGAACTTGTCAGGTTGAGTCTATGCCATGTACTTGCATATGTTAGGCAAAAGGGAATAAAGTCATACCTGGTTTGTTTGAAGTTTTCAAGGTGAAAGAGTTGCTAACCCAAATGAGATCCCTCGGGATGGATACCCATGCCATACACTGAAATACAACTGGATTGAAGAGGGAAAACTTCAGGGGTGACGTTTGAGATGTTTTCTCTTGAGGTTTCCCAGTGGCGATGTCAGCTATGCTACTGGTCTGGGCTCAGAGCAGAAATCTGGGCTGGAAACATAAAATGTGGAGTGATTTGGGGCAACATTAGGAAGAAACAGTATTTCACATTTTCAGGAGACAGGGAAGCTGGCTGATCTTAGAAAGAATGCTAGCCAAAATTCACAAGGAAGCCTTCCTGGAAGAGAAAGGCTGTGGGAGCCACGGAGACTTATGAGAAATATTTGCAAGTGAGAAAGAATGATGTATGCTGAGTGGTAAGGTTGCTCTAAGAGTAGAATTCTGACAGCAGGCCCACCTGAGAGGGATGGGCAGGAGACAGCGGTGTTTGTTTTCACAAGGAGATAATGAGGTAAACAATCTCAGAGTCATGTTATTTTCGAGTGGCATGATGTTGTGTGAGGTTATTTAATCTTCCTCTAAACAAACAAACAACCCAAAAAGAACAGAAGGGGAATACCATAAACATAAGCTGGAGGAACCTCCGGAAAGGTAATCTGTTAGGCTGTAGTGATGAGCATCAGCCCTGCCTCCCCCAGCTTCTCTGGCTACGGGCGCTGCCTTTCACAACCTGCAGAGTCCCAGTGCCCTACACTTGCCTATGGTCCAGTGGTTAAGACTTTGCCTTCTAATGCAGGGGGTGCTGGTTCTATCCCTAGTTGGGGAGATGAGATCCTACATACCTTGTACCCCAAAAACCAAAACATAAAACAGAAGCAATATTATAACAAACTCAATAAAGACTTAAAAAATGGTCCACATCCAAAAAAAAAAGAGAGAGAGAGAGAGAAAGAATCCCAGTTCCAGAGGGGAGAAGCTATAGGACCTGGCTCCTAGGAGCACGGAAGTCTGCATTTAGCCAAAAAGGAGTTTGCCCAGACCAGAGTGTAGTCCATGTGGATAGAGTCCTGTCTGCCCTCTGCCATCGTTCCCCATTTTCAGAGTCCTGGCAGTGTGGGACTCTCTCTGCATCCCTGCTGCCTCTCTGGTCTTCCCGCCTGGCCACCCCATCCTGACCCCATCCTGCACTTCTCACTCCTAGATCCAGTCTCACACCTCACGGTGCTTCACCTCAACTCAACTCTTTGATATCTTCACTGCAGATGTCACCTCCTGCATCCGGCTTGCAGAGTAGGTTGCCCTGGATGCTGACACTGGTCTGGATCAAGCAAAAGTTTGTTCCACCCCAATCCCCCCTTGCTCCAATGTTACTGTAGCGTTGGAACACTGTTACTCAGGCTCTGGGTCTCAGGGTCCGAAGGCAGCTCAGCACCAGGTCTGACCTGGTTCCAGCTTTCTTCCCTAATGTCTTAGCTCAGGTCACCATTAGTTTTTCATCCCTGTTTCTGAACTCAGGTGATTCTGCTCCATGAAACCTGGAAGTTTCTAGGAAAGCCATTCATTATTTTATTCCACAAATATGTATTACCTGGCTACTACGGGCCCTATGGATTCCTTACTGTCTGAGCCAGCAGGGAAGCCTGGAGATTCTGTAGCACCAACAAAAATAAAATCCCTGTCCTTAGGAGACATGTCCCACTCATCTGCGACCCCATGGACTGTAGCCTACCAGACTCCTCTGTCCATGGGATTTCCCAGGCAAGAATACTGGAGTAGGTTTCCATTCCCTTCTCTAGGGGATCTTCCCCACCCAGGGATCAAACCCACATCTTCTGCATTGCAGGTGGATTCTTTACCACTGAACCACCAGGGAAGTCCCATGGGGCTTTAGATGGTGTTGAATGTGCTGAAGAGTAAAGCAAAGTGAGAGAAAAGAAATTTCCAGGGGAAGTGAGGGAGGGGTCCCTATTTTTAGAGTGCCTGAGGATGGTCTCAAATAGAGCGATATTTAAGCAAAGGGGTAAGACCCTGTTCAGCACTGTGGGGCATCCATTCTGGATTGTGAAGTACACGTGGAGTGACCAGACACTGAAGAAATTGCAGTTCAAAAACTCCACTGTGGAAGAGAACATCATGATGAGACTTGCACACGAGGCCATGTGGAAGGGCTATTGCATGAATGGTTAGTGAACTGGTGCTCCCTCAGTCACCGTTTCGAAAATGATTACCTCTCTGTCTTTAGCAGGTCCCGAGCGGAAACATTTGATAGCTCTAATTCTCTCAAAATATTTGTTACGAGTAGAAAGGTGATATTGAAAATAGAATTGGTCACTGAGCTTTTTTTCTTTCAATGATATTTACTTAAATAAAAGAAGTGTTGCCACTATGGTGTACTGAGAATCCGGTTTATTCAAGCTCATCATATACTTTGTCTCTGTAGACTCTGTCACTCAGGAAAAACAGTTCCCATTTTAGCTATAGGGCCCAAGGTCGCATATTCAGTTTGAAACTAGAAATCAAATACAGACTTAATTGAATTTAAAAAATGTTGACTTTTTCAACATATAATCCTTACTCCTTCTCACGGGGTTTAGCCTGTCAAACTGTCCCATATTCGTATGGAAATACTAAATAATCTTGGCATTTTCTCCATGATAATGCAAATATAAAGGGTTAATTTTGAAGACAGAACCAGTTGCAAAATTTCTAGGTAGTTGAACTAAAATTCAGGAAAAAAATTGTTTTCTTTAACCAAGTCTCTAGTCTCTGGTCCAAAATGAGAAAACTTTGCCATTTAGATGAAAAGAATATTTGCCAAATTTGGTTTGAGGTGGTAAATTTTCAGCTATAGGGGACCCTGTCAATTATATGGATATCATTAGAACCCAAACAGAGCTAACAAAGGTAGCACATTTTCACAAGACTGCAGAAGCTTGATTTAATCAGTGAGAATTTCTTCTTCACACAGATTTTTGTTATCTCACTTAGCTCCAGGGGCCCCTTAATGACAAATTAGAAAGGTGCTACTGTATTGTAACTGGAAGACATTTTATCACATTGACATTCAGCATTGTGACCTACTTCTTCCCAGACAGATTATTAATATTTGCACTGGCTACAGAATTAGCTTGTTTTTTAGATTATTTTATACTTGAAATCTGCCATCATATAAAGCAGGTTTTCATCTGGAAGCCAACTTTGTTTTCATTTTGTTTTATTAGTGATATTTACAAGAACAAACCAGTCCATCCTAAAGGAAATTAACCCTGAGTATTCATTAGAAGAACTGATGCTGAAACTCCAATATTTTGGCCACCTGATGCAAACAGCCAACTCATTGGAAAAGACCCTAATGTTGGGAAAGATTGAAGGCAAAAGGAGAAGGGGATGACAGAGGATGAGATGATTAGATGGCATCACTGACTCAATGGACATGAATTTGGGCAAACTCCAGGAGATAGTGGAGAACAGAGGAGTCTGGCATGCTACAGTCCATGGAGTTGCAAAGAGTTGCAAACAACTTAGCAACTGAACAACAATAAAAACAATTACCGTGGATGAGATGTGTTTTTGCTGGCCTTGCAGACATCTTGATTACCTATATGACTTCTAGTGCACTAAAGTGGGCAACATAAATAACATTAGCTCCATTTCATAGCTTAGGAAACTAAGCATCAAAAGTTGGATTAATTTGTCCAAGCACATGCAGTTGATGAGGACTGCAAGGAGATTCAAATGCCCTTCTGTCAGAATCCAAAGAATCTGGTCTGGACCAGACCATCATCATCAAACTAAAGAAGGTCCACTCAAAAGAGAAACAGAAATCAATCAAAACTGCAAGTTGAAGCCTCATCTTAGCAGGTGTCCTGCGCTACTATAGATCTTCCAGCTGCAACAAAGAGAAAACACTCTTCCAAACCAAATGATCTAATTGGGAGTTAAGTGAATACACCTGAACTCCCCAGGTATTCCTCCAGCATGCAAATATGATCCCAAGTACCATTAAAAAAAAAAAAAGCATTCATTTTGATGAATTTATACTCAGAGCTAAACCAGCTATTATAAATATATTGAATCACATTCCAAAAGAACAGAAACTGTATCTTCACATGTTTCTTCATGAAGACAGAACAGTTTTCTTAATAATAAGAGAATATAGTTGATGATAAATGAATGTATTACCCTGTTTTATCGACTACATCTTTGTGGGAAGAGCTAACAAAAGTAAAATCATGCTAGAGGGCAATGAGAACCAATAGTCAAGCCAAGTCACCTGAGTTTACTCCCAGGAAGGGTGATTTGTTTGGGGCCTTGACTGTAGTTGAAGTCTCAGGATTCTCCTTGGCGTTTCTCTTCTAAGCACAATTTTACTTTGCCAATGACCAAGGTCAGGACTTGAACAGATGGCAGCTGGCATTTCCAAACTGTTGCTTTTTGGAAAGCTTTGGGAGAAAGACTCGAAGAGTCCTAAACTGAAAAACCTAAAATTTTTAAAGAAATCACCTTTAAAACAAAGGTCAAATAAGTGTTGATTTCTTCTAAGGAAAGGATGTTCAAATTCAGATAGACGTTTCATTCATTTTTACTTTTACTTTTAATGTGTGAAAGTGTTAGTTGCTCAGTCATGTCCGACTCTTTGTGACCCCATGGACTGCCTGCCAGGCTCTTCCTCTGTCCATGGAATTCTCCATGCAGAATACTAGAGCAGGTTGCCATTCCCTTCTCCAGGGGATGTTCCCAATCCAGGGATCGAACCTGGGTCTCCTGCATTGGCAAATAGGTTCTTTACCACTAAGCCACCAGGGAAACCCCAGTGTACAAATAATGAATGCTTATTTGGGCAAATGGGAAGTACAGAGAATAAAAAAAGGAAAAGAAAGAAAAAAAATACGTATAATCTCTTTAGACATAAGGGAGCATTGCTATCAACTTGATTTGACTTATGTTAACCCAACTGTGGGGAGGAGATATCTTTTTTAATTTCTTCATAACCTTCTTGGAACTTGTCTTTTTTACAACCTGCAGACTTATAATAAGCATGTTTGTATTACCCAATGACATCATACTATATATACTATCTATATTAGTAAAGTATTATCAGGCTTTTGTACTAACAAGTTCATTATCATGTTCACTATATGTATGTTACAGTGTTTAGATAATGTTCATTGTTATTTCAGTGGCTGGGCCATTCCATCAAATGGGTGTAATATTTTTCTTGATAAAGCCTTAAATAAGATTGCAGTTGATTAATTTTTGTTGTTGTTTTTATTTTAAGAAACACTTCAGTGAACATCTTTGTGTATACACATTTTGGCACTTCTAATAATTTTCTTAGTATAAATTTCTAGAGTCAGGTCAAAGCAACAAACATTTTTAAAGCTTTTAATGCAATCTGTAGAGAGGTTACAGCAGATTATTTTCATACAATCTGTGTGCAAGCATGCCATACCTCCTCACCCTCTTCGACACTGTATATTTTTATTCTGTTTCACCATTGTCAGTCTCAGCAGTAAATACAAGAAAACAGTAGCTCATTCTTGTCTTAATTCAGCCTACCCCTTTCAAGCTGTACTCAACACCATACAAATCCAGCACAAGACTTTAGGATATTTGGACTTTACGTTAGACATTTTTTCATCCTATATCTTTAAATGTTGTCTTTCCAAGCTACTTTCCATTTTCTGCCTCACTCTTTTCTGAATGCCCAGCACTTAAGCACTTGCTTCAAAGGAAAAAAACCTAAAGAATGGAGCTTGAGAACTGCAGTTTCCTGCTTGTCTCTCTGCTCAGTAGCAGAGAACAGCAGAAGGGGAACAGACTGTGTCCCAGACCCCCGCCTCATACAGTTCCTAGAAACAGATACCCGAGTTCAGAGAAAACCATAATTCGAAAAGATGCATGCACCCCAGTGTCCATTGGACTGTTGACAACAGCCAGGACATGGAAGCAAGCTAAATGTCCAGTGACAGATGAATGGACAGAGAAGGTGTGGCCCATCCATACAGTGGAATACCACTCAGCCTTAAAGAAGAATGAAGTAATATCATTTCTAGCAACATAGACAGACCTAGAGATTCTCACACTATGTGAAGCAAGCCAGACAGAGCAAGACAAAATCATATATCATCACACATGTGGAATCTAAAAGCAAAAAAAAAAAAAAAGATGCAAATGAACTTATTTCCAAAACAGAAGGAGACTCACAGACACAGAGAGAAAACCTTTTGTTGGTTACCAAAAGGAACATGGAGATGGGAGGAGGGGTAAATGAGAAGGTTGGGATTAATATATACATGCTGCTGTGTATAAGATAGGGAGCCATAAACGATCTGTAGCACAAGAACCTAGACTCAATATTATGCAATGATCTATAAGGGAAAAGAATGAAAAAGAATATATATATATTATATATATATGGCATATATATATATATGCCATAAAGAAGGCAGATCGCCAAAGAATTGATGCCTTTGAACTGTGGTGCTGAAGAAGACTCCTGAAAGTCCCTTGGACAGTAAGGAGATCCAACCAGTCAATCTGAAGGGAGATCAACCCTTAATATTCACTGGAGAGACTGATGCTGAAACTGAAGCTCCAGTATTTTGGTCATCTGATGTGAACAGACGGCTCACTGGAAAAGTCACTGATGCTGGGAAAGATTGAGGGCTGAAGGAGAAAACGGCATCAGAGGATGAGATGTCTGGATGGCACCTCTGATGCAATGGACATGAACTTGAGCAAACTCTGAAAGACAGTGAGGGAAAGGGAGGCTTGGTGTGCTGCAGTCTGTGGGGTCACAAAGAGACGGACACGACTGGGTGACTGAACAACAACATCAAATATATATGTTATATATATATATATCACTCTGCTGTACACCTAAAACTTACATGATATTGCTAATCAACTATACATCAATAAAAGTTTTGAAACTATAAATAAATAATACGTTTTAAAAATAGAAAAAAGAATGGATACCCAGGTTTCTTGGCACCTAAATTTCTCCATACTGAACAAGGCACAGGCCAGGCAATGTCTGAGCCCAACAGCTCTATGGCAGTCCTTTTATTTGAAATAATAATCTATTTTTATTTTCTGTTAGTGATTATCCATTCAAAATGTATGTTTGGTGGTTTTGATAATACTGACCCATTTTCCAAAAGGTGCATTTCCCCTCACTTTCGATGAAGTGTTTCTCCTGAGCAGGTTGCCCCTCTTTCAGGGATTCCTGCCCCAAGGGTGACTGAGAAAACACATGGACGGTTTGGCAACCAATGTGCAAACTAGCCCCGTCAGTGAGGCTCACAGATAGGGGAACATCTCTAACTTCAGCTTAGCTTCAGCCTCGCAAAGATCAGTACGTGAGGAGGTGAGGAGATACAGGACTTGGAGTGAGGTAAATACTGCTCCATCCTGGAGTCAAGGATACAGCCAGTCAGTTGACACCTGGGGAATCTATCAACAGACATGGACTGGTTAAACATTGAAGCCCTGAGCTGCTTCCACCAAGGAAGATGGTTAATGTCCAAACAGGGCTCCCTTATCATGTTAGAACTGAACTTTTTCTTCAAACACTAACACATAGAAACAGGTTAAATCCCACAGATTTTAAAGAACTCTTCCAGTATTTACAATATAGGAAACAGGTTTACAACAGGGCAAGTAGGGGCCATTGGAGAAAAGTCCTCCACAGGGATATTTGTCTTAATCACACTTAAGAGAGGAAATTAACTTTAGAACCACTGTATAAATGGTTGTACTGGAAGTTGTACCTGAATAAGATTAATAAAATGTGTTGTTCATATTTATAATAACCAAGACATGGAAGCAACCTAAGTGTCCATCGACAGATGAATGGATAAAGAAGATGTGGTATTTATATTAGCAGGGGTTTCCCAGGTGGCCCAGTAGTAAAGAATACATATTGGAATATTATCAGTCTATCAGTCATAAAAAAGAAGGAAATGTTGCCATTTGCAACAACGTGGATGGACCTAGAGACTATTACACTAAATGAAGTAGCCAAAAAGAGAAAGACAGATACCATTATGGAATCATTATATTTTGAATCTAAAACATGATACAAATGAATTTATCTATGAAACAGAAACAGATTCACAGACAGAGAGCAGACTTGTGTTTGCTGAAGGGGAAAGGCAGTTGGGGAGGATAAATTTGCAGCCTGGGTCTAGCAGATATATACCACTGTACATAAACTAGACAAACAACAAGGTCCTACATTATAGCTCAGGTAACTATATTAAGTACCCTGTGATAAGCCACAATGGAACAGAATATAAAGAAGAATATATATGTATGTAATGTGCATGCGTGCTTAGTTGCTCAGTCATGTCCGATTCCTTGCTATCCTTTGAACTTGAAGCCCACCAGGCTCCTCTGTCCACGGGATTTCCCAGGCCAGAATACTGGAGTGGGTTGCCATTCCCTTCTCCAGGGAATCTTCCCGACCCAGAGATCGAACTCAGGTCTCCTGCGTCTCCTGTTAATGTAGAATTCTTTACCCGCTAACCATCAGGGAAGCCCCAGGTATGCATAAAACTAATCACTTTGCTGTCACCAGAAACTAATGCCACATTGGAGGGTCTCACACAGCTCCACTTCTCTACGAGCGACCCTGGGCACGCCCAGTGAACCACGTGCGTTCCAGAACACAGCTTTTGCAAGGTCATCATACAAACACTGAGGACGTGAGCACCAGGCGCAGCGCGGCCCAGAAAACACCCCCCAGGCTGTGGTCCAGGAGACGACGGCTTTGTCTCTGGTCCTCTCCATCCCTCCAGGATGAGGAAGCAGCCCTGGCTCCAAGACATGCTAGCACATTGCTGAAGGATGCTCCTCAGTGGTTCCCCATGAGGCCCAGCCCCTCTGTCTGGCTTCCGGAAGGATGGGCACTCAGCCTTTCAAGACATGCAGACGATTTACAGCACTTACAAGGTTTCATACTCATTTCAGGCTTCCCTGAAATCACTTGGTAAATTATCTTCCCGCAATGCAGGAGACCCCAGTTCAATTTCTCGGTCGGGAAGATCTGCTGGAGAAGGGATAGGCTACCCACTCCAGTATTCTTGGTCTTCCCTGTGGCTCAGCTGGTAAAGAATCCGCCTGCAATGCGGGAGACCTGGGTTCAATCCCTGGATTGGGAAGATCCCCTGGGGAAGGGAAAGGCTACCCGCTCCAGTTTTCTGGCCTGGAGGATTCCACGGACAAGAGTAAGACACGACTAAGCCACTTTCATACCCATCTCAGAGTTCCTTTTGCCAAGTCTGCGTCTCCAATAGAGCCTCTCCTCCCTGGGGCGTAAGCATCCTCGGGCTGACCCGGGCTCTGGCAGGGCTTTCGCTGTCCCTGTTGCTGAAGACAATTGTAGGGATTTCTCCTGAAGGAGACCTCGGGGGCCGAGAGGGCTTTCAGATTCCCAGCATCTGGAAGGAGAAGCGGGCTCACTGTGTCAATGGGTACTGCTGCACTGAACAAGCAAGGTCAAACGAGAGGCCAGGGACCAGAAGACAGAAACAAAGAGGGAAGAAAGGTTTTCTGTGTTGAAAAGCAAAGAAATCAAAGACCCCTCTGGCCTGGCACAAAGCCTCCTGACAAGGAAAAGCAAAATAAGAACTGGCCCTTGCCTGAGGAATCCGGAGAAGTTAGAATGAAGAGAGCATCTCCTCGGGGAAACAGAACAGACTCTCGTGGGAGCCAAGGCCAGCACACTCGGAGCAGACCCGGTCCACCAGGGAACTGGTTTCTGCTGATGAATTTCCCCAAGCAACGAAGCGCCCCAAGGTCACCCTGCCACCCTCCTCAGGAGGGTGTCCTCTTTCTCTGTCTTCCCAGCACTGGGAAAATGAATGCTTGCTGTCGCAGGCCTGTCAAGTTTACTTTACAGTATCCTCATGTTCAAATATGCAGGCCCCTGATTTCTTTAAAACCCTAGAAATTATAACAGGAAACACATGATAAATGCCCATTTCATATGTACTGGTAATCTTAGCAAATAATTCTACTATTGCTGATTTTTCATTTGCCTTGACCCACTCCCGTATTCTTGCCTGGAGAATTCCATGGACTTGGCGCCTGGTGAGCTATATAGTCCATGAAGTCATAGAGTCAGACACCACTGAGCAACTAACACTTTCACTTTTCATTTTAACTTTTAATTAAGACAGGATTTGGAGTATTGATGACATCAAATTCTTACCTTGTATTTTTTTTTTAAGTAGACACATGTTTTAAATGACCCACTCTCCAAGTAGTTACATAAATACTTTCAAAATAATTATTTTGGGATCCCAAAATTCTTTTTTCTCACCTATACAGATACAAAATTCAGCTTTTGACAGTCAGAGAAAATCCATTAAATGGGAATCACTAATGCCTGAAAGGGAAGAGTTTTGACTTGGCAGGGGATTTTAGGGGGTGTGCTGGTCTGGAAGTTAGTAGAAGTGGTCTGGGGAGGATGAGTGAGCTGGGCTTCCTCAGATAAATGTCTTTACCTCTCTGAGTCATAGTTCTCTATGTGTTAAATCAGGGAATCAGAGCATAACTCAAGAGTTTTCAAACTTTCATAGAAATCTTTAACCCTCTTTGCATATACCAAAATATCTGCAGAGAAGCCTAGTTTTAAAATTAGGAACTGTGGGGGCTTCACTTTTTCTCCCAGAGCAGCCTTGAAAAGACTCCTTGACAGCCAAAAGACCCCACATAGCAGTTTGCCAAGCACTGGGTAGCTGCCTTGACCTATTGTCGGTCCTGGGGAGTCTGTGGTCCATGGTCAGGGGCCACATTCCTGCAAGAAATACAAGCTGCAGATCACTGCGTGTGCATCCTCCTCTGAGAGAGGAGGGTGACCAGCCTGAGGAAGTGCTCCTGGTCATTATGAGAGTTGAGGGTGACAGATCATCCAAGGAAACTTGCAGTAATGGGAAAGACTAAATTATTCCTGCTCTTAAATAAAACTAGGAAGAATTCCTCTTCCTTAGGCTTCCCTCTGCCCAACTCTAAAATGAGAGATGAGATTAGGGGATCATTAATAATACCTTGTTACTCTAGAACAACGTATTAAACATGACAATTTCATTTGCTTTCTCCATCTCTGCGGTACCGTTCCCAGCTTCATTTTCTGGCTGAAGAGACAGGCTTGGGGGATTGTAGGGGTTGACCGGCGACACCTCCCAGGTGGTTCTAACCCCCATTCCTGTAATTCCTGACCCAGTGCTCATCCATCACCCCCAAATACTCCCTCCCTCCACCATGCACGGTAGCTTCAAGCTCTGTAATTCTATGATTCTCCGAAATATTGTCCTCACGTTCTTATCATGGAGAATTGCAGGTTTTCACGTGGATGTGAAACCAATAATTTGCAGATTCCAACATATTGTGAGTGACCACAGCACTCCCTTCTCGGACGAGCACACATGAAATATGAGCATTCCTAACACACAGCAGCTGGACCCCAGAGCAGACTGCATCTTCAGGCAGGCTCCTCAAGGTGTTTCTGTCACGTCTTCCAGGGCCCTCTTGATCCCTCTACTCCAGACATGGGGGGCTTCCTCCATTCTGTTGAAATCTCTCGGGAACACGCTCTCAATCCTCATCACACCTGGACTGGATATTACAACACAACTTCAGTTTCCCATTTTCCTCTCTCGTTCATGTTAATTTCACTGATTGCCCCCTTATCACTTAATACATTTTCTTCGTTATTGGCATCTGGGCTGATGGCTGTAACACAAACACTGAAAGACCAAATCAAGATTTAAAAAAAAAAAAAGAGCAAAATATTCCCGTTTCAGATGGAGAAGCAGATGGGGCTCTTGGCACTTCAGAGGATTTAAATTGACCCTCTGCACCACGCAAGGGAAGACAGACTGTCACTGCTGACAAGGAAGCACGCAGAGACCTGCTTTCCAATCGAACATAGCAGCATTTCAGAGCTTTTTTCTCTTGATGGTGCAGGACAAGAAGGAACCATATGATTTATCCTCACTCTCTGGGAACCTGCAAGTGCAGCGGTGGGACCAAGACAACCCTGGGTGCAGACATGGCACTACCCCCAGTTCCACCTTGGCAGTCTGGACCCATTGACCTCTGAGCCTCGGTTTTGCATGGTGAAGATGGTAATAAAAACACCTGCCTCTCATCAGTATTACATGAAGGGAGGTGAGTGCAGGTCAAAGTGCCCAGCATGTAATATAATACACTGGGTTTCTTTTCCCTTTTTTTCACATGGTCAGAGATGTGAATATTTGGAATCTCTCTTTTCACAACTTTCTCTTTCACAGCTGGTAAAGATAAGGACCAGGTGGGTAGTTCTGACCTTCCCTTGGATGACATTTATGAAATAAGCACAATCTATACATAGGACAAGTGTGATCGGCATTTGAGACAGGAGTTACTTATTTTAAACAGGTTTTGAGCTTGCCTGCAAATCTTTAAAATATGGGAAACTTGGACAACCTTTAGTAACAAATCTTGAAGCTGTCCTCCTGTTCAGTTATCAAAATATGTTCCAAATCTCGATGTCTATCCATTTTCAGCTATTCTGAGCACTGACTTCTTTTGATTGGTGTGAACTGTTCATTTTAATAATAAAAAAAAAATTGCTTCAAACAAATCATACTCTTTGTGCTATTACTAAAAAAAAAATGGCGTACGCCAAGCATAGCTAAATTAGTCAAAGGGTTACTTGGTGATAAAATACTACAAAGAAAGAAAATCCATTTGGGAGATTTATAAATCAAAGTGTTTATTAGAAAGACGGTGAGAGAAGAAAAAGGGTACAAAGAGAAAACGCAATGAGAAGAAGAGAGAAAAACCTGGTGAACATGTCCTCTGAACTTGCTGCTGGACATCTTAATTCTCCATTTCAAGTCCTCCATAGGTGCCCCGCTGGCCATAAAATGCATCCAATTCCCAAGGTACAGCACAAAGTGACTTTTCTAATTAGTCTGCCCTAACCTTGTTCAGCTCAAATTTTTGCTAAAATGTGTTTGTTCTCACTAGCTCTCAGATAAATTATAATAGAACTTTAGCTGGCTGCATTGGGTCTCAGTTGTGGCATGCGGCGTCTCTGGTTGCAGCGCATGAATGAACTCTCTAGTTGCCATGTCCGGGCTCTGTTGCTCCACGGCATGTAGGATCTTAGTCTCCCCACCGTGGAGCAAATCCCCTGCGTTGCAAGACACATTCTTAACCACTGGACTACCAGGGAAGTCCCTCAACTCAACTTTTAATAATTCCCCACATGTTCCTTCAGTGATGATCTAAGTCTCCAAACCATTCCCACTCCCCGGATGATGCCCAGCATAGTAACTGCACCTTGCACGTGTGTGTCTGTGTGTGGTTTATCCAAACAAAAAGCTTAAAAATCACTGTGTGCAAGTCAATAGGATACAGACCACATAAACTCTCAGAAGTTCCACTTACTTCCAGAAATAGCAGTAAGAAGAGAGGCTCAGAATAGAATGATTAGGTGCCCACACAGAGAGCTAGACCTCCATCCACTCCTCCATAAGCCCTGAAGCATCTACAGGCCTCCATCCATGTGGGATACGGGGTGTTCATCTGATGGTGAAATCAAACCAGAGTCTCCAGACCTAGGAGTAAAGATGATACAAAGGTAACGTAGGAGAGAGAATACAGAAGGAGAGAGTGAAGTCTGCATAATGAAGAGAAAGTCCTCCCAAGACCCTTCTCTCTTTGACTTCCAGCATAGCAGAGGAAGAGATGGGGAAAACAACCTCTTGAGAATGGATGTGTCTGAGGGAAAAAGCACAGCTCCTAGGACACAATCCTAGCACTGATTACTCTAAGTGAAGCTTGCTAAGCCATACACTCAGAATTTCAGATAAACTGTTTAGTACCTGACTCTTAAACCTAAGCAGAAAACCAAGAAGCACTAGATGTTTGGGGAATTGGAAACAAATCAAAGCTTAAGAACAAGGGAGAAAATATTAAATAAATTTTTAAAGTTTCTATTGCAATGAGCAGAAAATATGTTTAATTAATATTCTCAAAGAGATAAGATATTATAACAATGAAATAAGAACAGAATGCTGTTAAATAAGATCAGAGAACAGAGCTCTTAGAAAATAAAATAGTAATTCATAAGGTTAAAATTCACAAAGGATTGAGAGCAAAATTTGAGAAAATCTCCCAGAAAAACATAATAAAACTTATGGGAAATGGGAAATAGAAGATAAGAAATTAAGAGGATTTGTCTGAGAAACCAAATTTCTCAATAACAGGAGTTCCAAAAAATCCAAATAGAGTAAATCAAAGAGAAGAAATATTAAAGAAATAATAAAAGAAAATGTCTCATAAGCAAAGAATTTCAGTTCCTGTTGGGTGGACTATGGTGGGATGGATAATAGCAAACCCCCCTCCCCAAACATAGATGCGGAAACAGTGGAAACAGTGACAGACTCTATTTTGGGGGGCTCCACAATCACTGCAGATGGTGACTACAGCCATGAAATTAAAAGACGCTTGCTCCTGGGAAGAAAAGTTATGACCAACCTAGACAGCATATTAAAAAGCAGAGACATTGCTTTGCTAACAAAGGTACATCTAGCCAAAGCTATGGTTTGTCCAATAGTCCTGTATGGATGTGAGAGTTGGACTACAAAGAAAGCTGAGTGCTAAAGAATTGATGCTTTTGAACTGTGGTGTTGGAGAAGACTCTTGAGAGTCCCTTGGACTGCAAGGAGATCCAACCAGTCCATCCTAAAGGAGATCAGTCCTGAGTATTCACTGGAAGAACTGATGCTGAAGCTGAAACTCCAATACTTTGGCCACCTGATATGAAGAGCCAACTCATTGGAAAAGACCCTGAAACTGGGAAAGATTGAAGGCAGGAGGAGAAGGGGAAGACAGAGGATGAGATGGTTGGATGGCATCACCGACTCAATGGACGTGAGTTTGTGTAAACTCTGGGAGCTGGTGATGGACAGGGAGGCCTGGTGTGCTGCAGCCCATGGGGTTGCAAAGAGTCGGACACAACTGAGTGACTGAACTGAACTGAACTCCCCAAACAGTATCTGTATCCTAATACTTGAAACATGTTTTGGTTTGTTTTGCTTTTAAGTGTTTGAAATGTGATTGAGTTAAGGACCATGAGTTGGGGGAGATTATCCTGGATTTTCTAGGTGGCCCTAAATGTTGTCACCTGTGCATCCATCAGAGAGGCAGAACGCCTGACACACACAGAAGAAAAGGTGTTATGACTACAGAGGCAGAGACTGGAGGAATGCAATTGCAAGCTTCAGGACTAAAGATTCAAAGCTTCCAGAGAGAAGGAACAAATATCTTCAAAGGAAAAGCACTCAGATAAGAACCCTAATAATTACTACAAACCAATGCAGCAATATCTGCAGAATATACCATTTTGAGATTAAAATAATTTCTGATCTAGAATTCTACATCCAACCAAAGCAAAATATTGTCCCAATTAATTATATTTTGACAGGTAGTACCTCACTGAATGAATCTCTTCTTGTACATTTTCTTGGGAAGATCCTGGAAGATATACAGAAATGAAGATGGAAACTCAAAAAAACAACAACAACAACAACAAAAAAGAGGAAATCATGAAGTGAAGGAAGCTAAGCCAAATTAGGTGTAACAAAAATGAGATCCCAGGAAATTGCTGGAGGCAGGTTCCAAAACAATAGCTGGGCCACAGACTGAAAGCAGAATTGTCTGTGTTAGAGCAGGAAGATGAAAGTTCTCACAGGATCTCTCAACAACAATCCCACAATGGAATCCATATATTTTCTACACATTGGATGATACTGGGTGGGATGCTAACCCTCCTTTCAAAAAGAATTATTGATAGCTTAACAGAAAAAGAATATTTTAAATCAAAGGTGTATGTGGTACACCTAGACTATGACATCTAAACCCTCATCTTCATGATTGAAATCAACAGAAAAGATTTTAAATTTAAAAAATAGAATAAATATGATTTAAAATTCTGAAACTTGAAACCAGAAGAAATAACTAGGAGAATTTGAAGCAGTTAGTTCTGGGGCCCAGGTCCAAGTTTTTCCTAAGTTTTTATTACTTTGATTTTTGTAAGCCTTACATAATTTTTACTATGAGTTTTTTTTAAAAAAAGGAAAAAATTTCATGGGCTTTCACTCTACAAAGAGAGGCCTAATCCAGTAATTTTGCTAGGTATTTATATATATATATATATATATATGTTTCTCTCTATACTGACAAAATGTAGCTGGCCAATGCCAATTAAAGATGAAGAAACCAAAGTTTGGAGAAATGAGGTCTGATATCCAAGGTAGTAGAATAAGGAAGTCAATGACCTTCTAGCACGATGTAAGTATCCTGTCAATCCAGGTCTCCTTGATCTGAGCTCCATGCAGCAAGACAGACCTCTTTCTCTTGATTCCTGTGAGCTTGCTCTCCTCCCGTTACACACACCTTCCCCACTTCTTGGCATGAGGATAAGGGATGTGTGCAGATACTAACTTCAACAGGACGGCCAGCATTCTCAAAGATGCTTTGCAGGCAATGAACCCAGCCTCCCCCTTCCATCTGTCCAGATAGGTCCTGGGCCGGCCAGGTTCTGAGACTGAAGGGAGGCCAATGGCACGCGGACCTGAGCCTGACCTTGAGTGAGCCTGATTCCCACCAGGTTGTCTATTCAGGCAAAGAAGACACAGGCCCTCTTCCTCTGCCCTGCTGAGTAGACGAAGTGAGAGTACCTGGTGAGTCACATCCCATCCATACCCTCAAGATGTCCACAGGGAGAAACTGGATATCCAGTGAGAGCTAGTGAGACCGTATCTTAGAAGCTAGAACCATGGTGCTCAGAAGAAGGAAAGGGGCTTTCCCGATGGCTCAGTGGGTAAAGAAGTTACCTGTAATTCAAAAGACACAGGAAATGTGGGTTTGATTGCTGATTTGGGAAGATCCCTTGGAGAAGGAAATGGCAACCCACTCCAGTATTCTTGCCTCGAGAATCTCATGGACAGAGGAGCCTGGTGGGCTACAGACCATGGGGTCGCAAAGAGTCGGACACAACTGAGCAACAGAGCATGGAAGAAAAAATCCCTTTTGGCTGAAACCTCAGAAAAGGCTCCATGGCAAGAGAAGCATTTAATCTGGGCTCTATTGAATGGGCAGTTTCAGTCATGTCCCTGAATTCCCACGCTGTGAAATGCCTCCATCCTGTCTCGTCCTGACACCCATCCCCAAGGCAGGTCTGCGGGCTCCCTGCCCTGAGTCCTGCGCCCTCTGCAGGTAACCTAAACACCATGGCACTGTCGGGCTCTGAGTCCCTCGGGGGTTGGGATTGGTCTTAACCAAAGACTAAAGGCTGCTTGGCATTAAAAATACTTGCTGAATGAAAATGCAAGTGTGTTTGGGCCATTAGCTCAGCTCCTTTTAGAAACCCTGCCGAGGTGAAGGGATGAGGTCCGTTTCCAGCCTCCAGAGTCACCACACTGGGCCAGAGGAACACAGAGTTTCCAAAAACTGGCAAGTGCTGCTTCTAATCTGTCATTTTAAAGAATGTTTTTGAAACTAAAATCTAATGTAAGTGGAAATGAAGGTGTTTTGCCTCTTAATTCAAACCCCAGCCCTTTCTCTTGGGACTTCTAAGTCCCTTGGAAGCTGGAAACTTGAATACCAAGCAACTTTGATTTATTATGGGGGTTCAAAGGCTCCCAAGTGAAAAGACATATCTTTGCGAATAAAAATCTCAAAGCTTGGGGCTGGTGCCGCAAGTCTGAGAACTGCAACCAGCACAGAAGACCTGAGGGGTGTGTGTGGGGGGAGGGGGGAACAGTTTTCCTGATGTTAGGGGAAAGAAGGGCTTATTTTTCCACTGCCATTCACACCAGCTGCCATGAAGCAGCAGTAAAGGCCCCCTGATGCAGCTCTCTGGCCATAGATCACGGCGCCAGCCCCAGCTGCAGATGGACCCGGCAGCTGGCCGGAGAGGTGCTGGGCTCGCCCCACCCCCAGGCTCCCCCGCCTCCCTCCCCAGATTTATGAAGCAGGAAGCAGCCAGCCAAAAAAGCTAAAGACAAAAAAACCCAACTGCTCCTCTTTTTTTTCTTAAAGCCAACACACCTAGTTCTGTTCTTAGCCACTAATGGATGCAAATGTCCATCACCCCCATGTGTCAGGAAGCCAACTCCTTGGACCCAGAGGACAGCATCTTGTGCAGATGCTGTTAGGAACGTCCAAGTCCTCACAGTTTCCCATCGCCGGGGTCTAGGAACGGTTGGGAGACAGTAGTCACGTTTACCATGCACCCACTCTGAGCTGATGGATTTCTGCAATACACTGAATTACCAAGTGATATTTGGAGATAAAAGATTAAGGAATGCTGAGGTTGTGCTCAGGTTTATATAGCTCAAAGATGCTCCTCATTGGGAGCTCAGAGCTGCTTTTTATATATGTTTATATTTATATATGTATATATAATTTATATTTATATATTTATATATATTCTTTTTCAGATTATTTTCCCCTACAGATTTTTACAAGATATTGAGTACAGTTCTCTGTGCTATACAGGAAGTCCTTGTTGATAATTTTTACATATAGTAGTGTGTATGGGTTAATCCCAAACTCCTAATTCATCCTTCCCCCCTTTCCTATTTGGTAACCACGAGTTTGTTTTGAAAAGAAACTTCTAGAACTTTCTAGAGCCCTAGAACGTCTTTACAAGACTTCAGAATAAGTCATTGAATTGTTGATGCTTCAGTTGTCTTTCCCTGAGACTTAGATGGATTTTTTCTATGGTTTCACATCATACCTGGTATAGAGGTCAAAAGCTCAAACTAGGTCTGGTGTGGAACTCCACTCTTCCGTTTCACAGGTGAGAAAACCAAGGCCATGAGGTTCCACACAGTTGCCCAACCTCACCCAATGACTTCAGGGGACAGCAGAGAGTAGAGCTCAATAAATGCCTCCCAATATATGCTGTTACTCTTTATCTAGTTTCTAAAGATAATCACCATCAAAAATACCTAGACATGACTGAATGACTAATCAACAACAAAAACCCTCAAAAATAATGATATGTCATATATGCAGCGTAAGTGCCCAAATTCCCTAATATGAACCCATGGACCAGAGTCATGATATAAAAACCTACTTAGGTGAGTAGAGTTCCCTGTGCTATAAGGTAGGCCCTTGTTGGTAATTAACCTGAATACAGTAGTGTGTATGCATTAATCCCAACTTCTTAATGTATCCCTCCCCCCAACCTTTCCCTTTTGGTAACCATAAGCTAATTTTCTATGTACATGGGTCTGTTTTGTAAATAAGCTCACTTGTATCATTTTCTTAGATTCTACATGTAACCTGATGTGCATGCTAAGTCTCTTCAATCATGTCCAACTGTGACCCTATGGACTGTAGCCCACCAGGCTCCTCTGTCCATGGGATTCTCTAGGCAAGAATACTAGAGTGAGTTGCCATGCCCTCCTCCAGGGGATCCTCCCAATCCAAGGATTGAACCCGTGCCTCTTAAGTCTCCTGCATTGGCAGGCGGGTTCTTTACCACTAGCACCACCTGGGAATCCAATCCACACACAACTGATATCATACGGTATTTGTCTTTCTCTGTCTGACTTACTTCACTTAGTATGATAATATTCTGTAATGATCTATAAGAGAAAAGAAGTTGAAAAAGAATAGAGATGTGTGTGTGTGTGTGTGTGTGTGTGTGTATAACTGAATCACTGTGTTCTACATCTGAAATTAATACAACATTGTTAAACGACTATACACATGTTGCTCAGTCTCTAAGTTGTGTCTGACTCTTTTTGACCCCATGGGCTGCAGCATGGCAGGCTTTTCTGTCCTTCTCTGTCTCACAGAGTTTGCTCAAACTCAAGTCCATTGAATCGGTGATGTTATCTAACCATCTCTTTCTCTATTGCCCCCCTTCTCCACTAACCCTCACTCTTTACTAGCACCAGGATCTTTTCCAATGAGTCAGTTCTTCCCATCAGGTGGCCAAAGTACTGGAGCTTCAGCTCTAGCATCAGTCCTTCCAGTGAATATTCAGGGTTGATTTCCTTTAGGATGGACTGGTTTGATTTCCTTGCTGTCCAAGGAACTCTCAAGTATTCTCCAACATCACAGTTCGAAAGTATCAGTTCTTAGAATGCCCAGCCTTCTTTATGGTCCAATTCTCATGTCTGTACACTATGACTGAGAAAACCATAGCTAGGACCTTTGTTGGACTATATCTTTAATACTTCCATTAAAAAAAAATTTCAAAAAAATCACATTGGTCAGCTCGGGATCTTGGCAGTTACAGTTTAGCTATGACACTCTTCCCATTGTTTGTCTCTAGCAAGGGAAGTGTTTAGGGCTCCTTGGAGAATCAGACGTGCAGTTATCAAAATTCACTGTTTTCTCAGCATCCCAGGGCAGGCAATCAACAGCGATGGTATAAAGGAGATCATGGGCTTCCCAGGTGGTGCTAGTGGTAAAGAACCTGCCTGCCAATACAGGAGACTTAACAGACACGGGTTCAATCCCTGGGTTGGGAAGATCCCCTGGAGAAGGAAATGGCAACCCACTGCTATATTCTTGCCCAAAGAATTGCATGGACAGAGGATCCTGACAGGCTAAGGTATGTAGCATCGCACAGAGTTGGACACAACGGAAGTGACTGAGCACATGGGACACAACACAGCAATCGGAGAAATCAGAGCGAGAGTGCAGGCGCTCCAGACTGACCCCACGTGCATGCGCTTCTGTGTGTCTGGACAGGACGTCCCACGAGACCAGACCCAGTGCCCACCCAAGGAAGCGACAATAATGATGCTGAGTCCACTGGACGAGTAATAAGATAGTGCAAGCCCAGGCGTGACTGCTTGTGTGCTTCGGGGTTTCTCTCGAGGACTCCCACACTTCACCCTAGTGTACACACACAGTCACCTGCTCATGCACCCAGACACCAGGTTTAGTCACGAAGAGGGGCACCAGTGTTACAGCCAATGAGTCTGCGATCATTAACCAATATCTCATAAAGTGAGACCTGTACACAGGCTGCAGAGAGACAGATGTTTCCAGGGTTTAATGAAGGGGAATCATGCACCATCATCGTATGACAGAACCCAGCCCCGCCTCAGCCACATGCATCATAAAGCACTCAAACAGTGTGGCTGGCTGTTTGGATGAGCTGGGTGCAAATGGACCCTGGCTCACTTAGGTTGCATCCAGAGCTTGCTCAGCTAAACCTCACACACTCACAAATACACACCTGTCTTGTATGTGTGCATGCGCAGCCACCCAGGGCCCAGGCTGCCATAGGCGACAGTTAAACAAACACAGCACCATGAAGGACTTTCAAAAAAGGAACCAACCCACTGCTGAGACTGGAAGCCTGGATACATGGTGTGCGGTCAGCTGAGGGTTCCCGAGGGAAGGAACCAGGGCTTCAGCCAGTCACACCTGGGCTCCCCACGTTGTGAGCTGCAGGAGGCCAGGCATCATTCATCTCGAGGCTCTAACCTTTCGTGTTGAATTTGATGGGGAAATATTACAATACCTAAAAAGTTCAACCTGTGGATTGCTGAGATGTGAAACACCATCATCGTTGAGGGGATCTTCCTGACCGAGGGATCAAACCTGGGTCTGCTTGCATTGCAGGCAGACACTTTACCATCTGAGCCACAAGGGAAGCCCTATCATTTTAAGCAGGTGAAGCCTAAGAAAGGTTTTCAAATGACCCAGGAGCTTTTGAGTCATGATAAAGTTCTCTCTCATCCATCTTGTTACCTGTTTTCTCCTTTCACGAGGGAGCCTTCAGGCACCCGTCCCTAGTTCTTCATCAGTTTTCCAGGGTCACCCTGTGGATCCGGGGTGCTCCTGCCTGGGTGGGGCCGCACTGACCTGCGCTCCAGGGTGTGCAGGGGGAGCGGGTGGCCTCAGACTCAGGGGGAAGGCACCTCTCCCAGCCAGCCTGTCTCTCATTTGGGTCCATGTGGCCTCCTAGCCTGTATCCAGACTGCTCATGAGGTCACGAGCCCCCCAAAACCAGGCACAAAGTCTGGGCTCCTGGTAAAAACCTGGCTTCTCAACATTTACCAGAGCTCACAGTTTCCCCAGGTGGGTTCTCCCACCTGCCCTTCATGCTTTCAACTCTCTTTAGCTCACCTCGCCTCCCACCCCAGCAGACTCTGATCCTTACAACCGCAGACAGCCTGGACAGTCCATCTGCCCATCCAGTGTGGCATCTCTGAACTCTGCCGTCTTAGATCCCTTCCCTTGACTAGACCATCGAAGCAGGTGACCCAGCATCACCCACACAGGCTCCAACTCCAGTCAAGGCTCTGCTGGGCCAGCCAGCAGTCAGGGAAGCCTGACTTGTGAGAGAGCATAGCCGTTCCAGATACCAGCAGGCTTCTCATCCAAGCCAACTCCAGGTACACAAACTGCTCACCTTTCATCTTCAGTATGATAGCCATTGCACTGTGTGTGTGTGTGTGTGCGCGCGCACACATGTGATTGTGTACACACACCTGTGTCAGCGTCTGTGTGAAATGAAAGCTGGTCAACTCTCTCTTGATCAGTCCTCCAAAATCCCAGGGCTCTGTCTGGTTCTTATCAGCTCCAGGTTCAGCATCTTCTCTTCTGGTGCTCAATCCTTATCTCTCCTAACAGAACACCTAAGGGGAAATGAGGGCATTTCCAAAACACCCAGAATACGCAGGCACATCGGTCACTCCCTTTTATAGCTGTGGACCTTGCAGGGTACAGACGGTGATCCTCATTGTAATCAGAACATTCCTTGAGTGTTTACTGTGAGAACACGCTGTTTCAGACACCTTTGCCAGCCTGCCTGGTCTCTTTGAACAAACACCAGCGACAGACATTCAGAGAGGGCCTGAGGGTACCGGAGCAGCCAGAGTAGCAGGGGTCCCGCAGGGCCTGGAGGGCCTTACTTGTGTATGACATCAGATCCAGCCACGGAAGGGCACAGACTTGAGACCGCTTCTATCCTGCTGCTTGGAAGGCTTGGGGGACTTTTAGTTTTTTCATTATTTTTTTAAATTGAAGTTTGGTTGATTTACAGTGTTGTGCCAATTTCTGCTGTATTGCAAAGTGACTCAGTTATACATGCATATATATACATTCTTTTTATCTTCTTTCCCATCAGGCTTATCACAAGATATTGAGTACAGTTCCCTGTACTATAGAGTAGGACCTTGTTCCTTATCCATTCTATATGTCATAGCTTGTATTTGGGAGGCTTTGTAAGTGCATCTTTCTTTGAGCTGCAACAGGCTTGCCTGTGACCTTGGAACTTCCAGCCCCAGTGAAATCCCCACGGGATTCTTTCTTCCAGAAAAGCCTCATCCTGCTGTGTGGGCTGCTCTCCGGGGAACCTCGACAGCAGCACTCTTCCTGGCCTCACTTACGAGATAAGAAACCTTGAGACCTAAACTAGATTATTGTATCTATGGGCACATACATTTAGCTTGGAAGGAGAAGAAATGACAGAAACGTGAGTTTCCGCATCTAAAGGGCAAAGAGACACATCATGTACTCTGAGCATCTTCTTTCTCTCTGGGAACAGCATAGAATCGATGTGGTTCCAGAGTCGACCTGAGACTAAGTGTGGAAACCGAGGCACTGGGTCCTGTGCTCACACACACACACACACACACACACACACACACACCCCAGATACACACACACCACACACACACACCACACACACAAAACATACACACACACAACACATACACACACCACACACACACACACACCACATACACACACACCACATACACACACACAACACATACACACACAACACACACATATAACACATACACACACACACACCACATACACACACACCACACACACACACACATATAACACATACACACAAACACACCACATACACACACACCACATACACACACACCACATACACACACACCACATACACATACACACACACCACATACACACAAAACACATACACACACACTGCACACACACAACACATACATACACAACACGCACATATAACACATACACACAAACACACCACACACACACCACACACACACACACACACCACATACACCACACACACACACATACAACACATACACACCCACACCACATACACACACACCACACACACACAACACATACACACACAACACACATATAACACATACACACACAACACATACACACACAACACATACACACACACACCACATACACACACCACACACACACACCACATACACACACAACACACACACAACACATACACACACAACACATACACACACAACACACACAACACATACACACACAACACACACACAACACACACAACACATACACACACAACACACATACAACACATATACACACAACACATACACACACAACACACACACAACACATACACACACAACACATACACACACACCACACACACAACACATACACACACAACACACACAACACACACACAACACATACACACACAACACATACACACACACCACACACACAACACATACACACACAACACACACAACATACACACACAACACACACACAACACATACACACACAACACATACACACACACCACACACACAACACATACACACACAACACACACAACATACACACACAACACACACACAACACATACACACACAACACATACACACACACACCACATACACACACAACACACACACAACACATACACACACAACACATACACACACAACACACACAGCACATACACACACAACACACACACAACACACACAACACATACACACACAACACACATACAACACATATACACACAACACATACACACACAACACACACACAACACATACACACACAACACATACACACACACCACACACACAACACATACACACACAACACACACAACATACACACACAACACACACACAACACATACACACAACACACACAACACATACACACACACCACACATACATACCACATACACACACAACACATACACACAAAACACACACACACACAACACATACACACACCACACACACACACACACCACATACAGACACACAACACGTACACACACACCACATACACACACAACACACACACACCACATACACACACCACATACAGACACACCACACACAGACACACACCACATACACACACAACACATACACACTCACCACACACACACACCACATACACACACACTACATACACACACATCACACATACACACACACCACATACACACACTACATACACACACAGCACACATACATACCACATACACACACAACACATACACACAACACATACACACACACAACACATACCCATACACACACCACACACACACAGACACACTCCACACACACCACACATACACACACAAACACCACATACACACACACCACATACAGACACACAACACGTACACACACACCACAGACACACACACACACCACATACACACACAACACACACACCACATACACACACCACATACACACACACCACATACACACAACACATACACACACACCACATACACACACACCACATACAGACACACCACACACACACACACAACACATACACACACAACACATACACACCACATACACACTCACCACACACACACACAAACACACCACATACACACACCACATACACACACACCACATACAGACACACAACACGTACACACACACCACATACACACACAACACACACACCACATACACACACCACATACACACACACCACATACAGACACACCACACACACATACACACCACACATACACACACAACACATACACACTCACCACACACACACACACACAACACATACACACACCACATATACACACACCACATACACACACAGACACACACCACACACACACACACCACACATACACACACAAACACCACATACACACACAACACGTACACACACACCACATACACACACAACACACACACAACACATACGCACACAGCACATACACACACGTACACACACAACACATACACACACAATGCATACACACAACGCATACACACAACATAAAACACAGAACACATACACACACAACACCACACACACACAACACATACACACACAGGGCTGAGTCTTTCTGGGACAAATGAAGAAAGAAGCCAGGGCATCAGAACCTCCCAGGTAACCTCTCGGGACTCAGCGTCTTTGCAGAATGTTATCTCATTTGAATCTCATGGTGACTCTCTGGGGGGACTTGGAAAAAGGTGGCACTGCATTTGTCAAGTGGAGAAACCTACTCAGACAGTGAGCGAGCTTCTCCGGATTTGTGGCCAAACTAGAATCACGCCTTGACCTCTGGCTTCTAGTCCTGGAGGTTCTTTTACACTAAAATGCTCCAAAATCATTGAAATGCCCAAACAGCAGTCGAGGTGATAACAACAGTACAGTAATAACACCCGGAGAAGCAGCTGCACTGGAAGACATATACATAGCAGAAGCAGCGGCAGAGGTCGAATTACTGAAATAGTGAAATAACTGCAGCCTAGGTGTGAACAGTAGTGACAGGAGCTTAAGAACCAGCAGTGCTACGAGAGCAACGCAGTGAACACAGTGCGAGTCACAGTGACAGTTGCCTTTGTATGGAAGTGTTTACATAAACAACTTCCAAAGAACTAGAGAAGCCACTAGAAAAGTGTGTCACCCATCACACCTTCGTGAGTAAAGCTGCTCATTATACTTGCCAAGCCTCTGAGGAGGCTTTACAAACAGCCGAGAAAGAAGAGAAGTGGAAGACAAGGGAGAAAGGGAAAGAGATACACAACTGAATGCAGAGTTCCAGAGAAGGGCAAGGAGAGAAAAGAAAGCCTTTCTAAGTGAACAACACAAAGAAATAGAGGAAAATAATACCATGGGAAAGACTAGAGATCTCTTCAAGAAAGTCAGAGCTATCAAGGGAATGTTTCATGAAAAAATGGGCATGATAAAGGACAAAAACGGCAAGGACCTAACAGAAGCAGAAGAGATTAAGAAGAGGTGGTAAGAATACACGAAAGAACTACACACAAAAAAGTCCTAATGACCTGGATAACTGCAATGGTGTGGTCACTCACCTAGAGTCAGACATCCTTGAGTGTGAAGTCAAGTGGGCCTTAGGAAACATCACTATGAACAAAGCTAGTGGAGGTGATGGAATTCCAGTTGAGCTATTTCAAATCCTAAAAGAAGATGCTGTGACAGTGCTGCACTCAATATGTCAGCAAATTTGGAAACTTAGCAGTGGCCACAGGACTGGGAAAGGTCAATTTTCATTCCAATCCCACAGAAAGGAAATGACAAAGAACGCTCAAACTACCATATGATTGCGCTCATTTCACATGCCAGCAAAGTAATGCTCAAAATCCTTCAAGCTAGGCTTCAGCAGTGTGTGAACTGAGAACTTCCAGCTGTACAAGCTGGATTTAGAAAATGCAGAGGAACCAGAGATCAAATGGCCCATATTTGTTGGGTCATAGAGAAAGCAAGGCAATTCCAGAAAACATCTATTTCTGCTTCATTGACTACGCTAAAGCCTTTTACTGTGTGGATCACAACAAACTGGAAAATTCTTAAAGAGATGGGAATATCAGACCACCTTATCTGTCTCCTGAGAAACCTGTATGTGAGTTAAGAACAAACAGTTAGAACTAGACACGCAATAATGGAATAGTTTCAAATTGGGAAAGGAGTACGTCAAGGCTGTGTATTGTCCACCTTGCTTATTTAACTTATATGCAGAGTACATCATGTGAAATGCCAGGCTGGATGACTCACAAACTGGAATTAAGATTGCTGGGAGAAATAACAACAACCTCAGATAAGCAGGTGATACCACTCTAATGGCAGAAAGCAAAGAGGAACTAAAGAGCCTCTTGATGAGGGTGAAAGAGGAAAGTGAAAAAGCTGGCTTAAAACTCAACATTCAAAGAACTAGGATTGTGGTATCTGGTCCCATCACTTTATAGCAAATAGATGGGGAAAAAGCAGAAACAGTGACAGATTTTATTTGCTTGGGCTCCAAAGTCACTTTGGACAGTGACTGCAGCCAGGAAATTAAAAGACTCTTGTTCCTTGGAAGTTATGACAGTGTATTAAAAAGCAAAGACATCACTATGCCAACAAAGGAACGCAGAGTCAAAGCTATGGTTTTCCCAGAAGTCATGTACAGATGTGAGAGTTGGACTACAAAGAACGCTGAGCACAAAAGAATTGATGCTTTTAATCTGTGGTGCTGGAAAAGACTCTTAAGATTCCCCTGGACTTCAAAATCAAGCCAGTCAATCCTTTAAGGAAATCAACCTTGAATATTCATTGGAAGGACTGATGCTGAAATTCCAGTACTTTGGCTACCTGATACCAAGAGCCAGCTCATTGGAAAAGACCCTGATGCTGGGAAAGTTTGAGGGTATGGGGGAAAGGGATGACAGAGGATGAGATGGTTGGACGGCATCACCAACTCAATGGACATGAATTTGAGCAAACTCCGGGAGATAGTGAAGGACAGGGGAGCCTGGCGTGCTGCAATCCATGGGGTCACAAAGAGTCGGACACAACTGAGTGACCGAACAATAATAGCCACACAGTCTTCCGTTTAAATAGACCAAAAGGAAAAAAAAAAAATGCTTATGATCTTCTCTGTAAGTTTGGAAGAGCTTTTGATAAAATTAAAATTTCATTCTTGACTTAAAATTCTTAACGAAATAAGACTGAGCAAGAGTATAAAACTTTTTCCACTTACAGACCTAAGACCTTTCTGAGACTGGATGAGAGCTATCTTCTGCGACAAAATTCCCCCCACTCTGCTGGGCGTTGCAGGTGTGGGTGTGGGGAGGTGCGCAGATTTGAAGCGTTTTACAAATGTATAACAAACCTCACTGGGTCTCATAAATGCAAGAGCAGTGAGTTTCCGAGGTAGTGATACAAAAACAGTCATGATGCGGGGGAAAGAAAAGGTAACTCAAAATGAAATTGTGACAAAAATTGGCAAAATTTTGCATGCAGATAGGAGGAAAAAGTAAATTGGCAATGATTCGTAAAAATGAAGAAGGGACAATGCTTATATTAAAGATGCCTTGAGACTTCCTTGGCAGTACATTGGTTAAGATTCTGGGCTTTCAATGCAGGAGGCATGGGTTCAATCCCTGGTGGGGGAACTTAGATCCCACATGTTTCATTGCATGGCAAAAGCGTTAAAAACAAGCAAACATGAAAGATGCCTAGTCAGTGGACAACAACTAGGAAATATTAACAGCACCGACTTTGTATATGTTCTAGCCTGCTGCTGTCAGAAGAAGGCCAGGAATGTTCCCAAAGTTGAAAAACCACAAATAATTTCATGGGCTCAGCACTCTTTCAAATCATTACAACACTGAGATAAAAATAGGGAACACACTCATTTTGTTAGCTAGAAAGACGTTCACGGCAATACTCATTGAGATTCTCAAGGCAAATAAACGTACTTATTTCGAAAAATGAAGCCCAGAGAGATTCATCAAAACACTTTTTTTTTTTTAAAGCTTTAAAATGAAATCACACTCCTATTTGGTGGAATTACCTCTGGGAAACAGAACTTTAATCCCTGCCCAGTCATTTAAAAAATAAATAAATAAATGGTCTTCAAATTTTTCAAGTTCAAGGGGCTTCACGGAAGTGACTTGAGGGAGGAAAGCACGCCTTGTTCACTCCTAAGACTCCATCTCAGGCTGTTTCCAGCCAGGTCCCCCGGCATACGACCAGGATACAAAGGTTCTCAACAGGCTGAGCATTAAATGATCCACTATTAGGAGCTCTGTCTATAGAGCTCACTGTGGTTTTAGAAGTATTCTCACAATCTCCCATCTCTGTTTGGTCTTCTCAACAGCCTTCGGAGGTGTTTTACGAAGAGGTCGTTTTGATTCCAGGTGAAGAAATGGTAGCCAAAGTCATGAAGTGAGGCCCCAGACACAGCAGTTCAATGGTTTCGATGCAGCAGCAGAACCTGGGGTCTTCTGACCTTCTCCTGCTAATGTCCAGCTGGCAATAAGCCAACACCCTGCATCCGAACCCAGAAACTAGACGGAGGCATTCAGAGTGAACGAGGGAGACCTGGAATCACTCTCCTGGCTACGCAAGGAGGTCTTTTTACTTGTGAAACAAAGAGCTTGCTTTGCGACTCGAACATCTCATCCTTAAGACTGGTGAGCCAACGTTTCTGATGCCATACTAGGAGTAGATTCAAGCAGTAGAATGAAAAATCTTAGGTCCCTTCATTAAAGTTTTAAATAGATCTCCTTGTCATCCAGGCAGGTGAGTAATCAGGCTAGATCCCAAGACACAAGGCTGATCACTGCAACAACCAAACCTGGTTAACATTTACACGTTTATGTCAATGAATGGGACCCTGCGGGGCTCCGTGCTCCTGTTAACACTTGACCAGTGGAGAACAGAGGGGGCACCTGAGGTTCAGAGACAGAGCATAGGGTGTCCGAGGCCTAAAAGGGCAGAGAAGATGGACTGGCAAAGCCTACTCTGAAGGCTTAATTGTGGTTGAAAACCTTTTCAAAGGGAGACAGCGAAGCCTGTTGCATTTTGCTCTTATCCTCATATCTTGGGGGCGAGGTCACACGGAGGATGGCGGGGAGGAGGGGAGAGTTGAGTGACGTGCCCAAGACGCCTGGCAGAGCAGGGACAAGACCCCGCTGAGTGGTTGTGTCTTCGGGGTCCCTCTCAGTCTCTTAAGGAGGGAGGGGGTTTATGGGGAGAAGTCATTGTCGGGGTTAAGAACAAACCTCTTGCCTGAAGATCTCAGAGAGAAGGTGAGAAGGTTGATTTTTATATCGTCTTGAAAGGAGACCTCTTCAAACAGGTGTGTCCACCTGGGATGCGGGATAAGGAGGACCGTGTGCATGGGGAAGGGGTACCTGTCCATCACCAGTCTCTGGACCCCGGGATTCCACTTACCTGAGGTCTCTCCTGCCAGCAGGTCCCCCAGGGACCAAGCAGGGCAATGGCCACGGACGCCAGGTCTCCATCAAGCTCGGATCTGGTCAGCTGCTCCCAGTACCACCCTGTCCTTCCTGAACCTAGCACTTGCTTACTCTTTCCTTGCAGCCCTTTTTGTTTTGATTAATTTCAAAGAAAAAAAAGAAAAGCATCCTGAGAGAAGCTGCAAAGAAGGTAGGCGGGTACAGGTTGTTTAAGGACAGAAAAGTGAAA